>NW_022280068.1:1297090-1315885 GCF_004355925.1 Anarrhichthys ocellatus | reverse complement strand
GGGGGGGGGGGGTACTGGCAGTGGCAGAGTTTGAGCTGTAGTTACTGACTGAACATGTTGCTGCTTTGCCATGTTGGTTCTGCTAGTTGTGTTTGTGTTACCTCAATGTCCACCCTTCATGAAAAGCTTGCGTGACAATGCAGTGGCACCGCCTAGTGGTGGAAAATGCATCTGAATCACTGAGAATGTACATTAGTTTACTCATAACACTGATTTCGTTAGTTAATAGTTTTTGTTCATTCATTGTAGTCTGTTTTACGTTGTATGTTGACTACAGCAATGTCTGAAAGAGATCAAAGGTCATACAGTAGCTGATTACTAGATTAAGAACACATTAAGATCATATTTACTGCTGACCAGTAAGGATGATGGTTCATATCTTTGTCTGATATTATAGAACTCTCCTTTTTCTTTCATCTCTCTCTCTGTCATCCAGCTGCCTAACATGTTCGGCAATGTACGATCAACCATCCTCTCCCTGATGATCGGCTCCTATGCTTCTTCAGCCGTCACCTTCCCTGGTGTCAAGGTACACACACACACACACACACACACACACACACACACACACACAGACACAGACACACGCACACACGCACACATACACACACACGTCCTTTTTATCCAACATAATCGTCACAAAAAATACTTATTTAGGATTGTTGTCGCGAACTTGCTTGTGCAGTTTCATCATAAAATATTCAGTCAGCAACATATTTGCCAATTGTGCCTATTACAGTGTTCTATAGTGAAGAATATGATTTTTGTGGAAAATACATGTGATTGCTGAAAGCTGTAGGAAAAGTACAAGAAGAGTTACGGGAACAGAAACAAAGACAGAAAGAAAAGAGAGAAGAAAGATGGAGAAAGAGAGAGAGGATGGGAGGAAGAATGAAAAAGATGAGAACCAAAGGATGATGAATAGATTACTAAAACGTAGGCGGGCAAAGAATGTAGCGATAAAAAAAAGTTGCAGACTGATTGATGATTGGATGTCATGATGTTACTGGGTGAAATTGTTTGGTACTGGCTTACGTACGCACTCGGCATATTTTGTTTTACAGGAAGAAAAGGTCATTGGATTGTGATGTAAAAATATGGAGAAATTGTTATTTAGTAAATTTGTTGAGCACACATTGTTGCTCTACGTGCACAATATGACCGGAGATGTGATCTATATAGCTTCAAAAAAATCATTTTTCATTTCATCTCGACTTCAACATATTTTCCTTCTCCCTCATTCCTCTTCTGCCTGTCTCTCTCTTTACTTGTCTTCCTCCCAAACCCTCCTCTTACCGCTCCAGTTGATTTATGACCTTGGCGTGTCGTTCCGCGTCATCATGTGGGTTTGGTCAGGTATGGCCTGCACAGTCTTCATAAACTGCTTCCTCAACTGGCCTGCTGAATCCTTCCCTGCACCTGAAGACATCAGATACACGTCAGTGCACATCCTGTAGTAACATTATTGTACTTGTCAAAACACACACAATCACAACCTTCACCGGAAAATCCAGTTAGGAGTTTCACCGTGCCACTCCATAACCGCCGTTATTTTAGGTTCTTTATGGGAAGACACATTCAATTATGATTAAAACTAGATTTTTAAGCTGCATTATAACTATTATTTTTGACTACTTGGGGGAAGCGTAGCAAACAGTTCAATATGTGAGCATGTGAAATCCATTCATATCCTATTATGCTGAGTGATCAGAGAAACGTGGCTGACGTGTTTCAAATGAATATCTCTAGATATATATCTCAATTTCCCCCCAGGTACTACTTCGGCTTAGTTAATCTCCTTACTATATTATGCAGTAATGAATTGGCTCCTTGCATAGTGACCAGTTTGGCAGATTGCAGGGAGAGTGCAGAACAGAGACTGAAGACTTGAACAGATTCAGCTGGTCTGTCAGGGCAATGGGAAAACAGTCCAACACTAGAACAAGATAACTAGTCAACTACTGGATAGATTGCCATGAAAACTGATATGACCATTCCCAGTCATCGCAGGATCATTATTATCTACACCAGGAGATAATGAGAGCCGTTGTGTGAGCTATATCTGTCCACAGATAATCTTGCACACTGCTGCACCAAACTGCACATTATTTGGGGTGCTCATTTAGGTCTGCGTGCTCAAGGACCTCTCTGGTGGTTGCAGGGACTCACACGTTCTCAAAGCACCCTTTTTATTGTTTCAGTCTGGCATTTACTGACTGCTGACTCCAAACTCACTACTCTTAAGATTTTGGTAACCCCTTTCCTCCGACACCATCAATCAGGTCAGATTTTCCACTTTCCACACATTTTCCATATTTATTTCCATTTATATTTATTTCTTTAAATGTACGGAACACTTAAATGCTGAGCCATCTACATGTTGGACACTCCACGACTTGAAAGCAGATGTCCAGTAAAGAAATCCTGGATATATCACTCAGCAGGTTCAAATGTTTTTGAGATGGTGCCAGGTGTAAATTACTTCTCATTGGATCACCATTAGGTAAGGGCTGGAGTTATTTTAGATTCTCTATCATACATTCAATCACCTTCTCTTTTCTCAGCAGTAAAAAGGTGAAGCTGAGTGGACTTGTGACCGAGGACAAGATGACTGGGGACAGGTACGTCACCCATGTTGCTGTCATGGAAGACATGATGGGACCTAAGCAGCCAGAACCCGAGCAGACAGACGCTCAAAGCACAACCCAGGGTATGGAACATTCTCATTGACATTAAACTTGTGTTGTATTTATATTTATATATCCATCTTACCAGGATATGTTAACCCATACAGACTGGCAAAAGAGCTAAACAGCTTACAAGGCTCTGCATAAGGATTATACAAATAATGTGTTGTGAGCCTTTCTTTATGCTAAGCTAAGCTAACTGCCTTCACAGAAAGAATGTCATATAATGCTAAACATGTTTAAAGGCTTCAACCCGATCCCTTGGTCAGACCCCTTGGCGTCCCTTTCTAAAGCCCTGGGTAGCCCAACGCGTCAAACTAAGACGCTCCACTCCAGTCGCCGTAAACACAAGGTTCATGTTGTGAATTCAGACAAAAACATTTGCTTAGATTTGGGCAACAAAACCACTTAGTTGGGTTTAGGAAAAAAAGATTGTGGTTTGGATTAAAAATACTACATTTGTAAAGTGAAAATGAAACATTTCCCTATGAACACAAAGACAAAAAACAAATTGTTGGTTTTACAGAAGACACAAACAGCAGTCTCCTGGGTGAAAGTCCTGTGTTTGTTTGACCCACCTACCCTTCCCAGATTGGGTTACATTGTAGTTGCTTTAAAGTCCGTTGTGTTTCATACAGATGCTAAAGGGAGCCTTGTGCCTCAGTATCATATGCCGACAGACGTGGCAAAGCGTTGGTATTTGACGCCCTGAGTTTGAAAACGAGCTGGGAGCTTTCAGTTGGTTGTGAAACAGTCTCAATGTAAAATAATGTAATACTGATGCCTCCATATGACCTACATAAGTAAACGAGACCATCATAGAGAAGATTGGCTTTTTCTATAATTATTCTTAATGCTTGTTTACTGATGACAAGCATTAAGAATAATGCAGGTTCACCAGCAACTCCTTCAGCTCTGACTCCAGTGGAGCCTCCAGCAGCAACCAGCCCGCTGCAGACAGCCGCCTTTAACCTGCAGTCGGAGCCATATATATACAGTATTCAAGAAGCCTAGTAATCAAATAACCTACGAACCAGAAGAAATTCATAAAACATTTAAAGATTACTATAACCTTACTTACAGCCTAAGACTGTCAATGAAGATAACATTAAACAATACTTGTTATCATTTGATCTTTCTTCCATAGGAAAAATATAAAATGACAAATGAACTGCCCCCATCACAAAAAAGAACTGGACATAGCGATTAGTAAATTGAAAACAAATAAATGCCCAGGGAGTGACGGTTTTCCGAATGAATGGTATAAAATCTTTAAAGAAGACCTCGCGCCTGTATTGCTAGAATCCTTAAATTGGACACTCAGCAAAGCCGTGGCACCACCATCATGGAAAGAGGCCGTGATATCAGTCATCCCAAAAGAAGATAAAAATAAAGAATGTTGTGAATGTTATCGTCCAATTTCTATATTGAATGTAGATTATAAACTGTTTAGATCTATAATCTCAAAAATAATTCAACACTTTCTGCTCAAATTAATAAATGAAGATCAGACAGAGTTTATAAAAGGTTGACAAACACAGGATAACATCAGACGAACACTACACATTATAGAACAGGCTAATAAACAACATCTAAGTGCAGCTCTGGTCAGTCTCGATGCGGAAAAGGCATTTGATAGAGTCAGCTGGCCTGTACAGAGTGCTAGAGAGGCTGGGTTTTAATAACCAATTCATTAGGTGCATACAATTTTTATATAGAGACCCAACCGCTAGAATAAAGATCAATGGCCATCTGACAGGTAGTTTTAAGCTGTTTAGAGGCACTCGCCAGGGCTGCTGCCTAAGCCCCTCCCTTTTTGCAATATTCATAGAGCCTCTGGCTCAAGCGATCAGACAAAACAAAGAGCTGAAAGGGATCAATACAGCAAAGGAGGAACATATTACGACTTTTTGAAGATTACATTATTACCTATCTCCAAAATCCCAACTCAACAATTCCCAAACTTATGACAATTTTGGCTGACTACGGTTGGATGTCGGGCTATAAATTGAACATCACAAAAACACAGGTACTCTCTCTTAACTACATACCAAGTAGGCTTACTGTGCTAGTGGACTCAACTTTTGCCAACATGGATGGACAGTATACTTTGGAACTACTCTTGTTTCACAGTGAAACTGGTTCTTTTAATGTAGTGTCAAACTCCCTGAGGCTTCAACGTGCTTTATTAGTCTCATCCATTACATGGGAGTGTTTCAAACTTGTTCCTTGCTCCGCTGGTAGTGAATTCAGTGAATTTGGATACTGATTCAATGAACATTAGGACACTGAACAGCTATCAGTTATCTCCATTTCAATCAGGAGAGACTTCATTAGAATTTAACGGTAATTTGTAATTTATAATTTGAAATTTGAAATGTGCAACGTCTGTGGCGATTGGACTCCATCCTGAAGTAGGATTATAGAGTGGTAGTGATGCTGAGGTCACAGAAGGCAGAATTCCCCTGTAGTCCACTGGTGGTGGTGGTGATGAAGGGAGTTGCTACAACCCGATGATGAATGAGGAGCATGACTGTGATGCTGACTGGAGGGGACTTGGGTGGCGGAGGGTCGCATCCGATTATGCTGAAATGACAACTGACAGCAGCAGAGAGGAGAAAGTTTGACAGCAACGATGTGATTGACTTAAAGAAACTGTGTGCAGAATCTGGTTGGTTACTTAAAAGTGAACGCCCACAGTCAGCTGATAGAGAGATTATGAATGACAAGAAGAGTAAAGAGTCTTCCTGACTGAACATCTGCTTAAGCTTCATGAACCTCTGAAGTTGAGCATGTCATGTAATGCCAACTCCAGGGTTAGGCTAATCAGTGCCATGAGAATTAAAAGAGAAACAGTGTATTCTGGGAATTTTCCATGGAACTGAACTCTCAGTGAATAGTTACAATTTAACTGGAAACTGAGTGACTCCATGAGTGGTCCTCTATACACATTATCTCTCTCTCTTCTTCTTCAGGCTCGCTGCCACTCTGTCATTCTGTGTGCTCTCCCATCTTCCTGTGGAGTATCATCACCATGGCAATGACCCAGCTGAGGCTGATCTTCTTCATGGGTGCCATGAACAAGATGCTGGAGTTCCTGGTCACCCACGGCAACCCTAACCGTAAGAGCGCTAACCTACCTGAATATTTTAAAATAATTGGAATACTACTTTGTTATCATTGAACAAAACAATGACAAGAACATGGACATTGTCTGGTATCACTTGTCAATAATGAAGAAGATAGGTGAAGAATCATTACACACTGACTCAATCATATCTTTATACCACATCACCTGACTTCCTTAGCGGCAGCCCTGCACACCCTAGCTCACGATTACATGGAGTATATACAAAATACAGTGATTTACAATTCATAGGTATGAGTATGAATAGTGATTGAGAAGAGGCTGAGTCACACAAACAGGGCTGAACGCTGACCAGACGCTGTTGTTGTTTCAGACTCAGAAGAGCTGCAGAAGGAGGGGGAGGAACAAGGTAAGAGTTTAGAGGCTCACTGGAGTTCCTACAATGTTTAGACTGATGTTTCTAGTTGTATTTTGTGACTACTTGACGTCTTTAAATGTCCAGAAATGTATTCATATCAGGCCTTTGAGGGAGCAGTTACAATATTGGAAAAAATACATTATTATTGAAACACATGGCAATGATAGTATTAGAATTTACAATAAAGTATTTTAAGTTTACCAGTGTGGGATCCAATAAAAATATTACAACCTTATTGTTGTTATGATACTGTATTCATCAGGTGGACGATAAGCAACATGTGACTGAGGTCATGCCCTCTGCGTACTTGGGCCTTGTGTTACACTGATCCCAGTATGTTTAGACCCAGTGTTTCACCATCTGAACTGTTGAAACATCATTTCGACCTTCGTATCAGGAAAAGAAACCTTCAAACATTTGTGTGTTATGACCTCAGAATTTCTTAAATAAGACAATAAGTAGCCTTCTGTGTGTCACGGCTTCAATCTGTCTTCTCTCCACGTGTTCCTCTGGACTTCACTATATCTCGGCATGTCCTCCTCAGTTGGTTTCTACTCGTCTATCTTTGGTACGATGCAGCTGTTGTGTCTACTGACTTGTCCTTTGATTGGCTACATCATGGACTGGAGGTTGAAGGAGTGTGCAGAGGAAAATGCCAACACACAAACAGAGAAGAGGTATGAAGAGAGTGCAGTGGGTTCTCTTTAGGTTTAGACAGCGTGTTGCTACATTTATAAATTGCTGTACAGCAGTCAGCAACACAGAGGATTGTTTTAATACATTAGTCTTAGAAGGTTTCTCTTAAATGTTGTATGTACATTGAAATAGCTTTGGGTTGCTGCCCATACCGGCCCTGAAGTGATCCTCTCCTTGGCCACACTGTAAAAGACCAAAGAAACAGTTTCATACTCTGCATCCACCCCTCCGCCTCTTTTGACATTTGTCCCGTTCAGCCAATCAGATCCCGCAAAGAGAGACAGAAAGATCCAGAAACTGACGAATGCCATGAGAGCTTTCACCTTCACCAACCTCCTATTGGTCACCTTCGGAATAATTTCCATGTTTGACAACCTGCCTTTACAGGTTAGAAAAATACTGTTTAGGAATACAACCTATTTCACATATTATACTAATACAGAAGCAATGCCTATGACTTTACAGACACACAGATAAACAAACATAAAGTGTCACTTTTGATGATCATTTATTAATCTGCTCTTTGTGTTTCCTCTATTAGTTGGTGTCGTTTGTTCTGCATACCATAGTGAGAGGATTCATCCACTCCTGCTGTGGAGGACTCTATGCTGCTGTGTGAGTACCACCACTGGCATCTTTCTATTAAAAATGAAATGTGAAGAAACCCACAAAGAATTACCCCCCGACTCTGCAATCCCCCTCAGCCATAAACGCTGGTGTGGTGAAACAAAACCTACTCTGGACAGATGCAAACACAATTTTAGTTCCCGTTAAACTGCCTGAGTCTGTATGTGCTGTCAGTTTGAGCAGCTATTTTTGCCAAATTTTACCGCGTTGTCCTGCTGCTTACATATTCGGTAATCCTCTCAGAACCAACTATAAATGTATTGGAGCGAAACGTACAATATTTCCCTCTCCCTGAGGTGTAGAGGAGTAGAAGTATGCAATAGCAAATAAATGGAAGTATGTTCGCTTGAATACAGTACTTGAGTAAATGTACTAAGTTACATTCCACCACTCAGAATTGGTACTTGATCCTCCTGTATTGCTCGGGTTAGACTGTTTTAACTGTGAATTAAGACAATGAAAAGACATTTCTCTTTGATTGTGATGATTTTTATCTCCCACCTTGCTTTAGGTACCCAGCCAACCACTTTGGAACACTGACAGGCATGCAGTCAATGGTCAGTGCTGCTTTCGCCTTGCTTCAACAACCACTGTTCATTCTGATGTTGGGACACCTGAGTGGAGATCCTTACTGGGTAAGGAGCACACACGCACGCGCACACACGCACACACACACACACACGCACACACACACACACACACACACACACACACACACACACACACACACACACACACACACACACACACACACACACACACACACACACACACACACACACACACACACACACACACACACACATACACACACACACACACACACACACATACACACACACACACACACCCCATCAGGATATGAATACATACAACAGGTTTTATAACATGCACTGACATGTCTCTCCTTACAACAGATCAATTTGGTCCTTCTCATCTTCTCGCTGGCTGGCTTCCTGTTGCCAGGCTATCTGTTCTATCACCGTAGAAACCTGATCAGGGCAAAGGCTGAGCGGGATAGGTTGGCTGCCAGCCAAACAATCAAAGAGATTGCTCCTCTAACCCAATCAGACAGTGGGACTGCTAAAAGCCAAGCCAAAGGGCATGCGGCTAATGGATACTCATCAAATGGGCATACTGTTTAAGATGACTGACAGGAGTGAAACGATCGATTGAAATTACAACGTTCAGCAGTTTAATACTCTGAGGATGTAACCTCTCTCTGGGCTGAAAACTATGACATCTAGCTAAATCAAAACAAGACAAATAACATATTGAGCAAAGTCCTCTTCTATCATTCTTTAAAACAAACAAAATACAAGATTATATCCAGCAATAGTGACACATTTTCATAAAGTTTAGGATAGAACAGGAAGTTACATGTGTAACCCTACCGTCAGGCTTCTCATTTAGAAAATGCTCTTTGACTTTTCACTAGATGCCATCATATCATTTAATAATGATATGTAAAGGTGGCTCAGTGGTTAGCACTAAGTGGACTTGTGATGGACTGGGGATTTGCATGCTGAGTAAGTTTCCAGTCCCCTAACCCTTGACCCAAGCATTAAGTGACAAAAGAACATAAAAATGCAAGGACCATAACCTGTTTCTGCACATTTTATCCTGTTGCACACAGTAGCTCTATTAATAAGAGTTTCCAGTCATTTTTCAAAGTGGAACTTAACTTTTTTAATTGTTGAATGTGCTTGAAACTTGCTTGCGTTAAAGGGGAACAACACCCAATTTTTATAATTTATACAAGTTATTTTCTAAGACAGTCAAGACATTAGCAAATATGAGCAACTCTCTCCCAAAAGCCAGAATGCTAAAACTCAAATGTGTGCGTCACCGTGTATAAAGAGTGAAACTGCTCCATGAATTGTGACAATGAACTGAGAGAGACGTTTTAGATGACACTGAGAGCAATTCTTTATTCAGGTGGTGTTCCCCTTTAATAAACATTATTAATATAGAATTCAATAAAGCAGGCGTACACATACTGTATGTTACAGTTATGAGCACTATCTGTCATCTTGACATAGTAAGATCATTTGGACATATTTTTAATGTCTACTTAAAGAATAGCTTCACAACTGATTGAAGTCTGTCTTCAAACAATAGTCTGGTGAACATGTGTACACTGACTTAGGTTTTGCGTGCTGTAATCAATCTTCATGTTCATACTGGCTATTGAAATATCTCTTCCTAATACTTTTTCTATGGAAGTTATGGGGGACAAAATCCACATTCCTTGCTCTGAAGAAAACAGTTCATTTAGTAAAAATGAGGCTTCAGCAGTCTGAGACCAATCAAGTGGATATTTGTACACTTGTTTTATTGTAAAATTCCCACTTTGTGTTGTCCTGAGCTGTTTCCTGTTGAGCTGCAGTGGAGGGAGAGTAACAAAGAGAGGGAATCAATTACTAAACAGATTGTAAATTTGGACAATATTCACAAGACTTGGATTGTTGAAACTTCACATTAGCTTCAAATAAACTTTTTAATACACTCAGTGTTGCATAGAAAGAGGGCTGTGGACATACATTAAAGGTGCATCAGTAAGAGATCTCTTCATGACCAGTGTGAACAGGAGGAATGGTCACAGTAATCAGTGTATGGGCACCTCATTATTATAATTGTGAACCTGCCCTTCAAGGTTAATTAGCTGTAAATGACAAAACGTAATTTGTAATCCTGAAAGAAATGAGACAATTATGGTCGTTACAAGAAATGTTTATCTCAAGATAACGAGATGTTTAAAATGTGACGATGTAAGAAATACATAGATGGAAAGTTGAATTCAGAAATATTGAAACACACTTTTGCTAAATTCTACACACTCAGGGGTTTTGTTTCTACCACGTTACTTGATCCGGTAAGAACAGTAGCTTTGCTCGCTCAATGTTAGCTACTGTTACAAATGTTAGCTAGATATTGTTCTGCCATCACAAAGCCACTTTGCTGACTGGATGACTCTTCTCTAAGTGACAATGATCCTGTAATTGGCGCTTCTTAAGTCCCACCCCTTTTCGCTCTGTGCTCCGGTAACAGTTGAGTGAGCTTTGAATCCGGCAGAACCTCCGTCAACTTTCCTGTTATACTTCACGATGCTACATCTGTTCGTTGGTGCCACATTCTTCACGGACACATTACATTGTACACAGTTACTACGAGGAAATTTCATTTTGTGTTGAATTTGGTGAAAGACAAAAGCCGTAGTGTGTCCGAGCGCCAGTGGCCCTTTAGAAAACCTCTCTGTTCAACCTGCATGATTTTGTCTGATTTGGTTTCTTTCTTTGTACTATACTCTGCTGTGTGCCACCCCAAAGTTATTTTTTGTTATTTATTGTGATATACATGACGTCTTGCATCCCAACGGTAAAAGTCACCCGTGTAAAATGTATCATCATGATAATGGATTTCATTGCATACTATAGGTGTTGCTGTCGACTTCTATATTGCCTGGCGCCCAGAAATCGAATGCACACTGCAGCACCCGGTCACACTGAACTAGCATCAAAGAACTGATATTGATGAGAAATGAAATCTAATTGTTTCATTGCAACATCAGCACGCAGCAGCAAAGCTACGACTCCACCATTTTGGACTGAAGGCGACTACCATATATCGAAGAACAGATAGACGTCCACCTACAGAGTATTCTTTGTCATATATTTAATGTATCTACATAAACGGTTTGTGGTGAAAAGTATAAATATTATAAATATGCATACTATTATAACTATTTATTTATTTAACTTTGCCTCGCCTCCCAGAGAAGCATAAAGGAAAAATCCAGCACTCTTGGGATATTTGAGAACAAACTCAAACTTTTTCATGTCAAGGACCTCCAACATACATGTACAATAGACCACAGACCATGGATGTACATAACAGGTTGTGGCCTTGCTTTGGCCTGTGTGTTAATAAGTTACCTAAAATAAATACTGCGTTAAATTCAGTTTATGTTGTGCTACTCGGCTACTAGTTACATGGCTGACGTTCATACATCCACCACGGTACACACTTTATAATTCAGCCAATATATCCATTATTACAGCCACATACAGCTAGCAAGGAGCCGGCAGGACCGGATAAGTCATATGAGCGTGCACGGAGGCCATTTAAGTGTTCGCACTGAGAAGTTGATGTACCTTAAAAAGAATTATCCCGGGATTTACAGACGTATTTGTATACATTGATGACCGCAGACTCAATGGCGTTTTCAGACCAAAATGGCGGCGCCCTACCACAGTGCCATCTAGCGGTGGTTGTCAAAAAAGCACCAGGGTCTTGTCTCTGCTCCTGGACTCTTTGCCGCCGTCTCCATGTTCCTTTTTTTAAGCCTTTCTGACCTCGCAACAGTAACTAAGGGGGGCGGGACATAGGATCTCACATAGCCTTTATATATGGCAATATATTCAACATTTTAAAAGGTAGTTTCTACTCTTAAAGTAGCTACTATGTGTGCTGAATGTAGCACACATAACATGCAGGTAGTATTGCAATTAATAAGTAAATAATGAGTTCTTTGAAAAGCGCTTCCTAAATAAAATGTATCATTATTTCTGTGTGCCACCTGACATATTGTCAATTTGAGTACATGGTGCCATTAGAACAGTCTTTGGCAGGTTGTTACATTTGTCACGTAGCACACACACCTGTCTCTGTGATATTTGGATTGGATTCTATGAATGTGACTTAAAGGAATACTTCACCCCCATTATAACCATCTGTATATCAATGACTCACCCCGCGTTACCTTGGATTCTTGAAGAAACTTTGTTTTTCCTCTCACGTCTTAACGGTGAACAGAGATTCAAAAAACGGAGAAAAGTCTTGATAAAAAAACAACACACCACTGGTGCAGTAAAATGAAAGTCTAATTTATCCAGACATGTGTCACTACCTCACAAACACCATATTTATGAGGAACCATGGAGGCATGTGAGAAAAATTGTCATTTTGTATTTCTTTCATGAGTTGACTCTATTTGAGAAAAAAAACAATAACTCATTTCATTTTTTTTAAGTTTTAAACCTCAGTATAAAATGACAGACTCAGACAGCTAAAGGATTTTGGTCCCCCCTCCTCCCAACACCCACCTTCTCCTTGCCTGTGCAGGCACAGTTAAGGAGTTCATATAAGAAGAGTTAAGTGTGATAGAGAGAATAAATATACTGTTGCTTTAAAGAAGCTCTTGAATGTTACAAAGCCAGCAAACCGTGAAGAAAGAGGATTTGAAACTGTTTTGCTGTGAATGCCTTCAGGCTGAGAGCACAACATGGCTTCCAGTAAAATCTGTGAATAGAAAGCTTGGACAGTGTTGATACAAGAAATGTGACAATTGTTTAATGATGAACTTTAATGAGTGATTACATAATGATATGTAAAATAGTTCAAGTTTCTATGTGTGACATACTGTGCATGCTTTGGAAGAGCTGATGTTGAAGGGCCTTCATTTAAAGGAGCACACACACAAATAAAGAAAGTGCCTTGTTGAAAAATGACATGCTGCTCATCTGAAAGCTGTATATTATAGCAGACTAGACAGAATATACAGCACCTTAAAATCGAATGCAATCCAATACAGACACATTGGCCTCTCAAATTATTCTGCAGGGAATTGACATTGTAGGCTTCAGAGAGGTAGTATTTATTGTATGGCAACACAATGTACAGGTGCTGCTTGTATTGTGTCCACCTACTGAGTGTTATTATTTCATTGTTTATCAGTGGTAACCAAGTTGATTCTGGTCACAGAGCAGAATAATTATTTATTTTAATGATAAAGAGGGAGCTTTATTATTTAAAAAAATCATATTATCAAAATCAAACGAATGAATTAAAAGATGTTTATCATCTTAAGACCAAGGCAGAATATAATTAAGAATAATTGTCCAGCGTAAATAACTTTTTGTTCTATTTTGGGGGATTTCTGACTTGATATGCAATGTTGCTTTGTTTTGTTGTGGGGAAATGTAAAGAATTAAAAATCATTAAAAAGGTAAATTAAACTGTGTTTCTGTTCCGAGCTTCCCAGAAACACGACTGCCATGACATAGTTGTTTTACACGTCCAAGTCACATCTACTCAGAAATACACTCTGGTTCACAGGAAAAAACACCAGGAGCAGACTTTACCTTTAGTCAAGGTGGGCAATGGGCCTGCTAAAGATCCATTATGATGTTTAGATATGAAAAATATTGAATTATGTTACTATTCTTAGTCACTGTATACCCCGAAATAACTTACAAAAGGCCCCAAAGTACTTGGAAAATATGCAACTCAGCTATATGCTACTTACTGTGTACACTGTAGTACTACATTTACCTGACAGATACATTTTAATGATTACATTTCAGATTTGAGTCTCAAAATATTATTTATTAAACTATCCAGCATCATATTATAACTGAAAGCTCCACCTTAAACAGACATTAAACTATTCTAAGTACATTGTGTAGATAATGCCTTCTCTTTCACTCGAAAGAATGTTTTGAGTACATCTTCTTGTACTGCCAATACCAGCATTCCCAGATAGAGAAAGGGTGAAAGGTTAAGTAAGCGAGCGTACACTTATCAGAAGTATTACTTTCCAAATTAGCACATTACTTGCTCTGACATAACCGCTGTGGTTATAAAGCACTATGTGGTCATTCATCCAGCCTATTGCAGACTTTTTACTGTTCTTTTTTTCACAATAAATATAATTATTAATATTTGAGTATATTTATTTAATTGCAAATGTTCGCTGGTATAGCGCCACCATCTGGCCAAATCCACCACATTCCACAAAGCACTCCCTTGGGTCCCCAGCAGTAAAGTAGATTGGAGGAACGGTTCTCAAGGAACACACAGACAGAAAGACAACTAAACAGATTCCTCGTTTTATAGTTAGATAATGCCGAAATATGAGTACTAAATTGTGGAGATCAAGTCTGCTCACAAAATTCACTTGGTATGGAATTCATGAATCTTATAGATTCTTTGTGTCACGTGGCCTTCTCATCAGCATCGCAGCACACTTGATCTAGTTTTGACACAAGGCACTTCCCACTTTGAAATCTGGTTTGAATCACATTTCAAATCCCCTCCAAATGTGGTTTGAATCTGATCACATTTCATGTAGGTTTTTAGTGGCCAGACTTCCTAAAATCAATCTGGATACAATGTGGATATGCCAAAATGGGATTTTAGTCGGCAGTCTTAAAGGCCTGGATATGATGAAACAAAACAAAGTCATAGACAGAGACAATAGTTGTAGCTTCAAGAAGAAAGACACAAACACACCACTTATTTCAAACTATGTTCATGCCAGATACAGTAGTGGAATAATTAAATGTATCAGCCATGAATCTAGAAGTATTAATTTGAGTTGTAGAAGATCCTATTGGAAATGAGTGGATGGGATTTTGTTCCGAGAGTTTTTTGTTTGTTTTTTAATTTAGGCATGGGTACACAGTCAGACCTCTTCAATATGTGTAATTTACACAGCTGGGACAGTGTGGGTACCTTCACTTATTATTTATCTCTACCATAAACTAATAGCATCTAAAATCCAGAAGAAAGCAGGAAACTTAAGATCGATTCAGCCAGACAAACCCTGTTTTTTTCCTGATAATGCAACACCTTGAATAGCAAATCCATGCTGACATGGGCAGAAAGAAAGCTCGTAAACGTGCAGCGCTAACGATTGACGTTAACTGAGGTTTAATCGCATTTCAATATGATGCGTTCAAACTTGATTCAGTGAAAGTGAGCATTAGGCGAAGATTAATGGTTAGCATGTTCAAATTTTATCTTATAAAATTAAATTTTCGTGAGTTACCTGCAGGTGTTTGAAAGAAATCTTTTCACAACTATATTAAATAGATATTAGAGAAGGACTTCTGAACACCATCTCATAGGAATCGTCACAATTTCAATTCTAAATTGAAAATCGATCGAGTTGAGCTATTGATTTCCAGTATTTCTTTCTCTCCACCCCTCCTTGTGAGAAAAAAAAAAAGAAACACTTCAACTCCATAGAAAACACAGTGTAGCTTAGCGGTAGCCTGCCTTTCAGCTGCACTTTCAGCTGCACTTTCAGAGACGACATGGTCACTGACGTCTGAGAAAACACGAGAACATCGGAACTGTAAAATCCTCCTGCTTCCCTGAAGTCACTACAGTTTGTTGGCTGTGTAAGATTTACAAACTGCAGCAACCAGTGCAGCTCCCCCAGCAAAGAAAACAGCACTCAGGAACTGTTTGGCCGCTTGTCTACTCGGCTTTGTACCGCAAAACATGTAAGTGCCAACTGAGACTTCACGGTGCACCTTGAGGTGTACCTCGTAAACCCGTACAAACTCAAGCTGTTGTTGTAAAGTACCCTCCAGCCATCTAGTGGATATTTTGTTGTTGTTGTTTGTTTCCTAGTGACTGGTGTAATAAGGTATTGTTATCACATATTAAATAAATTATTTAATAGAGAACCAGATGTATTTTCATACTAATAATTGTACCATATGTGTCATACTGAACACTGACAGAATGAGTCCACAAGCACCTAGACAGAAACTGTTACAAATATTTATGTCAAGATGAAAATATGAGATATTTCCATGTGTTTCACTTTGACCACCAGTGGGTGAATCTTGATAATGTTGAATAAAGTGTTTTCAAACAAGCCAAGAAAGTGTCAAGACAAAAAAGCAATCATGTATAGTTTATACTATACCCTCCCTCCATCCCCGTGTTTCCATGATTTAATGCACGCATAAAGCCTTCAGTATTCAGTTATACCACAGCAGGGCTGGGCGGTATACCGGTTTTAATTTCCCATACAATATGAATTTTTCATATACCGTCACACAGCCGAGGCAACTTCTGTCGAGGCAACTTCTGTTGCTCTTCAACAGGCAGCAAAATATATTGTTTGCTGCTGAGAGTAATGCGGTTGGAGCTAGTTGTCGTAATTGTCTTAATGTATTGAGAGGGAACCCTAGTCATGGTCATAACTTTATAACAACAATTAACAACCCACAACTAACGCTCTTTAACAGGGTAAAACACCACACATAACAGTTTGTGACACATAAACAATTTGTAACACTAATAATTTATAAAATTTCCCTGCCGAACTGCATGCTGGGTAAAGCTCACTAACAACAGTCTGCTAACAGCTGGGAGAGGCTCTGTCGCGCCAGTAACGTTACATTAAAGAACAGAAAAGAGCGATGCAGGATGAACAAAGACTGAACAACAAAAGGTATTTTGGTCAGACACATATGCAATGCTAATTACCATAATATGTGTTGTATTTGTTATAAATGTACGTTGGTACATACAGGGTGATAAGAAGCTGTACATGGAGGGACTTAGGACCCAGGGGAATGTAGGTGAAGGAAACAGGAAGTGACTGAACGGAAGACACGCCACACAAAACAGCTGTTCACCGCTTGCTGGCCGGTTGACCAGCAGGTTCTTTTCGGCGTTAATTAATTAATACTTTAACGCGGAAAAAGAAATACCGTGATATACCGTGAAACCGCCAGAATCTTACAAAATACCGTGATATGCATTTTTGGTCATACCGCCCAGCCCTATACCACAGTATAAGTTGCTACTCTTAAAACACTGTCCACGAAGGTCATGAGCTAGGTCTTTTTTGGGTGTCCTAATGCTCAAATTGGTCATAAAAGTCTCTGGAAAATGTCCAGAATGCACTGTAAAAAAAACTAGGAGCAAGGCCTGATCATAGGATCCACTTTAATGTCTCAGTCTGATTGAGCCTGTGGCACCTACCCGTTCTCACTCCCAACTCGTCAGACAGAGTGGGTGCTTGCAGGGCCCCTCTGTGTCTGATACCAACATACTGAGTATGTTGCTGGATGGTACACAGAGCGTCATAGTTTGAGGTGTAGGGCCTCTGACTAAGCATATTTGTCGAGTTGGGAGTGAGAATGTGTTGGCCACTCTGAGCACTGAAGCCTTCACATCACCTTTTCTCAGGATTTCATAATCGGTCTCCAATGTGCCCAAACATACTAAAAGTAAAAAGGATTTCCTCAAAGAAATCGTTTTGTTTTGCACTGGAGTCGGATGAAAAGACAGATATCATATAGTGCAGAGTTGCAGTCGGGCAAGGACGTGTTTATCTTAGCTGACAGAGAGGAAACCTTGATGAGGAATAAAGAGAGGAGAGACACAACACATCTTACAGCCATGCAATACAGAGCTATGATTCAATTCAGGACATGATGATTGGAAGTCTTCTCAGAAAGTTTGTGACTTTTATAGAAGCTTGTTTTTTATTTCCTTTCCATCACCATATCTGTGCATACAGTTTGGTGTGCAGCCTGTCAGTCATCATAGCTATAAAATGAAAGGATCAAATGTTTTACTGGAAGCTATGCACTGTGTAAATCTTTAACTTCTATTTGCCTCCACACGGTCTGTTATCTCCTCTTCCTTCAGCACTCTGCCCTGCTTTTCCTGACAGTCCAATTACCTAACTATCATAAATCTGAATCTGAACCAGGAAACATTATATTGTACCTTTTTCTTTTATCTCACTATTTACAAATTCCCCCCTGGGGATGAATAAAGTATACATCTATCTATCTATCTATCTATCTCTCTCTCTCTCTCTCTCTCTGATAACTCCGCTTAATTGCTAAAAATGTAACTTGATGAAATACATTCCTCTTCTCCTACCCCAGAAACTACTGCACCAAACTTCCCTTAAAAACCTTGCAAATTTAAGTATGAGACATTTGCCCAAGCTCAAGCTGAACACGGCTCTCTGAGAAAAGGCGACCCTCACACTCGTTAAAGACACCTGTAACACGCTCACAGAGAGCGAGTACGACTGTTCTTCATCCTCCTCGTCCTCACTAGAAATCTTCTGATGCCTGTGCATGCATTCTAATTATTTTTCTCTTCTTTCAAAGTGTTCGTTTGTTTTGTTTTTGTCTTAGAATACATTTATTTTTTGTTTAAATAGGGAACGTCTCTGAATAAGCCTTACAGGCTTCCTTCCTCTCCCGTACTGAAATCACTGCACTTCCTACTGTATGTTTTTTGTATCCAAATAATTGTGCAAATAAACTAAACTAAGCTTTAAGATTTCGGGGCAAGTATAATTTTAAATATGCTTATTGGCAAACGTATGACACTTCTTTATTATTCATATAGACACTTCTTTTTATTAGTTATTTTTTATCTTTCTTTTATTACTGCTATTTATCTGTAAGTCGTGTGTGTGTGTGTGTGTGTGTGTGTGTGTGTGTGTG
>NW_022280068.1:1256701-1277090 GCF_004355925.1 Anarrhichthys ocellatus | reverse complement strand
AGAATCACACAAGAGAAAATGAAGAGACGAAGACAGCACTTCCTTACACTCATGCTTGTCGTCTCCTAGGGCCGGTGGATGTGGATTGACCGTCAGGGTTTCTATTACACCAACTGGTATGCCCAGTCCTCCTCCAGCAGCCGCCCCTGCGTCCACTTACGCACCTCCCGTAAGTCCACTTTGCTTTTAACGTTTCAATACTTTTACTTGGATTTCTGTCTTGATCTCAGAAATCTGTATATATATATTGATTATGATCTTGATATGGGTCACTGACCTGTACTTCAGGGGCCTGGAGTACAAGGCAACCACACACATTTGTCACCCTTCTTTTGGTCTGACTGCTGATTTACTCAATTTGTGGATCAAAGCAAATCAGTGATATTACCTTGAACATAATGGTGTGTTATTTGTTATTTACAAACATGTTACTTATTTTCAGATGGTTGGGGTAACGCCTATTGTACCTCTGCTTACCGCTTCATCTGCTCCAAGAACCCTTTTAGCTGTTAACCTACGTCCTAAACATCTGAGGCCTTGGAACAGATCAGCCAGTGGTTTTCTTACTGTTTAAAGTCAGCTCATGAGTTCTGTTGAGCGTCTTGCTGGATGATTGATTTCTATTGTGTGTTCTTCAAAGCCTTAAATGGTAAAGTGTTAAGTAGCTTTGGTGTAAAACTGTTTCTGTTTTAGATTGTGACAGTTGGTTCTTTTCCATAATAAAGATTTGTGAGAATGGGACAATGTGTGATCTTCCTTTAAGAGCTTCGTTGAAAAGTGGCTGTAGAAGTATAGCAGTAGTTCCTCTCAGAGTAACTTGAGTCAACAGTCCTACTTCAATGCACTTCAAATAGTGTTATATATCTCAGAACTAATGCTTTGATCCATGGTTTTGGTGCTCAGAGGTACGATGAATCAAATAAATCATAAACTTTTCTTTGATATGCTACTAAGAGGAACTGGCTCTACAAAATAAATAATAAAGGTTAGAAGTGGAGGAAAGAGTTGGAAGTGTTTCAACCTGTTCTTCAACAGTGACGTAGATCCCTCTATTGGTCTGGAGTGGTGTCAACATTGGGCAGCAACCTGCGCTTCTGACGAGTGAAGCCAATGCAAAAGTGTCTTACAGCTTGCATTCTCTCTACTGACCAGCAGGGGACGACTCCTCTGGTTGTATAGAAGTCTATGAGAAAATTACTCTCCTTCTCTCTTGATTTATTACCTCAGTAAACATTGTAAACATGAGTTTATGGTCTCAATCTCTAGTTTCAAGTCTTCTTCAACACAGCATGGTGTTCATTTAGTAAATGATGGTCCATTTAGAGTCAAATAAAGCAGGGTATGCTTTAGGGCGGGGCTACCTTGTGATTGACAGGTCTCTCTACCAGAGACGTACACAGCGTCTCTACGTCGCTCCTCCGCATTCCAAATATGGAAACTTCCATTCATTGGTTGCAAAAAGCCAAGATGGCGACGGCCAAATCGCAGATCTCGAGTCTTCAAAACGTCAGTCCACAAACCAATGGGTGATGTCACGATGACTACGTCCACTTCTTATATACAGTCTGTGGTCGACACCTATGTGTATCCCCTCTTTTGTCTCAGATCCCTAGTTTGAATAAAAACTTTATGAGATGGTAATGATTAATCCAGGTATTAGCAAACCCAATGTGGGATTAATAAAGTACATTTCTCTCTCTCCTACACACACACACATAATGCGGATTGGTAGACACGCACTACTTGAAGCCCGACGAGATGGATTTTTGTGTGTTATGTGATCCCACAATTCTTGTTTTATCTTGTAAAACTCTCGAGAATCCAGCATCAGTACAAGTTAACGTTTTTCCCTCTCTGATGTGGAACATTTAATGTGTTGTTACTATGGTGACATATCACTACAGTAGTGTAAACTGTGTGAATTTTTCCCCCATTGGAATCTATATGCATTCAGTTGATAATGCAGAAAATCTGATTTAGTTCATTTAAAGTCTGTTTACAGCATTAAGTGGGTACTCTGGTGGATCTTTTTGTCTGTTTGCTTCAGCTCACTTTAACACACAAAGAATGATACTACATACCACTTTGGATTAGGTTTTGATGCTTGGTTTTGATTTGCCACCAAGACAGTTTGACATGACACACATTCATGTATTCACTAACGTGAAAAGATCGATTCTAGATGTTAGTGCATGAACACAACTTTTGTATGTGTGTGGTTGTGTGTGTGTGAGTGTGTGTATCCAACCAGGCCCAATGTGCCAGTCTGGGAGGCTCCTCGATTTGTTGACAGTCTCCTCCAGGAGCTCACCAGGAAGTCAGGAGGCTCTGTCTCCAGGGTGGGAGGATTCTACTTCCCGGTTATCAGACCATCATGTAAATCCTTGTCAACACAGCGGCCTTATAACAGACAATTCACCATCCGGGTTAGGCTACAGAACATACAAATATTAAAGTTGTGGACGGAAATGTCCAATAAAAGTGTCCAGGGCTTGAGGTGGACCAGAGCTCCTTCAACTACAACTACTGGAGATCACAGAATACTGTCAGTCACTACCACTGCATCCACTCTAATGCCAGAGGGAAGATGGAACATCTGTCACTACAACCCTTTAGTTACCAGCTAGATAATTATACCTCTGGAACTGAGATAAACAACTTGCTGTTGTAACATAAGCCAAGGAGGTTTCCTACATTTGTAAATGTTCATTGTTGTACATAAAACTAAAGAACCCTACAGAAGCCTAGCATAGTTGGGTCTCACCTGAATGTAGGTACGTCTCGACAGAGACGGAGAGGTCTACGAGCAACAACTATAGTTTTGATGGAAAATATAAGTAGTTTACAGAAGTAGATATTTCAAACATTACATGGACATTCACTCTCTGGACATTTCAGTGCGCAGAAGACCTTGCGAGGGGCACAAGTCAGATGCTGTTGGCCTCACATAACCCGTGACATAACTCAATGGTGTCTTGAATGCGCAGCCTGTGAAGCACAGCGACCACAAACACCACACCAACAGGCACCTATGCAAAACATAATCACATCTCGGCCTTTTGAGAAGATTGCAGCACACTTGACGGAGTTGCCACTGACTCGCCGTGGTGATCGTTATGTACTTGTTGTAATGGACTATTTTACTAAGTACCTCAACTTGTGTGCACTTCCTGACCGACGAGCAACCACTGTGGCTAAATGTTTGTTTGAAGATTACATCAGTCACCACGGTGTCCCTCAAAATTTGCACACTGACCAAGGCCGTCAGTTTGACTCAGATCTTGTCAAAGACATGTGTTCCCGCTTGAGAATACACAAAACACAGACATCCCCCTATCATGCTATGTCAGATGGCATGGTGGAACGGGCAAACAGGACCATCAAGGACCAGTTGGCAAAATACCTTTACACCAGAGGAGGTGAATGGGACGACCACCTGCGACAGGTTGAATTTGCATACAACACCACTGTTCACTCGTCCACCAAACACACACCTTTCTCCCTGGCCCATGGTAAGCCCGTCTGCCTGCTGATCTCCTTCTTGCAGACTCTCCCGGAGTTTCAAATGCCACTCCAGGTACTC
Organism: Anarrhichthys ocellatus; assembly: GCF_004355925.1. Lineage (NCBI taxonomy): Eukaryota > Metazoa > Chordata > Actinopteri > Perciformes > Anarhichadidae > Anarrhichthys > Anarrhichthys ocellatus. The sequence goes on along the minus strand of NW_022280068.1, from coordinate 1,273,507 downwards.
CAAGTGAATATGCCAATTCTGTATTAAAGAGACTGTGCGCTGCTTTTCACTCTGATGCACTAAACATTGAGGCAGCAGGTGCATTACTATGATCGTCGGTTGAAACACACAGCCTATGAGCCAGGTGACTTGGTGTGGGTTGACCTGTCAGCCGTTGCTAGACAAAAGCTGTCACCAAAGTGGTCGGGCCCTTTCAGAGTGCTACGAATGTTAGGCTCAGGCGGTGGTGACATTGGAGTGGACTATCAACTGTTGGACCAGCGAGACCCGAGAGCTAAGACTAAGGTCATTCACTACAACCGCCTGAAACCTTATCGCTCTGCCTGGTCAGCTGAAAAGAATCCCCCCTCACCATCAGGAGGGGCTGCAGCATCAAACAGCTCAGGTCCCTCATTGCTTACTGCACGCTCCAGACCTTATGTTTACTGGAGTCCAGCCACACAACGATGCTCTGTGCCTCCAGATAGGGCTCGGGCTAATGTTTGTCCTCCGACTCAAGGGGCTGCTACTACCTTAACAGATGTGGGAGACAATACTGCCACAGGATCTTCCAGTGAACTGTCTCTGGTAGTGCTGCCTTTTGATGGAACAGTTTAAGACTGTTATGGACATACAAAAAACAAAATATGTATATATATGTATGCTGTTCTATTATTTGTTATGATCCTTGTGGTTGCTCCTGTTTATTACCTTCATCTGTTTGTATTGGTGTTTTGTGTAAGTTGATAAGTGTACCGTAGTTTATAAATTCAGCTATTTTGTAAAGGGGGGAAGATGTGTAAGAGTGAAATTGTGTGATGTAAACATAATTACGTAAACACAGGTTCACATATTTAATATCTTTAGTTATGTTAAGTTGATGATCAGATATGACCACTAGTCGGCGCTGTATAGGGGGTTTGATGTCATGGGATGAGGGGAGAAGAAGAGTAGCGGAAGAGTGTGGTTTGACTTTGTCTGGGTCAGTGTGGAATCTTCACTAACGTTATGAGGAAAACCCAGAACGTGTTGGACTGATTCATTCCGTATCATACACCCACGACGCTTACAATATTGTAATTTTGTTTTATTGTTTAGGAACAGATACAGTTTATTGCACTCTTTAGGCACATCAAATATAGCAATGAATACAAACAACAATCACAACTTCCAAAACCGCATGTCATACATACATATGAAGTCTTATGAAGAACAAGCAGCAGCATTAGGTATCATGTGTTGAAGCCAGTCGCTGCCCACACTGTGAAGACTAGCAGTTTGGTTTCACCTGACAGACGAATGGGAAGGACATGCTGCAGCCATGATTGGACCACCCCTTGGACTCTACAAAACATCAACATCAGCATCATCAGCTTTGGCAACAAAATGACATGAATCAAGTTTGATGGTAGAAATAGGCCTGATGCTCCTGTCTCTGTGCCCTACTGTTTGTTCAAAGGTCTTCTCTTCTTACCGTACGCGTTGAGCTGCAGGCACTGGTAAATGTTAGTGTCGCTCGCTGGATCCCAGTTGTTATAGTTAAACACTGAGCCATCTACCCATCTCCAGTCGCTCTGGAGGAAATCAGCATTAGAGTCCCCGTCAGTTTGTGTTCAGTGTCTCTACATGTACACGTTTAGTTTGAAGTATGTTTGTGAAGGATTTTATCATTTCAGACAAAAAATAAAAGGCTCCATCGATTTCCACATTTCAGCGAACAAAACGTAATGCCAGCTATCATTAAGTTCTACAAAATGGATCTTAATCTAAAATGGACCGAAAATGTGCACAAACCATGTTAATCTACTTTTATTGCTATTTAAGGATTAAACAGTAAAAAAAGCTTTAAATGCGTTGCAGTCTGGAAACCAATGAGATGGAACAAAAGATTTTCTTAAATAAAAGCTTTTTTAGTGAACATACCTCAAAGTAGTACCCTCCAATCCAGGCTAAAGTGTGACCCCCGGTCTTGACCACTCGCTGGAGGAAATTATACTCCCAGATGTTGTGGACTGAGGCCAGACTGCCATCGTAGCTAGCACAGAAGCTCTGCAGGACCAGATGACATTTGTTAAACTAGTTCTAAGAAAGAGCTCCAAACTTTGTATTCTCCTTATTTAAGAATGCTATTACCACTGCGTTTCTCCAGGTGTCAACGTGGTTGGCTAAGAAGTAGCAGCTACCACGGAAACTAAGCCAACCGTCAAGGCAGAAATCAAAACGAGCTGGAACAAAGAGAGAGATGCATTTTTTTTATCAAATACAAAAATGTGTCTTTTTTTACTCATCATGTGAGTTTTTTAGGGAATGAATTCAGTGTCTCAGGACAGAAATGATTTTTTACCATCTCTCTCCAGCAGCCTCATGTGTTACTGTGAACGTGTGATTTTCTTACCTTTAGGTACAGCAGCAGCATCTGCATCCAACCCTGTAAAAGCCAACGACAAAGTCTGTAAGGTTAACGGATTCATGGATTCTTTGTGTGAGATTCACATTCATTATTTTGTCATGATTGTCTCATTTCCATATCAGTTTACTGTGCAGTTTGTAAGAATCCCTAAATATGGCAGCATAAGTTGATACATAATAAAGAGCAGCATATTGCTTCATTGCTATATATATTAAAGGCACCAATGAATTATGTTAGGATGTACAGCAGAACTGTTCCCTTTGCTGATTCGCCCAGTGTCACGTTTCCTTCAGCTCAAACCAATAATATGGTCCAATATGGACAAGATGCTTCATACAGCAACAATATATACAAATACGTGGTGGTCCGTGTTGTGAGTGATCAACCTGGAAAGTTAAACAAATGACCTGCTGTCGGTGCGGGATTGTTGTCCTGTTGTACTGCAGCAGCCTCAGCCGGAACAACTAAGGGAGGAGAACAGAAAGATACTGAATGTCTAGGGTTTTTTTTTTTACAGTTACAGTTATGTACAAAACAAGTACCACTGAGTTAAGGGACAAAGACCGTGTCTCACAGATTCTATATTCCTGTCCTAACTACAGTCTGCACTGCACAGTCCCACCCATTCATTTGTACCAAATGGTGTAAGTAACACAACTGTCATTAGACAATAACTGTGACTAAATCTCCATTCAGCATCTAAAGAAGAGCTTGAATATAATAAACCATGTAGTAGCCAGCTGTCGAGTATTCAGCAGGGATGCAAAGATATTGCACAAATGGCAGTCTGCAAACTATTATGACTATTAGACAGAAGAACATGTTCATGGTTATCTTGGACCAAGATGAAACTAAAATGAATTTACAGTCAACTAAAAATTGACTAAAACTTAAAAGATTGCTGACTAAGTATGACTAAAACTAACATGGACTTTTGATCTAAGTGATTAAAAGTGTTAGTTTTAGTCATATTTACTAAAATATGAGTCATAGTAATAGATTATTCTAAATTAGCTGACTAACATTAACACACGTCCCAAACCCTCATTCCATCCCTCGCCCCACATTTTCAATACATCATCTACATTTCACAATTGTTTAAAATGTGTTATTGAAATGAAAAAGCATTTGATCAGTATTGAGTCTCACCTGTTGCGGCCCTGATGGACGGAGCAACGCAGAGGATAGCAGCGAGGATCAGTAGAATCTTCATGACGAAAGCTAAAGAACGTCTGGAGGGCCAGCAGCTAAATGTAAGGTGTTCTTCAGGTACCAGGCAGGTAAGTGATGACAGGAGGCTCTGTGATCTTTAAATACACACTGGATTACTTTGAGGCGTTTCCTTCTTGTAACAGAGGGGACGATAAAACTTTGGACCTTGTCCCCTTCGTCAGTATCGAGTTGTGTTGCAGGAAGACGGAACTGTTTTCCCATCACTTCCCACAAAGATGATATCACCTATGGGCCAACAAAGTGGTGACATTTCCCAGAGTATACATATCCACTGTTTTACCATGCTGCCCTTAGTAAAGAAAAGTCTCCAATCTTCTGAAATAAAATAATAAAAAATAATCAAAGAATTGACTATAACCATAAAAGGAGACATAACATTAAGAACACAGAGGTGTCCATTCAGTAGTGTTACACATGAACATGAAGAATCAGATTTCATTAGCTGTTACAGAATTCTGTCAGTGTCTGACCATTATAAACTTTTGTTTCTTACCAATAGGAAGAGAATTTTGATAAGGTAATCTCCATTTTCTAACTAAAACACACATTTTTGCCCAGTTGTAATGCTATTTGGAGTTAATGAGTGAAGAGTGAAGTCCAGCCAGCTCGAAGAGTGTCATTTGGAGAGAGAAAAAAAAACTACTTTTGCCAAGAATTAGAGAGTATAGTAAGCCAGGAACCAAAATACAAATGGTGAGAATTTCTCTTCAAGCTATTACATACCTCTGATAGGGTGTTGCTACTTGCTAGTAATGCTAACACCCTGGACTAAATATAACTTAGCTAAATCAATATTGTGGATTTATAAATGTTTCATTGTAACCACTGATATTGTTAATAAACTACTACTAGATACTATTAAAAACCCACGGACTCTACTAACCCACGACTCAGATTTATTTACAAGGAGGAACTAAATCAAGCAGAAATAATAGAGGAGAAATGATGAGGTCACCACTAAAAAAGTTAAGAAATGTACTCCTTTGTATCAGTTTGAGATGGCTAACACTAGGCTAAGTCTAACACTTATTATCAAATGAAACAACCTGTCTACATAACAATGACTACAAATGTGACGGCTTGTTGTGCGTGTACTGTTAAACGATGTCACATTGAACCTGAGCTTTATTTCTTTACAGACACTTTGCCTTTTCCTTCAATACAACAGTCAGTGTAATGCATTTGTTTCAAGCATCTCAAAGATAACCGATGAAAATACCTGAAATATACAATCTCATGATATGCACTCGCTCACTCTCACTCCAATGCAGCTAACTATCTATTTAACCTTAACTTATAGACATCTAAATGAAATAATGACTGACTCAAACAAGGGAACATCAAGGAAGGAAGATATCTTGTTCAAATAAGTCTGACTATTAAAGGCAGTTACGTGATGGGTGTGATGAGGCTGACTCAGTCAAGGAAACAGATGTGAGATGAACTAAAGAACTGAGACTTCCTTCTGAAAAACAAGACACAATTCCCAGGTGCGTAAATGTTCACCATGCAGGAAGTAAGTAAGGGTTTATGGAGGGAAAACACCCATCAAAACAAGTTTTACACGACATGTTAAGCATTAAATGTACAAGGGAAGGAGAGAAAAGAAGGAAAAGAGAGGAAAAGGGAGAAGAAAGGGAAGAAATTAAGAACTAATATTAACTCTGCTGCCTGTCTGAAGTTATAAGACACAGTTGCCATCCTTTCAGTTTTAGAAATATGTCCATACGTATATGACACTTTACTCGAGTATGGCATTGCGAGCTGTATAAGGTCGCCGGTCCGATACCTGACAGGAACATTTCTCTCTTAACCCAAACGATTACAGAGTATTGAGAATGTGGCAAACATCACTTAATAACTCATACAAATAGGATGGTGTCTTATTGTGAAGGCTGAATTTGAATAGTTTGTGTTGTTCAGTGCTTACATAATGTTGAAATGTGATTGTTACTAATGTAAGAAACATTTATACCAATCATCAGTCACATTAACACACATTTTAAATGTGTGCATTTTGGAAAACGATGTATATTAAATAATTATTGTTTATATATTTTATATATTTGTTTGACAAAAAATACCATATTCATTAATACAAGTAGCAATATTTAAAGCACTGCAACAATGTTATTGTCTTCTCTATATGACTGTGATGAATTTGCTAGATTAAATGCATTGTGGAACCATGATATTGTTCAGTTGATGAACATAGTACACTCTTTTCACTTGGCATACACATACATTAAGAAATAAATGAAAGATGATATAAAATATTGTCAAAATGTATATAAAATAAATAAAACTGTGAAACACCGGAAAACACAGTGAATGAAATTCCAGATCCACAGCGAAGTTCAGCGGTGGATTTACGGCGTCGGCGGAAGTATCGGTTCGGCTCGTGGGAGAGGAGAATCCTCCTGATTGGAAAAGCTCTGCGCGGATTGTTCGGTAATAGAGGGAGAATTTGGGAGAAGGGCCACAGCGATTGGCTGTGAATTCTAGAGTAAGATGGAAATACCAAGCCGTGATTAGTTGTAGCAAAATTAGAGCAGCGGTAAAGAGTCGCAGTAGCGTTCAACTCGATTTGAAGAAAAGGAACCTCCTTCGAGCCGGATTTGAACCAGCGACCTAAGGATCTCTGTGTTGCCACCTACAGTCCTCCGCTCTACCAACTGAGCTATCGAAGGGCACAGTCATTGCTGATGGAACAACTACATCTCTTTCTACGAATACTAATAATCAGAACAAACACAAGTAAGTTTCATTCCTTCTTTATTTTGTTCTTGTATTAATCATCCGTACAGCAATTATTTTGCACTATGTACACTTTGCTGTTGATGATGCTCTCCCTCCATCGCAGCACCTCGGATCAACCCCTCGTAAACAAGGACACAATGACAGAAGGCTCTCCCCCACAGACGTCAGGAGGAGCTGTTGCCTTCAGTAGGGACGAGAACTGGTGATGGGGAAGTGAAATAGTGAGGTACTAGTCCATAGCTGTTTGCTACATTGCTCTCATGGCTTCAGACACTGCACACCAGATCAAAACATTGAAATCAATCAGTATGCTCTGCCTTCTTGTGCGTTGCTTAGAAAGGTTTTTCTGATGAACTTGCAATAACAAATTAAAATCAGCAATCAAGTGACTTACTGATCACACATCAGTGTTTTTCCAAGTCGTTGTGCAGTGTTTGGACCAACAGAGCAAGAAAACGGCAACCATTTGTGATTTTATTACTTTACAATGTTTAGAATAATCATTTTCATCCTGCCACCTGCACTTGAAACATTCTGCTGCTAAAAGAGGGACATGGAGTACACGTCTGCTACCAAACCTTCCAGGGCCACACATGTTGAGGGCTCCGCTGGGCAGATGAAGGCTGGGTGCAGAACAGCAGCAGGACACATGATATGTAGAGAATACAAGTATTCTTCACCTCACAGACGAGCAAGTGGATACGGGTTTGACTTGCTTTTAAAATTCACGACATTTCACACTCAAATAAAAGTCTACTGTCAAACTCCTTTTCAAATAAAAGATGACACAAATCAGCTTAACTTTCTGTACACAAAGAAAAGACACCATTTAACAATTCTGTCTTTGTAAACCAATTTAAACAAATGAAAAGGGGCATAATTAATACAACATACAAAATTAAAAAAGGCAGTTTACTCTATGATAGTGTGAAGAGAAATGCTATTTCAAACAAAGATGTAACTACATGTCATATAAAAAAACAAATATGATAATAATAAAGAAGAAGGGAGTACCATCATCAGTCGTCATCAGAGCTAACGGATGACGTGATTCACCATGGAGTACCGAAATAATACCCTTAACTGGGAGCATGTTGGTAGTATACACAGTACACAGATTCTCTGTGTCTCTCACTCACTCACACACACTCACTCACTCACACACTCACACAGGTCTTGTAACATTGTGATAAGGGGTCATTTACAGACCCAACTCAAGGACTGGGCAGTGCGTCATCAGGAGCGATAGAGGTAAGAAGAGTTGAGTTGTTCTGTTGTTGAGATACTAATGATGTTCATAGATTAAAGGTCTCATACTGCGTTTCCTGCACAATTAGGCTTTTCCCCAAACGCCTCTGGTGCAACTGCAAAATAATGTTCCTCATGATACTTTGTCCTAAAAAGAAACTTGAAGAATATTTATTGAATTGAAAAATTCTGACAGGAATCGTAACATCCTCTCAGAAGGAACTGACACAGCAGCTCACCTGATTCCACAGGAATGAAGGCCACTTTCCACGACTCACTAATATGTGGAATATGGACGTGGGATTAAAAAGACGTGCAGTCTGTGGATATCACTTATCTATTAATCCTCTCTGAACTGAATAATAAAATCGAGCCCAGCTCGCAGCCAGCAGTGAGTAATAGTTTCATGTAACTAACATTATGAGGTGTAATGTCATCCAACCTGCATGTGCTACCACGTGACAGGACTTGAGTTGTGTTCACAGCATTTCCACAATGTCGCCCAAAAACATCATCCATAAACCAGCATTGAACGTTAGTGTGATCCTGAATGTAACTCAGTCCTTTCAGGTGGGGAGCTCTGACAGACCAGGAGTTCATTGGAAAGAAGCACAATGTTGGAAGAATTTAAAAGGATGTTCCAAGACATTTGACTTTCTCTCTCATTTCCCATGTTTCCATGAGAGTTGGTCAAGTGTTTTTCAGAACGAGTGTGGGAATCCTTGTTTAAATGTGGTGGATCAGGCTCCTGGTTCAGATGCTACAAACTGGCCTTATTGGACGGATTTCAGCCAATCAGTCCAGCTGTGATGATGTGTTTTGATCTAAAACTATTTTTGGGGACATTTCAAGTAAAACTGAGTAAAAAGTCCTCATCTGTGACCACACAAAGGAGGGGAATTTACAGGACTTACATGTGTGACCGTTAATAGATGCCTGTTTAATTGTGTTTTTCTATTGGGAGCTGGATGTATTTTCCTTAACAGGTTTACATGTATTTAAATATAATTGTGTTTCTGACTAGGAGCTCTGCTTTAGTACCAACTCTTGTCTTCTCCATCCTCTCCAACCTTCTGCCCAATCTGAGGGGCTTTCTGGCACTGAGACCAGCCCCAGGTTCTTTTCTCTACACCTGGGCACTTCTAGGCAACCAGCAAAATGCTCGTCGTCATCAGGTTTTTATTCCTGTCTTCACCGTTTCTCACTGATGCCACAGCATTTACATCCACTGGACCATGTGAACCGTCAAAAGGGACAAAAATAAAGATATATAAGTAAATAGCGGTACCTGTGTATCTACGGTTAACTTGTACCACAGTGGCTCAATACTAAGACTCCATAAAGGCCCAAATGATCAGGCCTCAGTTTGGTCTTTTGTCATTTCACACACAATCATAAACATACGGTCGTATAAAAACCCATAAAGTCAAGAGCAGGAGGTAAAGTATGGAATGACGTTAAATGAAGACTATAGTAACAATGATAAAAAGTAACACAGGTAGTACTCAAGGGAACGAGCTGAGGTGTAGTTCATCTGTACCACCACAGGGGGGAGCAACAGCACCGAGCTTCCTCCTCAGACCAGCAGGTGGTTTGAACAAAGCAAGCACACAGTCCTTCTGTCTTTCCCTCCATCACTCATGGTTCCATTGTGTTTTTAATAAACACCTGTGAAGTACCATACAAGTTAATTTGACTCTACTCCTACCCTACACTACATACGCCATCTTTATCTCTTCCTGCTATGTTATTCCTGCACTCCCTCCTCCTGTCCCCTCCCCCACCGCTCCAACTTCTGTCTCTCTTTGTCTTTTCTCTCCCAGTTTTCATTGAACTGCTCTAACATTTGACATCCTTCTCCTGGTTCCTCTCTCTTAGTAAAGTGAACTTGTTTTTGTCCTGAATATTAGTACCAATTCATCCTCACATTTAGTACCGCTCTGTCTAGTAGCTAAACCATGAGTGCCATATATATATATATATATATATACATATATATATATATATATATATATATATATATATATATACACACACATACATACTCCTCTTTCTGTGCTGCTGCTTCCTCAAACTCACTCCCACTTCTGCTGATGTGCTTGCTTTAAAAAGGTTTGGACAGACTTGCATTGATAGGCGAACCCAGCAGAGACTTCACATCTTGAAAAGTGGTTCCCTCTGCAAAACAAAATCAATGTTTTCTATAAGCTTGAGTGCTGGCAGAGAGAGTGTGTTTCAGTCCGGGACCACCTCTTGTCCTCCTCCTGTTTCTGTTATTGTTATGGTCTCTTCCCCTACTCCTCCTTCTCCCTTCGGCTCTTCGCTGCTCCTCCTTGTCCTTTCACTTCTCCATCAGTCCGTCCTCCTCTGTGATGCCCTGAGCTCGGAGCTCTTCCAGGACGTTGTCCAGGTGTCCGGGGTCGGGGAACCCGTGGCCCGTCAGGTTGGAGCCAAACTCTGTCTTATGGTGGACCTTGAAGAGAGGGAAAAAATGTTTTCTTTTGTCTCGGTGACAACAAACCTGCTGTGCATTGATCACAAACTACAGTCCATCAGGCTAACGTTATCGTGTATGTACCTCGTTCCAGATGACGGTGTCAGACTCTCCGGTAGTGCTGGAAGTCCCGACTGAGAAGATCAACCTGCGGTCCCACGCTACCAGGAGCAGTCTCAGTACCTGGCGACAGGGAGGGTAAGGTCATACCGTTAAAATGTATCTGTACTAACAATGGACCTACTCCGAATGATGGCTGATTGTGTTTACCTTGCGTCCTCTCTCGCTGTCTGGGAGGTAGCAGTGTCGGGGGAAGCCTCTGGCAGTGAAGGGCTTCCCTGGGTTCGGATGCTCCGGTCCCTGCCAGGAGAGGGTTGATATTAGTAGGCACTCATGCTAATCAACCTCACTGACCATGGAATACCTCATAAGCCAACAACATATTTCAGAAATAGACGAAATTCCCTCTAAGCTGTTTTCATGGCTAATGAAGATGAATATCCCACTAAAGCTGTGTTTCCACTGCATGGCTTAGCTCTGCTCCACTCGCTTATTGGTCCCAGCTCCTTCTGAATGTTCCTTTGTCACTGCCGATAGTGACTGCAGTGTTTGAACTCCGCCTTTTAGTATTAGCTCATTCGCTTGGAACCTCAACAGAGGTGGCATTAGTTAAAGTATTCACAACCTTTGCGAATGGAGATGCAAAAATAACCGTTCTCATGTGCTACAAACTGAAGGCGGCTTAAAGGGACAGGAATCAATTTCACATGGGGGTGAAGTGTCCCTTTAATATTCATGTTTACATGCAGCCGTGCATACTCCAATGAATGTAGACCGCCTCCATGACGTACGTCCTACGGCTACGCCCTTTAAATAACTTCAAGTTGTCCTTCTTTTCCTGCTGCAGTCATGTTGCTCCTCATCACCGCTCCGCAAGTCTGGCAAAACTCAAGCTATTCATTTGACTATTACTACTATGCTTGGGAACATACTCCAACGACAAAAAGAGGCAAGAGGCTGTGTGTGTCACAAGCTGCAGTGAACATCCTGAGTGAGACGCACATTCTAAATGCTCTGCGTACTTGTCCAAAGAACGCTCCTAAAACGTGAATAATAACAACACATCTCTCATGTCTTACAAAGTGCTGCATTCAGAATGAGGCCTAACTGAGAACATCCAAACGGAGTGTGCTGTTTACGTGATCCATATCATATTGACAATATATTCTAATTAAACGAGTACCTGAAGGCCTGGCGGTATGTTGTAGATGATGCGTATGCTCTTGCAGTCAGGGTGGCCCGGTAGAGAGTGAGGGATGACGTGGTACTCCATCTTCCCCGCCGGTTGGTTGCCTGTCTTCACACCGTAGATGGTTTTACAGGTGGGACACTGAAGACTGCGTAGGGGGGAGAAAATTGATGAGCTCATTTCTCAGCTGAGAGACAATGAAGAGTCATGGTCTCCATCTCTGACCCACCTGCCGTCCTTGTTGCCATTGTTATACATGGCCACCAGACACTGGAAATGGTACTGGTGTCCACACTGTGCTAGTCGCCCAACTGACTCCGCCCGAGACACAGGCCCCACCCCTGGACCCTTGTATCCAGACGGACCCCCCAACGGCTCCATACAGATGGTACAGTCCTGGGAAAGAAGAGGTCGTTTCATGTGAAGCCAACATTATGCCTCATATGAGTTAGCCCTACGATAACAAATAGATATAAATACTGCTCACACCTCCTCTGGTGGACTTTTTACTTTCTGCAGGTACTTCTTTACCACGTCCTCTGGAGTTTTACCTGCAGACAGGAAGGAGAGGGAACAGAGGGAAAGTCCAGGTTGTTAACTCCACTGATTAATTTAATTAAATTAATTAGACATTTCAAAGGCAGAAACCATAAAACAAAAGCATCTGTGGAGGTATAAATATGTTGTTTTGGTCTCTACATGAGTGCTTACCCTTGCGAGCCTGTTTCTTGGTGGTCTTCCTGCAGCAGTGGCCAAAGCCGGGCACGGGTTTGACGTCGCTCTTGCTGACAGGCGGAGGGTGCAGCACGAGTTTTGGAGGTCTCGTCAGACACACGGGCAGAGCGGCAGCACTCATCAGGATACCTGTGATCCCTGAAAAATATGTCTGGTTAGAAGAGAAAAAAAGATCTTGCTCTCCGCTTTCTTCTGAAATTCCCCAAAGAACCTGGTGAAAATGTCATGCAGCCCACGGTTAGTGAGTGAGAGTGGTTTACCGGCCAGTGCAGGGTGAACAGGACTGGATCCATTCAGGTTCTTCACGGGGACCGTGGGCACACTGCAAGAGAAGACACAAACTGTTCTGTACGGTGTATTTCCTACAGCGACGCATCAGGACATAAGAATCTGCACTTACTTTGAAAAACTGATGACTGTCATTTTTACACTCAGGTAACACAATTATGTGAAAAGAAAACAAGCCAATGAAATCAGCTAGTCTGAATAAGTCCACTCCCTCTCAGTGTGCTGCTAAAGAGCACATGGATGACTGCTCCCGACCGTCGCTGTGTGTTTATTAGAGCTAATCCACCAAGAGATGGACGTCATGCAGCTGCTTGCTAGGGATTACCTGCCTCGTCACAAAGCCCATCATCATCATCATCATCATCTCTCAGTGACAAACTCACGTATCACACACGGACATGTCCACAGTGTTTATAGAATTGTACCGTATATTTGATGATTGTGATCTGTAAACCTATTTGGAAATGTGAGCTTTACATTTTGGGGGTCCTACAGGTTATATATACTGTATACTGTATATGGTGGGAGCTTTTCACTGCAGGTCTGAGGATCGGTTGATAATAAACTACTCAGCTGACAGCTGCGTGTGCCAACACAGCCGTTCAGCTGGGGTCAGAGGAGGGTTAGTCCATTATAGACTACACTTCTAGGCCTGGAGGCTCCTCAGGCTGGAAGCACGGTGAAAGGAAACGCTACTGTGCCTGCTCCATGGGCCCATGGAGGGAGAAGATTGCTGGAAGACACCGGGTCATCTTATACTCAGCAGTCAAACCACTTCGGCTTCATGCGCCACTGAGCAACTTTCATAAAGAAGAAATGCCTCCCATGCAGCCAAAAATGCTGGACCAGGGTCTGACATCACGTCATCATATCATTTATCAGCTCATTTAGCTACACAGGAACAACAACAACAACACTACCTGATCCACACATCCTGCCCGATCAGTACTGCACACTAGTACTACACACCTAGAGTTAAAATGCTCTCAGGCACTTTGTTTTCCCTCATAATGCTAAATTGTGAAAAACAAATCTGTACTGAAATCAGCTGGAGAACTAGTAATGTTATAGTAAAAGCAAATCTTTTATTCCCTAATTATGTGAATGTGTGTTTTCATGGCAGAGGGACAGAGTGTGGCAATGATCTGTTGTTTCCTGTTTAGCTTTAACAGGCTCTCTGTCAGTGCACTAAGCTGCTTTCACTTAACCCCACTTAGTGACACATGACGACAGGCGAGTGAATGACTCACTGTGTGTGTGTGTGTGTGGGGATGAGAGTATGAGAGAATCATTGCACAAGCTTCAGGGAGGAACAGAAAAAAAACACAAAGTACGAGTAGAAAGATAGTACTTATACTAAATTGTATAGATATGAAGGGTGACGATACGGCAAAAAAGAAAATCCCACCCACCAAGCTAGGTACACGAAACAGGCTCCATGTTTCAGACCCTTGCAGTGAGGACAGTCATCCCTCCTCTCACACAAAGAAGGCCCAGCGAGCACTAAGTCCACGGCCCTGGCAAGCAGCAAGGCCTGGTGCACAAGCAACCTTCACCAGGGGCCCTTCAAGCCGACCCTGACCACCCAAGTATACATCAACATGTTGAGAAGTGTAAAATTGTGCGGGACACATGAGAAATGTCTGCTCCTGACCTCTGTCCACTTGTGTGGTTTGATTTCCCCTCTGCCGTTAAAGAGACTGAGAATGCAATGTGACTGTCAGACCATCTCACAGATATGCAGGAGAACAGCACAACAAAGTGAGCTTTATATTTGAACCCTAATGAGCAGTAGTAGCTGTAGTTTCACCAGACTGCTACACCGCCAGCATTCAGCCAGGAGCCAGCTATCCAACAACCAAGTAGTGAGAACGCATGGCTGGATGTGGCTACCGTCACATTGTAATCACATCAAATTTCCATCTACGTTGACCAGATTAGTCTGAGCCTCACTCTGAATACCAGCGATCTGCTGCCGTATGCAGTCAGAGCAGTTTAAGATCTTAAATGTATTTATGACAACATACGACTTACAGACTCCTCTGTTGTAAACCGGCTGTCTGCTGATGATGGATGGGAAACACCTCTATTACATTGAGATACACACACACACACACACTAACCACGTGTTGCCAGTCACCGGCTCTATTAATATTTAATAGGTTGCTGCGTTAGCAAGGAAGGCTTTATATTATGAGGTAGTCTGATCCTGGATCAGCTGCATGTAGCTCATTAACACACTTCCCAGCTGGCCCACTGATGATGACACACATAAAAACACACAGCTCCTAAACGTGTCACTTATCACGGTGACATTTGATTTGTCAAAGGAATAATTTGCTTGATACCTAGTTTCTAATGTTCAGGGGATCTATTGGCAGAAAGTATGAAACTTGTTTTGCGTTATTTTGTATTTGAATTTTAGAAACAGTATACACACATCAGCAAAATGTGTGTTGTACAATAATACGTTTCTAAAATAATATTATATATTATTTCACTATAATTACACTAGGTGTTTGTGTTCTATTGAGCCCGTAGGCTGCACTGTAATTACTAAAGAACACCAGTATATCTCTGTGATAATGACTTTATGTTTATGATTTTGAATTGGATCAGGTGTGATTGGTCTCCATCACCTCCTCTCTTTGGGACAAACCCACCACTGGCTCTAGAGAGGGCCTTTCTCTGACATGACTGTGAAGGGAGGGGTATTCAGCTTCACCACTAGATGCCACTAAATCCCACACAGTGCTCCTTTTAAATTTAGTAGCATGCAATCGCAAATTTAAAAATTCAGTTGCATGCACCGCTAACAGCAAGAGGAAGCTGTTGAAACTTGATCATACATTCAGCAATATAAATCAGTTTACTGTAGGGTTCTCTGTTCATTTGAAAACTATGACGGTGTGTCTGTTCACAAAAGGAAAACTTGTAAATGTGAATTGGGGAAAATATTTTTGAAACCATCAACACCTACTTCACACGTATTAAAAATAGAAACAGTTAAATTCTCTACAAATGCTTGGTCCTCCATATTATATTACCCAAAGAAATCAGAGAAGAAGTAGAAGAAAATGGCCTGGGGGGAGGGGCCTGAATGGGACTCCAGTGTCTTGACCCCCTTCACCCTAAGCCCCGCCCTCCTACCCTCCGCCTGCTTCCCACCAGATCACACACTCCCTCAGCTTTGTCTCACACACTCCCCCCGCCCCTCCATCCCTCCGTCCCCCTGCTACTCCTATTCTACCGGGTCCAGATGGACATCAGCTGGACTGATTTAGATGCCAGACAATAGCACGCTCCCACACATATTGTCACACACACACACACAAAGCTGCACCCACAGCCTCACACATTCTTATGGACACACACACACACACACACACACACTTGCTGAGGATGTTTCAAGGACACTTCCTGTGCTTAATTGAAGTGAAAAATAATTGGATGTGACAGAAAGTGGTCGACGTGGTTGCCATTGTGGGGAGACTGTGTGACGTTTCCTAGAATCACACTACATTTGAAATGAGTTTATCTTGTCAACTAACATTTGTTGAATGAACCCGACAAATATAATGTTCAAAAATATTATACAACAGATCCAAAGTGGCAGTGGATGTCATTAGAACTGACCTGAGTGAAAAAAACAGGAAGCGGTCAGCTTTGTGGTGATTCTGTCTTGACAGCAAAGACCTCTTTAAAATGTGAATTAAGCACCATGCATGGATACATTCAACATATTTCTTTTCATTATCATTACATACACTTCAACCAACTCAAGTTGTTTTGGCCCTGAATCGAGTACTTTAATACTGGCTATATTGTGATACAAGTCTGATCCCATACTTATATTGAATACAATGACATTTTAATTCTTAGGAATAGTCACACATTGGAATTGGTATGCAAAAATGCATAACCCTAACCCTGCCGTTATCTAGCAGCCCTATGTCACTTCACACCTGCTGTCCAATAAAGACATAAACATACTCACAAAGCCACTAAACTACCAGCTAAAGACAAAGACCGCATGGAGGCCCGTGTGATAAAACAAGTTGTTACTTAATACTCCAACAACATCACGCCTCACCAACCTACTCTGTCAGACAGTTACTCTGGAAACTACTGCTTCATGTCTCATTATTATATTCAAGGACACCTGTTGAGTCCGAGGTTTCATTCTGCATATCTTCCTTGATTGTGTGAATGTAAGACTTTCAGCTCCCACTACGGGCCTCTCCAGATTCAAATCAGACCTGTTGGTGAACTAAACATGAGGCAACACATCGTCACTGCACATCTCTGCTCCTCTGATCTCTACAGTCGCACTTTATGGAGGGCTCTCTTTCTCACACCTCTTCCTGTTTATTTTGTGTTTCCTCAGTACGCCGTCTGGGCTGCCCCCCC
>NW_022280068.1:1250465-1256691 GCF_004355925.1 Anarrhichthys ocellatus | reverse complement strand
GGACATATCATGCTCATTGTCAGGCTCACACTTGTATAGAAATACAGTAACCACCATTCACAACCCATCTGCTGGGGCTCAACACCAGAGAGACTATGGACCAAAGTGGTCACCAGTGTAAACTCAGCAACACAAATGAAGGCAAGCCTCGTACATGCAGTTCTCACAGTCATCCTGCTGACGCTGGACACTTTCTCAGTAGCTGAACAATGGCAACAAACAAACAATGTAAACGATAAAGACGCTAGCTGCTCATCTCCGAACACAGCGTATCACAACGTAACATGGCCTGTCGGGAGCTATCCGTTTCATATATGTGATTCATAACCCACATATAGAGGCCCTGATTTGTAGTGCTGTGTCTGCTCTGATTAAGCCGGTTATCGGGTATTGGCCATGACATGGCCGATCCACATGAACGACACAGCGGCTCAGTGAAGTCCATGCAGTGAGGTCCTGGTATACATCTGAAGATAACACCAGCTCAGGTATCACAGTTGGCCTTGGAGTGGAAAGTTGGATCAGTGCATTACCTAAGTAATCATGTACAGCACATATGACATAAGAGCATGTAGAACTATTCATTATTATTTATTTAGAGCACTGATTGGCTCAGTTATTTCTCCAAAAGAAGGCCGGACCTTTGAACTGAGTTTGAAACATTGGCAGCCATTAAGAGAACCAGAATACAACTTCACAACCAGAAGACTTTAATCCCCTTTAAGCTAGTGGGCACAGGAGACTGGTGTGTGTGAGTGTGAGTGTGTGTGTGCAATCACGTGTTTATGTGAGTATCGGTGTGCTTGGGTGTGCCTAGGGATGTCACAATATGAAATTTTCACAATTATTGTCGGGGGAAATATCACGGTTTTCCCGATTATTAATTAAACTCCAGCCCTATTTTTAGGCCTCTGCTCGAAAATGGCATACCCATACTAAAGAGACTTCAATTCTGTAACTACAAGGTCTATTTTAATAATTTCTGATGCTATAATCAGATAACACTTGTGAGATTGTTCAGATGGGTAAATATTGTGTATATGTTGCTGGTTAATATAGTACATGAAGATATTACACAGCTCAAATTGAAAATATTCAGGTTCGCCTGAAAAAAAAAGCACTTTTATTGATATTATGTTTTTGAAATAATGAGAGCCTAAAAACTCTCCCAAATCATAGCACAACCGATCAGTAGTCCTCGAATAATGTTTGGATGGGATAAAGTGAAGAATAAGAGGCTTTTCTGTTTGCTGCTGCCTTTAATTGAACTGCATTCAATTAATATATTAATCAATTTTTTAAAAATGTTTTAATGACTGTTTTTATTGTTTCAATGTATGTTCTTAATTGTTTTTAAATCTCCTTTTCTTTTGCCTTATGTTTTGATGCTTTTAATGGTTTTATGTGAAGCACTTTGAATTACCTTGTTGTTGAAATGTGCTATACAAATAAACTTGCCTTGCCTTGCCTTGCCTTTTAGTACAGAGAGGTCGTCATTTTGGAACCAGCTGTTGCAGCTCTTACATTGTACTTTTATATACTATATAACTATATATTTCACTTTTTTTATCACTGATATTATTCAATACATCCAAATACAGCCGTTTGGCATCATTTTGAGAGCCAGGGTCCTCTCAGAGCCTGTTTCTGGCTGTCATCCATGGGATTTTCTCATCTGAATTCCAGTTGCTGTGTGTGTATGGGGCTCTAGCTCAGCCTATCATCGGTCGAGTTCAATCAATGAGCCCGCCTTCGACGCGTCAGAGTCTCAGGAAGGCGGGCGTCGAAGCCGGGTGTTGATTGACAGAATTTTCAGCGAGTAAAGATGCAAAGAGTGCCGCGCATCCCCTAGCGTAAAATTCCATTCGCCAAAAGTCTGACCACACACCCACGGGTCCAGCAAGTTAGATTGACCCCCCCTTCTACAGGAAACAGATGAGAAACAGACAGGATGCAGTTGCCAACAATGATTCTAGCTTTGAACCGGATAATTTTCGCCGTTATTTTTGCGATTTCTTCATAAAGGTAAGCGAATACCAACGATTTTTTCCAGTGAAGGGAACTGTTGTGTTGCCGTTGTTGGCTCACAGCTTTGTAGTGGTTTCACGGAGAGAAAAACCGAAGGCATTTATGCGTTCTGCGTCGAATGCTAATGCTAGGCGATGTATTGATTGGCAGTGTAGCAGTTAGCATGGTGTTCAAATATCGAAGCGCAGTAAATATAACGCAGATTTTTGGCCAGGAATTCGTGGTTTTATGCCACATTTTCTAGTTGCTTATATTAGTAGTGTATAGTTGTGTTTGGAGTGTGTAAAAAGTGACTTATATGATAGTGTTGCCCATACGTTGCTGTTTAATCCGGTATATAAAATGTACACATGTACAATATTCGCTATCAATATGGGCCTTTTTTGGACGATATTTGCTACCCCCCCTAAGCCCGAGAGCCCCCACATTTGGGGGCGTCGTGTGCAAGAGGTTTTAACCAGAATATTTATAATAGGCCAAAAGTCAATGACCTAAATATGTATTATCATCATCAACTATACTTTGTTATTAGTCATCTATAGTGGTGATTTACATAGAAACAAACAATTCAAATGATTAGAAAATAAGAGTTTTTTTTGTTAATAAATGTAGTCATTGTTAGTTTTATAAGCTGCTCAGAGCTAGTGTCAGCAAGTTAAACAGCTCATAACTCTTTAATATCTATTCTATGTTTCTGTGAAAACATCTTCTAACGACTGGATTTATTCAAGTTTCTCACCAAAACTACGTTGTACAATATTACATTTGAACACAACATGATGACGTTATCATTTGCTTTTGTCCAATACTCACTGAATGGAGCGTGAACGCATCATAATGGAACTCAATGTACTTTATAACAGCAGCTGATAGCTGCCAGCCTAAGACTAGCACTAGAAAGCTTTAAGGCCGATCTCCAGATCGCAGACTTTTTTTCACACTGTGATGGTTAAACTGTGTAATTATTCACATGAATTCCTGGTCATTTTCTATATCCTAAATCCTCACACGTTGCCGATATAAGGCACCTTTTCTATTGGATAAAAGAGGTTATGAAAGCGTGACTCATATAACCGCGGTTACTGCAGAACCGGTTGGTCCCGACATCCCG
Organism: Anarrhichthys ocellatus; assembly: GCF_004355925.1. Lineage (NCBI taxonomy): Eukaryota > Metazoa > Chordata > Actinopteri > Perciformes > Anarhichadidae > Anarrhichthys > Anarrhichthys ocellatus. The sequence continues at coordinate 1,253,552 of NW_022280068.1, read as the reverse complement.
AGGTGTGCCCAATGTCTACAAAGTAAATAAGACTGCAGATAGTAAAAGTATGTGTTAGTGGCTATAACAGCTACAGCTGAGGGGCTGCACAAATACTGTGCACGTGTTTGTCCGTGTGTTGTACACAGCAGTACAGCACCACACCCCTTCTCAATGTTTCGTCTGTCAGAGCTGCATCTACTCAAGGCCTGCTGCTGCTTCCACATGTCACGTCTGGGTGTGGCCACTGGATTCATGCCCTGCTCGGGCTGTTTGATGGCATGTGAGCGCCGCAGGGTTTTATCTACTGAACCCAAGGTCTACCCCTCACCTACTGAACAGAACATAGAAAGTAGCCGGAGGTCATTTCACAAAATCCAAGAACATGAACGATGGAGCTAAATGAACTGTGGAAGGTGAACTAATCTGTTTTTGTGTGTGGCGAAGAGCTAAAAGCAAAAGTAAACATGAGATATACTGTATGTGTGAATAATTAAAGAGCACCAGTGAGACACATTGAAGTGAGTGAAATGTATGAGAGGGGGAGAGAGGACAAAGAGGCCTGAGGCAGGTGGAGAAAGAGACCGGCCATCTGGTCCTCATTGTTCTCTCTACCAAGACCCCTCCCTGCACACACACACACACGCGCACACACACACACACACACACACACACACACACACACACACACACACACACTACTGCAGACTGACCAGCAAGCGATCACATGTTAGGGTCGGGTCATGCTTTATGCACAAGGGTGTTTGTGCTCCTCTCCCTCATGAAACCGTCAACAGCAGTGACTCTGTGAGAAAATCCAGCTCCCATGGTGAGCCAGCACTTCCTCTTCCTCTCTGTCTGTCCAATTCTAGACATGGCTGCCATTCACACAGGTGTTTTGGACACAACTATGTCATATTTGAAGCGCTGCATGTGTCATAAAAGCACGCACATGTGTGTAGACCGCAGCTCACTGTTTACCTGCATCTCCTCACAGCAGCTGCTTCACAGTCTTGCATGTGTCGATGAAACATGCAACATCGTTATACAGCCTAAATCTGATCTGATATCATGTTATCATGTCATTTACAAGTGAGTACCCCGGAGCAGCAGAACGACGAAGGGCTGAGGGACGGTTAAGGAAATGACTAAACTCACATAATGTAAGTGAGGCACTGTCAAGGTCACAAATATAACAATACAATGAAAAGGACAGAAAACAGCAACAACAGAAAGGTGAGACGTGATACTGACACCGAAGGCTGAAACAGGAAGTCAGAGGAGCCGTGGGACAGTTGTGTCAAAGGTAAAGAGAGGACGGGGTGAGGAGGGAGAGATGTGAGACAAGAGAAGAGCAAGTGGACCTGGAGTCACCGAGATCTCCCAGCATGCATTTCTTTTTAATTATCTTCTTTCAGACTTCACTTCCTTTTGTTTAGTTTCTATCATCATTTCCTCCCTCTGTCCTTCCTTGTTTCACACTTTTGATTCATCTCTTCTTTTCTCTCTGTGTTCCATCTGATTGATTCCCCGCTCATACCTCATACACATATACGTATGATGCTCTGTTGGTTGGACAGACAGATCAGATCTACATCCGTTGTAAATAGTGACAGTAACATAGAGATAAGCTTGGATAGAACAGCTATTCAGGAATTTGTAAATCCACTTAAATTAATTTATCATTGCACTTTAATAAAGTTGGGGGATTTACATTTTATATTAAATAATGATCCAAAATCAAATCAGCAGAGGTTATCTGTCTGTCAGTTGCCGTCCGTCCATCTATCTATATCTATATCTATACTATCACTCTCTAAGACACATACATTCTCTGGCACTACTTCTGTCTTTCTTTTGTTCCATCTCATCTCTTCGCCTCCCTGTGAGCCCCTCTAAACCCCATCACATGAGAGTCATCAGCCACATGCAATCCATTGTGCTTGTGTGTGTGTGTGCCTGGTCAGTGTTTCCCACATATAAAGATGTGTTTAAAGGGCTTCTGAGGCGATGTCTTGTTGTCCATAACCACAGTGGGATGGATGATACAACAACACAGCAGTGACATGAACATGTGATGTCTTCACATGCTCTCATATACGTCCACTCACTGTGTGTTGCAGAGCAGCCAGTGAGTGATGTCCCCCCCGAGTCCACCGTCAGAGTAACCCGACACGTAGAGTTTCCTCCACCTCTTCCTCTTCCATGCTCTGGTTTCTTTCCCTCTTCCTTCCTGTGATTTATGTGTCTGAGCATGCAGAGTCCAGTAGTCCGCTAGCTTGAAGCTAAGCTAGTTCTTCCTATCACGAAATAGTGCGAGTTCCATTAATGATGTGAAAGATAATAATAATTCCTATTTTAGTTTTCATGCTTGGTTCCACTCCCTCCTTCCCCCTCTCTTGTCACCACAATACCCCACCCCCCTTGCGTCTCTGGGGAGTCCCCCATCCAACCCTTGTTTCCCCCTTCCTCCCCCATGACCCTAACACCCCTGGGCATTGTGGGGGTCTGGGAATGTGTCTCCTTCAGCAGGACCAGCTGGAACGAGAGGAGCAACAGGCTGCAGGAGCAGTGAAAAAGTTTGAACAACGCCCCTCAAAGAAACTGATGACAAGTCAGTTTTTAAAAGTGCCATCAAATCAGAGAGGGGGACTTAGATTGTGTCTCCTCGGGGGCTTGAGGAGTTGTAGCATTTATTGACTGACTAATAAAGTGTACACACACACACAGTGCTGCGTTACTGATAACTTCATACTCCTCATCTCAAACAGACACTCGCTACCGTTAGGCTGGGCTTCACCAGTGTAAACCCTGAGTGTGCTCCGCTCAGGTAATGAATGACTTACAGGGAAAGTGGCTGCTTGCTCTCTCTGATAGTGAACCTGTTAGTGTCGCGTTGTCGCAGCAGTATTGGATGCGGTTCGGAGTAGTGTTACACGTACCAGTATGATACTGGTGAGCGGCTCATGTGGATTTCAAAAAAGTAACTGATGAATATTTAAAGAAACTTTAAAGTGTTTTAAGAAGTGTTTCAAGAATATCAATAAGATTGTAGATTCTGCCTGAAAAAAATGGTGATGTTATTTCTGCCATATTGCCCCCCCCCCC
>NW_022280068.1:1234367-1250455 GCF_004355925.1 Anarrhichthys ocellatus | reverse complement strand
GTGTGTGTGTGTGTGTGTGTGTGTAGTGCTAGTGGATAATAGCTAAAGAATGCAGCTAACTCAGTGGTGCGATGGTCATTTGCAGCTGCTCCACACCATCATATTGTTGAATTTTAACCCAACACAGCCACCAAATACACACACACACACACACACACACACTTTCTCTTTGTTTCTGCCTGACAGAAGTCCCACTCTTATTAACTTTGAAAAAATTGCTTTTTTGCTTCTTAGAGATGCTCTGTGTCCAGTGTTGATACAAAGGTTTGCACATCAGCAGGGATGTAGCACAACATGGAAGTGAAAGCAGCGCTCTGCAATCCAAACATGTTGGCCCTGAAACTAAAGAACACCTGTGATACATAATGATGGTGTTAATGTTAATCAAAAGGATTGTGGTTATCATTGTGGCTGATATTGTGCTACTGTTTTCTCATACTACCATATCAGAATGGCCCTGCATGCAATAGGCTCGTAATCACAGACACATAACGCATAAGGTACAAATTACAGAGCACGTTAAATTATAATCCCATTGACCTGGACGCAGAGTATCAAACAGGCATTGTTCTCCTGCCCAGAGAAAACTATCCAACCACCATGCAGAGGAGAAACACCCACAATTCCTCTTCTCCATAACACATCTGCATGAGTCTATTGTGGTGACTTTTTACTCAAATGTTACTTAAAGGCTCGAATATTTATTCCAAGAGTGAGCATAAAAGGAGCCCCCCACATCTCTAACAATCAAACAGCACAGCAATGATTTCTGGTTATAACATGGCATTGTTTCCATAAGTGCTGACTGTTGGCACAGCAGGACAACATGCCAATAAGTGCAATTATGACAAATTGTAAAGCAGACAGATGCTGTTTTTTTCTCCTCCTATAACTCAAACTTGACACGTCCGTCTCATGTCATTGGATCCAGAACGGTTTTGTTCTCATCGCCCCTAGATTTACTGTCCATGAGCTGGAAACAATAACTTCTATGTAGCTACACTGAAAATACTCACATGTGCTACTTTGCAGGCTGTCCTAATATCTTAGACCTACACTCAGAAATGCAGAGTGCTATTATTTTGAAACAAAGTTGATGTCTTTAGAAATGAGAATTCTCCACAGCAGGATGGCATTGACTGAATCTCAGACTATTCTGCATTTCTTAAATGAGGGGTCCACACAGAACTGATTACGCCTTTATGATGTAAGGAGCCACACAGTATTTACGCAGTGGTGTGTTTTGGGGTCAACGATGACCTGAGGCATGCAGGTTGTTCAATACAAAAGCCATGGCCATGATGGGTAGCAACCAGCACACAGATGCCAAAGAAGCAGTGTACACGAAGGTGCCACAATAGCATGTAAAGCCTAGCACCCCGTAGTGTCATGGCTCTGAACACTCAATACAAAGCCCAAACGTGCACACTTGCACCGTGTGCATCATCCCCCCCCCACATCGCTCCCAGCACCCTGCCAGTCTTACCTGTGTCCTGTCTGAACTGGTGCATGGACTGAAGATCGATGATGTACTGCGAGAGCCGGCTGTCCACCTGGCCGAGGACCACGCTCCCTCCGCGGGGGTCGCTGCTTCGGATGGCCGCCTCTATCTGGTGGGAGACAGCGGGGCTGTAGGGCCGCCAGCGTCCGTGTTCGTTCAGCCATTCCCACACCACCACGGCGGAGGCCAGGAGCATGTTGTTACTGTTGGCCCTGGAGAGGAAATGAAGGAGGAAATAGCAGGAAAAATGTTTAATTTGTTAGCTCGAAGTGTTGCTGAGCACCTCGGAGATGTGTTTGCCAAAACGAAGCCTGTCCGCTCGAAGCAGAGGCCAACCACACAGCACACAAGGCGGCATATGCACACAACACATTTCTTTATGGCGATATCAGTTTTAACCAAGCTCTTTCTGGTAGTCCTTATCCCTCGTGATAAATTAATACAGACCGGCTGCTCCCGTAAGCTAAAACAAAGGCATTTTTGTTTGTTTCTTACATGGAGCCGCAGCTGAGCTAACGCCAGGAGAAGGCGAAACATTCTTCTGCGTAGACCCGAGCTCCTCGCGTGGCAAAGCGGAGAAGAAATCACGGTCCTCGCGCCGCTGTTGTTGTTATAACACTGTAATAGGAGGCTATGCCAGCAGCACAGTACACCGACTGTGAAGCGGCCTGTGTGTTGTCGTTTAAATGTGCTAGTCCTCGCTCCAGACGCACCGATTGCTTCTCCGACGAGTCGGTTATTTCCAGCGGCGGCCTTTTAATGTTGTGTGGGAGAAACCTACTCGGTGTGGAGGAAAAACGATTCGAAACTATCGCTCGTTATTTAGTGTGGAGCGGGAACTAGATAGGTCCACACTTCCAGCCCGACAGAAGTAGCCTCGGCAGGGTGTAGATAGCACCAGCTCGCGTGTGTTTTTCTCCGGTAGTTCGGGGCGTAGCATACTGAATGTTGAGAAAGTAGTGGCAACCAACGGCGCAACCTCAGTAGGAACCCGGGTCATATCAGAACAGGTTCAACCGGGTCACTGTACACTGGACGCTTCTACTACAAGGCCATGTTTATACGTGTTATTATTAGGAATCAAGTTTTAGTAGTTGCAGTTATTCTGGAGGCTGCTGCAGTTTATATATATTTATGTAAATATGTACACGCACGCGCGCGTTCATACATCTATTCAATCATGCACAGCCTCTTCCACCACTGCGCAGAAATGGTATAGGACCTGAATCAAACACTCACCTGTTGATATGAACTTCTGGGTCCACTCTCCTAGTCCAGGACACTTGGAACAAAAACCCCGGATCGTCACAGACCTCTTCATGAATTAAATCGACCCTTTAGTCCTCTCGGCTCCACCATGGCTCTTTCCTTCTCGCCCTCCACAAAGCTAATATACTATACTATATATATTTTATTATGTTTATAAAGTCCAATCAGCGAGGAACTGGATTCCCTCTAGTGGGTTGGTGGAAGGGAGAAGGTGCGTCCATGATGAGTCGAAATAATGAACGGTGCCATGTTTATCCTTTGGCTTCCATCTTCGCCTCACTGTGGGAAAACTTGGTATGAAGCTACAAAGGCTAGTGGGGGGACAGCAGCCGGCCCCTGCCCCTCACCACGCATTGTAACCCTCATGGTGATTGGTGGCCGACAACCAATAGAAAGACGGTCGCCAAAAACGTTCATGCAAAACACCGACGTCTAATTAAAATGCCTTGGTTTGACCTATTCGACAGTTTTGTTCGTCGTTTGTCTATGTGTCTCTGCACTGTAATCGATAACTACCATCACTGTACAATTGTGAATATGACTAAAGTCATGCTCTGATCATGGTACTTTTGTTTTACTTTTTCTTTGGCCACTTTGGAATTCCCTGACAGGCAGTTGGCAGAGTATCGTCAGGTCTGAGGAGTTGTCTGCAGGCTCTTGTCTTTGTGGTGACATGCTGCCACCTGGTGGATAAATAGGATATTCCAAATATGTTTCTGAAGCGGGTCACAGTCAAAAAACATGAAACTTAAATATAAAGAGAATATAATGTCGTCACATAACAAGTGTGCATGTAACTTTATTACCGTAACTATTGTCCGCACAATAAACTCTACGTATTTTCCTACTTTTATACTCACCGAGACAGCTATTTAAATGAGTATGACGTCATACGTGTTTGACGCGGGCTCCATAGCTCAGGGGTTAGAGCACTGGTCTTGTAAACCAGGGGTCGCGAGTTCAAATCTCGCTGGGGCCTAATAACTTTTTTATTTTCTTTGACTGCGTAGTTACTGTGGTATGTTGTGGTTTCTGTTTTAAAACACAAATTTGAACAACTTCCAAACATCAAATCTTTAAAGAACATTGTAGAGAGCATCAGTTAGCCAAAACGAGTAGTAGAAAATAAAGCAACATAAATAACATGACTCCATGAAAATGATTCATTCAACATCATAGGCGTGAAGTATAATTTATAATTTTGCTCACGTTGCATATTGAAAAATGTCAGTTTTCACCCCATTCACTGCCTGTTCACCCTGTTGCCGTCAGCTGCCCTATACCGCCATACTTCTTTCCTCTGGCTGTGAGACTCCATAACTCCTCCTCCACCCTCCATATATAATATAGTTTTAGTATTTTTCTTATGTAGCAAAATGGGACTACAATCTACATTTCGTTATGCAATCCTGACAAATAAAAAACCTTGTAAACTTGCAACCTTGGTATTTCATAACTCCACTGGCCTACTTGTGTTAATGCAAATGTATTCTGACGTGTGAGTTCGTTGTTTGACAGCCGATGCTGCCTAAACGCGGTTAACGCTTTGCCTGTTATTGTCACAATGAATGAACAGGTGCCAAAACGTCAGCTTGTTCAATTATCTATTATTATTAATAACAAATTGAGTAAAGGAAGTCTAGAACCGGAAACAGAGAGCGCTCGCCTTCAAATGTTGCAGGTTTTCAAACGTGTTGGCTCCAGAGATCAATGTAAGGAGAGCTAAATTAAATGAATAAACAAAATATTGAACTTAATTCATAACGGTTATAAAGTCATATTTCAGCCACTTTCCCACAGCTGATAGTAAATACATTGCGCGAAAACTGGACCTGTCTGTATGTAATGATTCATTATTTTATCAATTTATATATATCAAATATTCCTCTACTTCTACTCAACTAAAGTTCAAGTGTCTCAAAATTGTACTTAAGTACAGTACTTGAGTATATGGATTACGTTACATTGGAGATCGGACAACAATAAACGGGCCATTGCAGTGTAGCGAACGTCCACTTAAAGATGATAAAACTGAAATGTGATAATAACAACAATTACACAATCTGAACTAATAAACTTCGTCCAGAGACTGCTGTCAGGAACCTATAGGTCACTTAATGGTTGAACTCTCAATTTAGTGCCTGGACCGACTCAAGATAGGACTTGGGGTCAATCTTGACACTGAGACCGATTTATGAACTATAAGACCTCTGTTAGGGCTGACCCTAAGGTTTATTAATGACCCTTGTCTTAGTTCGTCTTTGTATTTCTTACATATATTTTTTAAATGACTCAGAGAAACAAATTCACTTTATTTGTAAACCCTTCACAAATTGTCTCTTTTAACTGTGTTTGCATTTGTTCTAATCTTGTTCTGTAGTCATACAAAACTCATCTCACCTTACTGACTCACTATACATATTGTGTGCCTTCATACATTGATCAAGCTTAAAGTTGACCAAATCTCCAAATTTGAAACATCTGAGTCAACATTAACAATATGTATACATTTAAAAAAAAGATCAAGTCTCATCCTTAATAACAAATTAGACAAAAAGCAGAATTTTGTGATTACTGACATCATTTAGTTATTACATTTTCTCAATCTTCTGCAAGCTCATCCAGGTGTCCTTTCATAATAAATTCATGTTTACTTAAAATATGTTTTAATTAAACCATCAGAATGCCAGAGAGCTTTATAAAAGAAAACTCTTACATTATTTGACATATATAGACATATTCTTTGCTAAATATTCAAAATAATTGCCTTTATTTTAAGAATGACAATAGATTCTGTACATTCATGTTTTTCAAAAATACTAATGTGTAACCTTTTGAACCTTGTGGATGATCATGAATTGGAGTTGATTAAGATTAGTTCTTTGTCCTAATACATTATGAAAGCAGTTCAGCAGTTGAAGCAGTATTTCACTCATTATGTGAGGAGCAACAGAACACCCAGATGGACACAACGTTTAAATAAAGTCCCTTTTCTGAAGATATAATGTGTTTAACAAAATGATGGTCCATTGGATTTTCAGTTTACAATATCCAGGCACAATAGCATGATTTTACTCATATAGCCTCTATATCGGGTATGAATTTCTGTTCTGGCTATGTACTGAAGTAACCTAAATGTAAAAGCTACAAATCTATTTTGACACATTACCCTCCTCAGAGGTTTGTCAGTTTGGACCGGGTCCTGACATCAATGCAAATGTGCACATGGACTGACCAGATGCACAGTCAGTGCAGTACATAATCCATATACAACTATTACTATTATTTCACCAGAAGTTTGGGCCCGGATAGCTCAGTCGGTAGAGCATCAGACTTTTAATCTGAGGGTCTGGGGTTCAAGTCCCTGTTCAGGTGCAAGAAGTCTTTTTATCCCAGAGACTGCGTCCCCACAGCGATGCATAATGACAATAAAACTTTGAAAACTAGTCTTGGAGAGATTCACCACCTGATTACAGTACAGGTCATGTCTTGTACATTTAGGTGATATTGCTGTTGGCTGTTGTGTTCTCATTAAGTAAGGAATAATCCCCTGGAAATGCATTTCCTATAGTTGAAGAGAGAGACTCTCCCCACCCCTTCGGATCAGATTATTATTGGCCATTATAGCTTGGAAAGCACAGGTGTGATTGAGATCATTAAGCAAAGCTGCATTCCATCATGTGTGGCTGTTTCAGGGCCTTCATAAATGTTGTTAGTGACAGCTGAGCATTTCCTGCTCGAACATGTTCAAATGTCACTGGTGAAAAAAGTCTACTATGTTAGCTGCTGTTCGTGTTGTTGTCCTTTTGGGTGCTGTTAGCAGTGGGGGTCTTGTTGCTGGTGTTGTTGTTCCACTTTGCTTTGCAGTGGGTGATGCAAACAGCCAGCACCATAATCAGCACCCCAAAACCCACAACCACACAGTACCAGTGAGGAAAGAGAAACCAAGAGGAACCTGGAGATGAAACTGAGGAAATGCAGAGAGAGAAAATTAAGCTGAGGCTAAAATCACAATTACTAGATGTTTTTGAGAGCCGATTGTCAAAACTGTACGAAATGAAATCACAGCGTCATGTGTTCTCACATAATCACACTTTCCCTGAAAGCAGCGAATCTGTATTTCCTCTGCATATTATGCTGCATGTTATGATAAGTCTTTGAGACTTGGTCGAGATTGAAGGGTGAGCTCTGACACCACACATTCCTATTTGCATTAGCATTATTACATTTCTGTATTTCATATAATAAGGGGACGTCCCTTGGCCCCCTTGTGTTGAGTTGAGCCAATCCCATCCCAAAAAGGCCAATTTGTTATTTTAGACTGTGCAGCAAGTCGGGAACTTGACCAATAAATTTCAACCTGAAGTTCCCACATAGAATGTGGAGGCAAAAACCTGAGTCTGTTTACTATCACTCCCAGCCTTGTAGAAAGACATTGGATTAGTAATAAAGAGTGCAGAAACATGCAGGGAAATCTGCAGCATGGAGGGAAGGCCATTGTAATTCCTACAAGCAATTGTGCATCTTGGCCTGTCTGTCTAGTTAGCTACCACAATGCAAAACACATTCTCTTACCTTGAAGCATGGTTCCTCTCCCAACTGTTAAACGTGAGTTCACATTGGCCACACAGTAGTACAGCCCCAGGTCTGTTTCCTCAACACTAGTGATGCTCAATGCCAGAGATCGGTTCATCAACCCCACAGAGAATCGAGGGCTGAGCTGACACCCTGAGAAAAAAGTTGTAGTCTGTTGAAAGCCTTTTAAATAATACTCCATTTTCTATAATTAAAACTTGCAAAGTTGTCCCTCCTTCCAAACTCAACCATCCACAATACAGTATGCCTGTGTGTCTGCTGAGGACAGCAGCAGGTATACTCAACCTCGACCTCTGCATCTCATGAGGAGTCAGTTGATAAACTACTATTTATCCAAGGCTATCACTCAAACACTCAAAGTTTTCTGTTCTGTTTCATACCACATTTGCCACTTAAACAGTGTTATGTACTGTGCCTATAACTTCTGAGTTTCATGCGCTCTACAGCCTCAATTCAGTTGTGTTTAGAGCTCAGTTTTTCATGGTTCTATATTTGTTCTAATCAGCATTTAGATCATGTACTACCTTGTACTGGTCCGCCATCTCTGAGACTGGCGCAGAGGACCACAGTGGGGGTGAGATCAGGATGGTGCTTAAGCCACGTTGTGTCGTAAATGTAGGAGAGGTTACAGCCAAGAGTGACCGTTGAACCGTACTGGACATGTTGGACCTCAGCAGCTGACACAAACGGCATCCAAAAACCAGCCATGGTGATCGACCCTAGAGAGGAGCAAATGGACTTTACCAACTTTACCAATGAATGTTTAGTGAAAGTTTAGTCTTAAACAAACTTTTGATGAAAACATTGTCAACTGACATAAAAACACAATTTCAAAGCGAACACATTTTTGGCAACATTCAAAAGTAGGGCTGCCGCTGGGGTCATCTCTCCTGTTTCCACGGCCATGCTTAGCCAGATATTTTGACAGATTTTTTATTTTTTGGCAGTTGATGGAACTTCCTTCTTCATAGCCCCCTCTCTTCTGGTGTTCCTCTGGGATCAACCCTAGTTCCCCTTCTTTTCTCTATCTATCATTTATTCTGTTTTGGGTCCCTTGCACAACATGCAATTCCACTGTTATGCAGTCATTGTCACAAATCAACTCCTGTTACCTATTGTTTGTCATGTCTCTCAGTTTAAGTGGAAGATGTTACAGAAATATTTATCGTGTGTTCACACAACCAGCGACACGGCAACAGACTACAAGTCATTTTCAATAGAAGCCGGTGACATGAAGGTTCAAACTAACGCCCCCAAGTCAAAGTTGAGGTGGTCTCAACTGGTGTCAGTGCTCCAGCAAAGCTGTAAAGCGTTAAACAATCACATGTTTTGTTTCACCCTTAATATAATATCTCACGGATCGTATAGCGGATCAGATCTGCACAAAAAAAAAAAAGGAGCAGATATAGTTTTAGAGATCCTGGATACTGAGATTAACCTTTATATGTATTTATCAGTGTTATTATAATATCTACAGTATTGTATCAAGATTTTTATTTAAATGAAGTTTAATTTTGAAGTTTAGCTATTGTAAATGGCACCGATTCGGCGGACTGGCCCAACTACGTCAACGAGCATAACAAGATCAGGAATGTAAAAAGTAACAGATTCCAACCGATTCCACAACCCATAAAGCAGTTCAGAGATACGTATGCAGGTAATGCCTTCACTAATGTAAACGGCTAACGTTACTCGCCGCCTAGCCTTTTATTTTACAATTACTATTATTAATGTATCCTCACTTTGCTGCCATTTAACATTTGAAATGATCCAAGAAGCAAATGAAACAGCCCCATCCTTCTGCTACCTCCACAGTACAAACACAGCAAGGTGTGACAGTCATTGTAATCATCAGTCGCTGAGTCTGACTCGACCTTCATCTAGTGAAAAGTGTAACTTTCTGTCTTTCTTTCCAATATGATGGTACTCTGGGGTGCATTTATTACTCACCAACAAGAATGGTTGTTATCCAATGGGACTTCATCTCTTCGTATCTTTATACATCACTATTTTCTCCTGTACTTGATGTCTGTGACATTATGGTCTAACAGACCACAGACTTCCGTTTTAGCTGCAAAACCACTGTTTCCACTGAAGGCCCACTCTCTTTATATATATCCTCTTTAGGTTTGGTTGTGAGAGCATTTTTTTCAAGCTTCAAGCATTCGGACCAGGAGGAGCTGAAGATCTTTAAACTAACTGTTCGGTTAAATGCTATATTTTGGCCAATCTCTTGCTTAAGATGTTTTATAGTTTTATTTTTTAATTAATCTTTAGTGTTGTCTATGTAATTGCTTATATGTTGTTTCACTTTCATTTATTTTCAGTTTCAATATATAATATAAAATATAATCTGTATATAAATTATGATATTATTATATCAGAAAGGATGTACTGCTCCCCAGGGAAAAGTTCACAAGCTACCCAGCAGTTTTTAAAGTAATGTATAAAATATATTTAAATAAACTAACATAATAATCCAACTAGAAAGCTGCACTCAGTAGAGTGTAGATCTTTGTCTGAGTGACCACTGCTGTAATCTTTGATTGAATGAATACAACCCACAATTGGCTAACCTCCCATGTAGACTGCAAGTATAAGACTTGTTTTGTTCCCCTTGCACGTCTCACACAACAGGTACACTCTGGTTTTAATCAAGACAGATGGCTGCACCCACTTTGTGCAGGCACGCATCTCAGCTCCATCTCACGGACTTGAAGCGTTTAGTTAGGCTTGCAGTCAGCTGTGTGTAGCTCCGTTAGCTGTTAGCCAAACACCGTCCAAAACCATAACAGTCGGGAAAACTATTTTCCACCCAGCTGTGTTATCAATAGTGGCCTCTACCGGCTGGGGGCCGGTTACGAGTAGTGAGTGAGGAGTCAGTGGCAGTATAAAACAGGCATTTAAAGGTGTTTTGAGAAAGTGTGGATGCTTTTCAATATGCCAACTAATGCTTCATGCGTCCTCCAGACTCTCTTGACCCCTGAAATTGTTCCCCCTCTGCATCATGGAGGATCTTCTGATCCCTTACATGCACCTTGTGGAGAACAGGAGCGGCTGAGATTTGTATTCATAGGTTGTAGTTATTGAGATCAAGCTTTCTGCCCCTCACTGTTTGTGCAGCGCCTCATCACACATCCACATTCCTTGATGACATTTCACCTGATATTACTTATGCTTTTATATTAAATAGGTTACAATTCAACTGCTATAATCCTGACATGATGCTTGGATAGATAGATAGATATAAACTTTATTCATCCCCAGGGGGAAATTAGATTGTAGCAGCAGCAATTTACAGAGTAAAATATAATGTATGGAATGCACAATATATACAGTACAATAAAATAACAGAGCAGATATTGAATTTGAAAGAAAGAAACAGAAATAGAAATAGAAACCCTTTTTATTGTCATATACATATACACATACACGAAATTTGACTTCTGCATTTGACCCATCCCTGTATATAGGGAGCAGTGGGCTGCCAATGACAGGCACCTGGGGAGCCGGAATAGATTAATAAAAATAAGATAAAATAGAATAAAATAAAATAAAAATAAGATAAAATACAATAAAAAATAGAAATGCACAGTATATACAATGAATAGAGTGGTATTAATTCAATTAACAACTAGTAAACTAAACAAACTGGACAGTAGAGCAAGGATCACCAACAACAAGCAACAACCGTGTAGCGTTGTTGTAGTCATGTGAAGGACGATGATCTGGCCAGAGGTGTTTTATTATAAAGTCTTATTGCAGTGGGCAGGAATGTTTTTCTGAATCTGTCCTTGTGACAACGGAGCTGGATCAGTCTGTTGGAGAAAGTGCTCCGCTGTCCCTGCAGTAGGTGGTGGAGAGGGTGGTCCGGGTTATCCAATATGGATAATTTCTTCAGTGTCCTCCTCTCCACCACCTCTTCCAGACTGTCCAGTTTGCAGCCAATGATGGAGCCGGCCTTCTTAACTAGTTTGTTAAGTCTGTTGGTGTCTCCGGCTCCAATGCTGCTGCCCCAGCAGACTACGGCGAAGTACAGTGCACTGGCCACAACAGAATGGTAGAACATCTCCAACATCTTGCTGCACACGTTGAAGGATCAAAGTTTCCTCAAGAAAAAGAGTTGACTCATCCCCTTCTTGTACACAGTGTTGATGTTGGTCTTCCAGTTCAGTCTGCTGTCGATGGAGACATCCAGATACTTGTACTCCTCCAGCATGTCCACATCCTCTCCCAGAACTCCCAGAGCCGTCGTCCTCCTCCTGAAGTCGACCACCATCTCTCTGGTCTTGGCCACGTTCAGAAGCAGGTGATTTCTACCGGCCCACTCCACAAAGTCATCCATTACTGCCCTGTACTCCTCCTCTCGTCCGTCCCTTATACACCCGGCCACTGCAGAGTCATCAGAGAACTTCTGCAGATGGCATGACCCAGAGTTGTACTGGAAGTCAGTGGTGTACAAGGTGAACAAGAAGGGAGACAGAACAGTTCCCTGTGGGGCTCCAGTATCACTGACCACCCCATCAGACAGCACATTGCCCAGTCGGACAAACTGTGGTCTGCCCGTGAGGTAGTCAGTGATCCAGGAGACAGTGGACGTGTCTACCCCCACCACCCGCAGCTTCTCACTCAGCAGCAGTGGTTGGATGGTGTTGAATGTACTGGAGAAATCAAAGAAAGTGATTCTCACAGAGCCACCGGATCCGTCCAGGTGTGACTGAGCTTGTTGCAGCAGGTAGATGATGGCATCGTCCACTCCCACATGAGGCTGGTATGCAAATTGGTATGCAAATTGCAGAGGGTCCTTACAAGTGCAAACAGCTGCTGACGTCAAATTATTATATAAATAATAACGTTGAATATGTATAGATATATAGTGTGTGTCAAATAAAAATGTCTCGTTATGCCACATTGTGAATTAAATTTTTCGTAAATATCAAAGAGACCATAAAATCCACACCTGTTGCCTCGACTCATGTCTCTTCCTCTCCTCCTCCGAGGAAAGGACTTGAAAGACATGTTAGCATATTGAAAAGCACCCACAGAGTAACTGCAACCATGAGAGGTCCTTGAACATGCAGCCATAACTGGCCATCCAAAATATTATTCAGTTTGCTGCTGCAGAATGTGAGATTAGCTGTGGACAGACCCGGAGGTGCACATTCACTCCCTCACTGAGTCACTGACTCATTCACTCACTCACTTTCAGAGGCACACACGTGAATGATCGCACGATTCTCTTGGCGGAGATAATAATATAATATATATTATTCTGAAATTGGCTATTCTGCATGATGACAACATTTACTTTTGGTCCTTTAACTTTATTTAGATTCTAATACTTTTGTACTTTTACTTAAGTGCCAGCTTATCCTGTGGTAAATCTTGCCTGTTGTTGGATCATTTAGTGATTAAAAGAATCGAAATGCCATAAAACTGATATGTTTATCAAAACAAGATGTTGTTTTCTTGTTTTATTCCACTCTCAAAAGGCTCCAAAAGCCTTCCTTTGCGTATTAAAACACAAACATAACCCCTGTACCCAACTTGAGTCTTCTATCACTTCACCTTTTTTTCATAGAGTTTGCAGGTGGGTGTTGGTTTCCATTTTTTAAAAAGGGGAACTGGAGAATGTGGTCCAATTATCAGGGTATCAAACTGCTCAGCCTCCCAGGGGAAAGCTTTTGCCAGCTGGAAAGGAGGCTCTGACCAATTGCAGAACCTTAGATCCAGAAATAAATAAAACTATATATATATATAATATAATTATAACTATAATAGTGTTATATAAACTATACTCTAAAGAAATAAAACATATATTTTAAATAGAAATCCCATTCCCCCAGGATGTGGAGGGTACTTGCTCCAGTCCAATTGACCACTTCCTGTATGAAACAGCTCTGCTTTAGGCTCAGGCCTGACAAGATGGTCTTTCCCCAATGAGCAGTAGAACCCTGAGCAATGATAAGTCAACAGAACAAGAAATTAGAACAAATTAAGGCCAACTTCTTAATTGGCAACTCAGGACAAACTCAGGTGTGACTGTACAGAAGTTAATTAAATGTGTACATTACAAATATAAACTAATGTACTGTCCACAATACTGAATAAACTATACGTATGATGTATGAAACCAAAGCTATGTGTCATAATGTATCTGTTTCCTTATGCATGTGCAATGTGAGTGTGCTGTGCACAAAGTCAAAGTAAACTAACTGAAGACAAAGTGAACTTCAAATTGTAAACGTATAGAGAAAGCTAAGGTGTCTGTGAGTGCAGTTACAGACATTTAAATCTATAGCCGCAGCCATCCGAGTGACTGAAGCCAAACAAACTAAAAAACACGTGACCGTTGTGTTACAGTATTCACCCAGTTTGATTGTGTCTCAGATGTCTGCCTCTACCCCAATACGTGGAGGTAGAGTTTAAAGAGAAAGTCTGTGTATTTTTGTAATTTGGTTAAACAAATCCTTAAAAATTGTATAAACTGGTGCCAAAAAGTAATTTATGTTAGGTTCTTGATCACTACTTCAGTTAGAATTTCATATATGGAAAATATACATTATATTACTTGTACTACTAAATAATACATTTTGACAACAAATATGTTTAATCTTAATATTATATTTTGCTGTTTTATTATTTGTATTATTAATGTGATTATTATTATTACCATTATTGTAGTTTGATTGTATTTTAATTATGAATGTAATATTATATATAGCAGACTTAGTATCGACATCATTATTGTGATTATCACCAGCTGTTCCAGTCTGTTCTTTCAGTACCGCTGATGACGCAGCAGGGTGAAGGTTCAGTCAGCAACAACATCCCGTTCATGCTGCACTGAGGAGAATGAAGGGAACCCGAACAGCTCTGTGTGTTGTTGCTGGTTAGTTGTCAAAAGGATAACAGGAGCAATGGCGGTCACAGCTGTTTGTGTATAGAAAGGAATTGGCGTTTAAACTATCGAACTGCGGACTGAGATAAGGAACCACCGGATGAAGAAGGAGAGTTCTCAGGTGGCTAGCTTAGTGTTAGCATGTTCGTAAGCGTGCTAGCTGTCAACGTGATGTTAGCTTATCTTTACTGTTGTCAGACAGTTTTAACCAGTGGCTGATTTTGCATAAAAAAGAGGCGACCTAACAAATGCTCAGTCTAATTGTATGTAAGTTTAGTCCAATGAAACATTTGCTGTGATGGAAGTTTCACTCACATGTTGCTTTGTTTGCACCTGATTAGCATGCTAACGTGAGAGGTTAAGCTGCCACGTAAAGCATTCTGAGGCGCCTTTAACTTATTTCAGCTTCTAATAATACCACTCACTTGTGATCAATCACAGTGGTGGTGGCTAGGCTAACGTCAGGTTTTGGGTGGGCCAAGTATAAGAAATGAGACTAAGCTACACGCTTACTGACCTATGACCTGTAGTGTAAAAGCTAGCTTTTGTCGTAACTGTACGTGTACAACGAGTCACGGGTCTGTTATTTAGCCCAGAGACGTCACGTGCGCGTTTCATGGACAGAGATGCTGCTTTCCTCATTGGGATGAAAGTGCTGACGAGCCCATATGGCAAGCAATCTGTAATTA
This sequence comes from Anarrhichthys ocellatus, assembly GCF_004355925.1. Classification (NCBI taxonomy): domain Eukaryota; kingdom Metazoa; phylum Chordata; class Actinopteri; order Perciformes; family Anarhichadidae; genus Anarrhichthys; species Anarrhichthys ocellatus. The sequence continues at coordinate 1,235,499 of NW_022280068.1, read as the reverse complement.
CATTTTAGATCATTCAAATATGTTTTTGTACTCGTCAACTGAAATTCAAGATGCCTTTAACTCCTTAAAAAGTACAAGTGGCTGTTTTATCATTAAATAGCTAGACTATTGTAGTTCAAAATGAACATTTCAGATATCCACAATATAGTTTTTTGAAATATCTATCCGCAATATAATTTTTACTAGGAACACATCTATGTTCCACATTTTTACTATTCATAACTTAAGTGAGCCATTTGGCATATTATCATCTTTTCGGGTATCCAGAACAGAGATCATTGTGTATTTAGGGATATCTGCAATTGTATTGTTTGTAGTCATTATTCTAATGGTAGATATCTGAAACTGCTGTTTTGCATGGCAATTGTCGATTTACGTAACATTTTAACTCGGTAATATATTTTGGATATTCAAAATTTAAATGGATATTGGTTATGGTTTTTTTGGGGATATCTGAAGTTTAAATGATGACTAGGAACAACTGGATCATAGATATCTGAAATAGAGTTTTTCATAGTTAGAATTGTGTAGCAGATATTGATTGAACTATCTCTGTTTCAGGATGGCAGGAATGTTCGACATAGACTTGGAGACTGAGGACATCAGTGACACAGAGGTCTGTATCCCTGTATAAGACTACTGCTGATCAGTTCCCTGAAGTAACCAGGAATGAGAAAACCATTCCTTTGCCTCATCACAGGTTGTTTGTTTCCCCAAACACAGGAATTATATAATGTGGAATACATCTTGTGTTTTTAAAGGACAGTTTACGATTTAAGAAGGAAGAAATGGACTGACTTATAACTTTGTTTAACCTTACTGACTTGCTGTTCCCCATCTGTAGGATGATGTCTGTGACTTCACTGTGATAGAACCAGAGAAGTAAGTTTAGTTTACCGTTAAATTAAGCAAAAATGCTCTGGTATGCAGGTATTCATACCAATACTGCTATTTTCCTGTGTCCCGTTTCTCCCAGTGTGCAGACAGAGGAGGTGGAGTTGACCAGTGAAAGTGTCAACAGAGACAGTGAGAGGGTGGGACCGGACTGCTTTGAGCTTCTTACTGTGCTGGGAAAAGGAGCTTATGGCAAGGTGTGTGTGTGTGTGTGTGTGTGTGTGTGTGTGTGTGTGTG
>NW_022280068.1:1230659-1234357 GCF_004355925.1 Anarrhichthys ocellatus | reverse complement strand
GTGTGTGTGTGTGTGTGTGTGTGTGTGTGTGTGTGTGTGTGTGTGTGTGTGTGTGTGCGCGCGCGTGTGTTTTTTACAGGCACATCTGTGTTTCATCTGTGAAATCGGTAAATTAGTTTTTTGATTTTTGCCATTTGTTTTGGTCAGGATAATTTTTCTTGATCCTTGTCTGTTGTAATATTGATTTTGGCTGAAGTGTAGGGCCCTATGATTTCACGATGTAGAAAACACGGACGCGATCCCGGAATCTGATGATAAAAATGGAATGGGCTGTAAAAGGCAGAATATCGTAGAATTTGCCAAAATGTGTATGCAATTGATGAAAATCCGTGTTTTCTCTTCCATTGTAAGTGTTTTTTTCACAACACCTAAGCCGAATGATCAGAAAACAACTGCTGATGTTTTGAGACACAAGCATCTGTTTGTATCAGGAAAACACAGTTGAATGTTAAAATGTCAGCAACAGCTTTTATATATTTAATTAAATAATAATAAATTAAATCATTTAAAAATGTTCACAAAGTGAGGAACATCTAATGAAAATAAAACATGTTTTCTAAGGTATTTTAAGAACTTTAATGGTATTGGCAAGTACTCAAATGTAAGTACTTGGTCTGAAAAGAAAGTGGTATTGGTGCATCCCTTGAGGGGAAACTTGGGGGAGGGCTCGGCTGTTAGATATACAAAAACCAGCAATTTGACACTAATAGCTATTTGAAGCACTTTATTTTACTTTATTTGTTGATTAGACACTTTTTCTGATGAGAAAATATGCTTGAATTGTAAAACAGAATTCAGTTAATTAAAACAGAAGACACAGAATTTTGTGGAGGAAAAAAAACAGAATCTGGAAAAAAATGAAATGGATTTCATACGGCCCTTCGGAAGAGCATCACTACCCCATGTTCTAAATAAGACTATACACTTGCTAACACACACTATATATGTATATGTAGAAATGAATACTTCGTAGGAAGAACACATGAATGCTTTAAGTCCTATTTCGAACATGGGGTGAGATCCTGGCAGAACGTCTTTCTTCACCTGTTCTTAAGTCATAAACACAGTACAGAAAACTATTTAGACCAGACTAGGAGAATGGATCTCCAGAATTCTCTCCACACACTACGTGAGACAATAAAATTGATTGATTGATATTCACATTAAGGCAACATATCTTATTTTTCAGGTTTTCCAGGTGAGGAAGGTTCAAGGTGCTCAGATGGGAAACATATTTGCCATGAAAGTTCTGAAAAAGGTATTTTGTCCCAGCCCACAAACGTTCCTTCTTAAGACAACTGTTGGTTTCCGGAAATTGTTGCTCTCTCCCCTTCCCTTGTTTGTCGTCCTCTCTGTCCTTGTTCATCTCTTTCTATCTCTCCACCTTGCCTCTTTTGACACCGTACTATGCTCACTTGTCTTGTTCGTTTGTCTTTAGGCGAAGATAGTATGTAATGCTAAAGACACGGCCCATACACGAGCAGAGCGGGAGATCCTGGAGACGGTGAGACACCCATTCATCGTGGATCTGCTCTACGCCTTCCAGACTGGGGGAAAACTCTACCTCATACTGGAGTGTCTGAGTGGTAAGACAGGCTGACCTGATGGATGTGGAGGGTAAAAACGGGGGGGGGGGTGGAGACAGATGCCATGGACCAAAGTTAGTGAATATATATACCTCAGGAGATCACTTCATTTTATGGCCATACGGTGGTTTGAAGTGTTAGACATGGGCGAGGTGGAGGAAGAACAAGAGGGATGAATGAAGGATTGGATGGGAGGAAGGTTCTCTAATGACACTGATCCATCTGTACTGTTGTTTATCACCAGGAGGGGAGCTGTTCATGCAGCTAGAGAAGGAAGGCATCTTCATGGAGGACACTGCTTGGTAAGGATACATACTCCTGAGTAAACCAGCACAATCTGCAAATTACAGCATACAATTAGAGATGCACCAATTGTATTTTCTTGGCCGATTTCCGTTTTTTTCTGACCTGCTGATTTAGATTTTTTTTTTTAACTGTAATTGACTGCATACACAACCATAATTGTACACACCATTTTTCGAACAAAATAGTTTCATGCCGACTCCACGAGTGTTGTTTTTACGCTATGTGTGGTCGGTGCACAAAGTTCTCTCCTTAAAAATGGTGGTGTTTTGAGGCTGCAGCCTGTCCTGTCTGTGGAGGGTCCACCCAGCTCTATCGGCCCAAGCCCCTCGTGTGCTCTGACTCAAGCAACGGAGACGAGGGTTTGCCTGCGACGTTACCGTCTCTGACGTTACTGTCAGTGCTGCTGTCTGTGCTGCTGTCTGCGTGACTTAAAACCATCATCATCAAATTTGACTCTCAAAAAATACAGGCAAATATGATTGGCCACTTTATGGTCATGGGCGATCAGCTGACAACTGGCTGGTTTTTACGGGTGGCCGATCGATGGGTGCATCTCTACATAAAACTTCAGCATGATAACGACACATTTGTTCATTCCTACTTAGTTGGTACATTATTCCTTGTCCCACTTTTGCAATTGAGAAGATCATCCTCCCTCTGTTACCACATGGACTCAAATCATTTCTGGCTGTTTGAAGTTTCTATCTAGGAGAGATCACATTGGCCCTCGGTCACCTCCACTCTAACGGGATTATTTACCGAGACCTCAAACCTGAAAACATCATGCTTAATCACCAAGGTAACACACCGTATGTTAATAAATGTGATCAATACAAATCAATTCACTTCCAGGTTGTCTTTAGATGCAGAATGGTCGTGCATATATCTGAGTAGGAAGCGGGCGTTGACATTTTTGGCTGTCAGAATTCATGTGTAGTCTGTGATTGTTTTTGTGCACAATCTGACATCCAATAAATAAATAGTGATCATGTTGCTGATTTTATCTCTGAATGATAATGGATTGAAGCTTGTGTGTTTCAGCTGTGACCTCAAACCCTCATTATACAGCACTATATATAGACCTTAAAGGACCAGTGTGTAGGTTTCAGGGACATCTATTAGCACCTCTGCTGTTAGATGCCACTAAATCCTACACGCTGCTTCTTTAAGTGCCCCAATGCATGTAACACCGTGTGGTTGCTTTGTGTTGTTTCCTGTTCCCCCTCTGCGTCGTTGTTGATCATCATTTTGTGATAGTGTCATTTCCTCTTACTTCTAAATTGTGCCTTACACATTAACATGGATAGTTTTACTTCTATATGTTTTCTTCTCTTTTTGAAGGACACATCAAGCTAACTGACTTTGGCCTCTGTAAGGAATCCATTCATGATGGAAGTGTCACACATACCTTCTGTGGCACCATAGAGTACATGTGGGTAACACTTGCCTCACTCCCACATAAACACATCTCTACAGACCACACACACACTGCCACTCTCTTACTGACTAGATGTTTAACCCATGTGTGATGCTCATATTGATCCAGGAGTATCTCTGGTGTTTTAGGAAACCACATTGCAACATCATTTACAAACTTCAAATGCAAAGTTTGTAAGCTTCAAGTTTCATAATTAAGAGTTTCAATCAGTATGTTTGCATCAATATAAATATTAAATGTTCTTCCATTTTGCTCTGCCCACACACATACTCCGATAACTTCCTCTGTGTGTGTGTGTGTGTGTGTGTGTGTGTGTGTGTGTGTGTGTGTGTGTGTGTGTGTGTGTGTGTGTGTGTGTGTGTGTGTGT
>NW_022280068.1:1221054-1230649 GCF_004355925.1 Anarrhichthys ocellatus | reverse complement strand
TGTGTGTGTGTGTGTGTGTGTGTGTGTGTGTGTGTGTGTGTGTGTGTCTCTACCAGGGCTCCAGAGATCCTGACCAGGTCAGGTCACAACAGAGCAGTAGACTGGTGGAGCCTCGGGGCCCTGATGTACGACATGATGACCGGATCAGTAAGTTGGAGTCGTAATTCATTACGAGCAAACTGTCTAGAGATCAGTGTAGGCGTCCTCCCACAGCCCCCCGCAACCCTGATTAGGACAGCGGTCACAGGTAATGAATAGATGGATGTGTCTGGAGTTGATGACGGGCTTTAATAGTTTCAGCTTTAGTCTTTTGAACTGATATTTGTGTGATAAGAACTTGCTCGAGATCTCCTCTCCCAGAACCTTGAAAAGGAGGCATCCTCAGTGGTGGTCCACATCACCCTGGTTTCACTTGTCTTTTCAGTGTCACTTTTGTGATCGGTTTTGCCAGATCGTAACTCAGCTGTGTCCACATAAGAGTCCACTCTGTTTATTGTTGTGGTACACTGTCGGTGGGTACATTTAGCTGTTTCCCTAGCCTAATATTACAGTGAAATATTTAGTACCACCCAACAATGCGATGCTGTTTATTGCTGCTGTGATGGACAGAAACCTCTTTGAGTAAGTACTGACTCCCTCCTGTGATTCTCCACCAGCCTCCATTCACAGCTGAAAACAGGAAGAAGACCATTGATAAGATCTTGAAGTGTAAAATCAATCTGCCACCATACCTGACCATCGATGCCAGGGACCTCATCAAGAAGGTGAAACACACTGAACTGAGAGCAAACGTAGAGTTGGATCATTTTCTGAGAAACATTTTGTACATTGAGAGAGTCCTACCTATGGGTGATGAAACAATCTTTGTGAATTTTAGTTGACGATTAATTGTCATTCAAATAGATTATGAGTGATTTGTCTGTTTCCGTTCATTTTGTGCCTCACAGCACCGCTAATATAAAGTATGTCCTAATGTAACAAAACCGTGGTTAGAAGGAGGCTTGATTCTATTTTCAAAAGTGATGATGCAACAGCGGAACACAAAGCCAGGGCCTGCTTCAGCTTCCAGACGGAGGTCAGGAAGCACAGGGGGTGGGGGGGACTTAGTTTTGCCTCCATGCAAAGCTGATGCTCACTTCAGGGTTACACATGGTGAATGGACTGTACTTGTATAGTTCTTTTCTAGTCTTTGACCACTCAAAGCTCTTCAACACTACATGTCATCGATCTATCCAAACACTTTTATGTGAATTATCTGATGAGCAAATGTGGATGACAGCGACCCTCCAGCGTAACTTTCTCTAGAGCTGTCAAACACACCAGGAGTTCAGATCACCTGACCCGTGGTTGAGGCATCCAAACGTAATCACCAAAGATTTGTCTGACATCTCCTTCCGGACAGCTACAGTTTCTTCTGTCTCCCGCGTTCGCTTTCTTCAAGGACATTTGTCAGCTCAAATAATAGCGATCAGGCGATTATGTAATCGACCTACACAAAGGCAATATTCAGAGGACATAGCAATGTGTTCTTTTTTTGCTGATGGAAATGCGCTTGATTCAATTTTTATTCTCAGATGAGCCGTTACTCTATGAAGTGGCTCGATGCACACGTTTCCTCACCGTGCAAAAGTATGAGATGCTTAAAGCACTAAGCTGCAGGAGTGAATGGGAGCATTTCATCTATTGGTATTTATGTATCATTCATCATGGTCTGTCAGGCTCTCTAGTAGTGTTTGATATGCTAGTTTGAATTTCTCTCTCTTTTTCGTAACAACCATTAATGAGTTTCTCCTTTTTATGGAGCTCAAATGTGCCATGTTTTGATAATCTATCACAAAGCCAAAGCAATATGAAAGATGAGAATTCTGAATATTCTGTCAGTTGCGGTACATAATGCGAGCTGAAGTACTGAAAGTACCTCTTTGATATTCAGTGCAGAGCGGCTGCATGCTGGTGACCAAAATACATTTTAGATCAATAAATGAAAAAACAATCATCGATGGTGTTGTTGGATTGGGAACATTATTCTGGATTGTTTGGAGAACAATGATATGCAAGCCTTTTGTTTTATATGTAGTCTTACCCTGCAGGCCCTCTTTAAAGCAATGCATGCACTAACATGGGGGTAAACGTCCCACCTTTAATGCCAGGATTGAAGCTGAAAACTGTGAATAAACCAGGCTTTCTAAAGATGTGGATCAGTTGGTCCAAGCAGCACAGCATGTTCAGGCTGCATGTGGAGCCTTTACGCTTATTTCATTTTAATATTAAAGCAAATATTGGTTTAATTAAAACCAGTTAAAGTTACCATTGAATACAATACAGTCAGTGTGGGCAGATTACTTATCCATCTATCCCTCTCTACTTTCATTTTGTTATGTTCTTGGTATGATTGCTCATTAGAAACGATATCATGAAATGCATATTCTTTAAATTCAAACAAGTTATTGATCATTTCACACAATCATCAATCTTTATAGTGACATACCCGACTGTTTTTCCTTTTTCTTTCAGCTGTTAAAGAAGAATCCAGCCCAAAGACTTGGCTCCAGTAAAGCAGACTGTGCTGATATCCAGGTATCTTTTCCCTCACACAGTGCCCCGTTAGCCTGATACCTGCTGTTAACTGGGTTTCCTTCTCATTGGACAAGCTAAAATACACCACATCCACGTGTGAAGGCACCAAAGATGTATTGAAGATGTATTGATTCAAAAGACCCTCCACCAGTGTGGCTCAGTGGTCGTCCTTCAATCAGAGGATCGGCGGTTCGATCCCCGGCTCCACTAGTCCATGTCCATGTGTCTAAGGGCAAGACACTTAACCCCAAACTGCCCCTGTAGCTGTGCCTACGGTGTGTGTGAATGTTAGATGGTCCTGATGGGCAGGTGGTACCTTGCATGGTAGCCCCTCTCGTCAGTGGCTGAATGGGTGTGAATGGATGAATGATGACATGTAGTGTTAAAGCGCTTTGAGTGGTCAGAAGACTAGAAAATAGAAATAAAAGTACAGTCCATTCACCATACACAGTAGGAGCTACACAAGCAAACCAAAGAGGCAGGCCAGCCACTAACATGCTTGTCATCGATGCACCGCCCAGATGTTAAAGGGATGGTTGTGCTTTTTGAAGTGTGGTTGTATGAGGTTCTTCTCCACAGTCAGTGGTTTACTACAATAAATGGAGTTTGTAGAAACAGACAGGAGAACCAGTGGGGAACAAAGCAATACTAAAAGAATCCATATCAGTTAAAGTGTACACTATATTTGGAATATTCTCACAGGGTTAGCTTGCTGTCAGACGGCCCTTTCTAACGGGGAACTGAAGACATTTCTCCAGTTAATTTGTGTTATTGTGTGACTTCAATGAATCACAATAACAAAGAAACTAATAGATCGATGCAGCAACTCAAACTGTTGTTCTGCAAAGATTTACAATAGACAGCAGAGAGAGGACGATGACATGATTTAGATGCTTCACAATTCGAAGCATAAGCAGCACTTTTACACAAAAGAGACGTGGACTCACAGTTCCCTTGTGTTTAGGGATTCAAGTGTACATGTCAGCTAGAAGTTGGGGTCCACAGAGAATCTCTAAATCTGCCCTTTTGTTCCACTGCAGAAACACCCGTTCTTCAGGCACATCGACTGGGATGAGCTTCTGGACAAGACAGTGGAGCCGCCATACAAGCCACAACTGGTAGGTCATCAGCTGTCATGTTGTGCCCAGTATGTTATTGAATGGCTTTTTAAGTTAATATTATCAGAGTTATTCTCGGCTCTTCCGTTGCTGTTTTTTCTTCTCAACTACCACCTTCTCTTTCATGATCATGTTCCATTCTTCCACACCTTCACATCTTCATCTCCTCTTTTCCAATCAATCCCTCTCTAACTCTTTGGCTGCCTCTGTTTTCCCCATCTGTCTCCGTAGCAGTCGGACGAGGATGTAAGCCAGTTTGACACCCGGTTCACCAGACAGACACCAGTGGACAGTCCAGACGATAGCACACTGAGCCACAGTGCAGAGCTCGCCTTTGCTGTGAGATTCTCTGCTTTATATTTAGGCTCCAGTAGAAACCACACTTTACTGGAAGCGAATACTTTATTAATAATTAGTCAATGCACTGCATTCCTCTCTTTAAATGAGGAAGCCAGTAACATTATCCATCTGTGACTTTCTATCAGGGTTTCACCTACGTGGCTCCATCGGTCCTAGAGAGTCTAAAAGAAGGCTTCTCATTCGAGCCCCGCACGCGAGCTGTACGCCGACACAACAGCAGCCCCCGCACACCCATCAGGTACCGCGCACGCATGGAGATACGTCTCCTTTCCTTTTGTCCTCATAAATAAGATGCATACAATGATGAATCCTTTTACAAACCATCTTATAACTCTCTTGTTTTTTTTGTGTCTATTTCTTTCAGTCCTCTGAGCTTTTCCTCAGCGGGACCTTTCAAGTCCAGCATCGATGGAGAGCCATACATTTTCTGTCCCACCTCTCCACCGGCGGCTCCGGTTTCTGCGTCCCTGGAAAATGGAGGTGCCAGTCAGCCGATCAGGACGCCTGCAAGAAACAAGAAGCAGAAGGGACATCGGAGATGAGGACATCTTCAAAGAGCCAGCCTGCGCTGCAAGACCTCAGCCAGATTGACGTTTTTCATAGTATATAATAAGTGTTGAGGGGCCGAGCTCAAGTGTTTTTGCTGGTGTCATGCTTTTGTTGAGGCGGTTTAACTTGGAGGTCGCTGAAAAGCCTAAAAGAAGAGTGGAGAGCTCTCTATTTTCTTTTCTCTCACATTCAGCATGGAAAAGGAATCCAGTGGTATTGTGGCTGTTTGCCATATACCTACCTACAGGTAGATCCCTCTACACACATCCACTGGATCAATATGGAATTCTCATGCTTTTCTTTCATGGGTCTCAGATGGTAACTTTATTGCCTGGAGCTTAAATTTACAGCTTCCATATGTCTGCACTTAAAGAGTTACACTGTGGCACTGATGTATGGGAAACAATGACTTAATATCAATATCAACCTTTTATACAAGAAGCACTGGAAAGAGGGAAACTACCGATGATTCTTCTTCTCCACTCAATCTACCGTGAGGAGTCTAAATCCGGTAAATGATGGGTCGATTGTAACAGTGTTTCATTTTGTATGTACATGCTAGCTCGATAAACTGATTTAAAGCTTTTTGCTTTTAATGAGTTCATCAGCTTTTAATAAGCTCACCAAAGTCTGTGCAAAGAGGTTAGCTATCAATTAGAGAACTGATAAAGGATCACTTGAGGTTATCAAGTAAAGCCTGACCGCACAAGCTTAAAGTCGTACGACTTGTTCACGGGTAGTAGTGGGACTATATCATAACGAAATCTACTGAATGAAATGCTCCATCGCACATGGAAAGTGATGTATTCACAAATGTCATATATGATCTTCAGTAAATATGGAGACGTTAATCAGTGTTTCTCATTTGTCTGAGCTGTCTTAACAGAATCTTAATGACTACTGCCAAAGCTTCAGACACATCGTGTCAGTGTACCACCGGACCAATCGCACGATAATACAGTGCACTGTATTTATTCATTTGGGCAGATGAGCAGGTTGTGCTCCTGTATAGTAATCAAAATATGTGCTCATATGAACACATAGTACCTCTATATAATTATTACAATGTAAAGACAAAGCAGGCTGGTAAAAGCTGTGCGGTCAGAAAACTAATTATGTTGGATAAAAAGTATTTTGGGTTACTGAACAAACATATTTTTACAAATGTAATACATCAAATACTATTATTAAAAAAAGAATGAATTCCGAGATACTTTCTACTGTTTGATTGTCATTGCCTGACGTACCCGTAAAGGCCGATGCTGGGTTATGTCACTGTAGGCTGCTTACAGTCAAAACCTAATTCAGCACTTGGATGGATCATGGAAAGTTATGAGGTGCATTCGATGCCAAAAATCTTTCAGCTTTTTGATTTAGATTTTTCTTGGAATAAATGACTTGTAGATTGAGGTAAATAGAAACAAAATCCTGTCCCTTGTCAGTATATCTTGTTTACAGGACCATATGAAGAAGTTAAAGGACCAGTTTGTAGGATTTCATCACGTGTACAAAAACGATGATGAAAGGGAGACTGTAGGTATGAAGGACTTATTGTATGCTAACGAAAACACAGCTATTCTTACATTCAGGTGATAATACACTAATGAACAGATCATTTCTGACTAAAGGTCTCCCTAAATCCTACCACTAACTGGACCTGTAAGCGTGCATGAGTCTTACACACCGGCAGCTCTTCAAGGCAACAGAATTAACTTGAGCAGGGATTGTATGCAAATATTATTTTACGTATGACATTAAGTATGATTATTATGAAAATATTAGTTTAACAATATGAGATATATGGCTTTCAATCATTGCCCTCTGTCTGGTTATGGTCTTCACTGGAGATTACACAATCTATTTTACCAGGTGTAAACTATAGAGACCCAAAGGGTTCAATAATACATACCTGAAGAATATATAGTGACATAAAGAATCGTCTGAACATATGCAGACCAAATATGTAACAATCAACTTTAGGCCGATTCAAGGGACAACTTGTGGATGGATTGATATGAAACATCATGAACGTACAGATGTGCATGGTACCCAGAAGATAAGCTTTTAGGATTTTCGTGATCCTCTGACTTCTCCTGAAGCGCCAGCAGCAGGTCATACTTTCCACCTATGCAGTGGACTATCTGAATGGTAGCATGCTAACATGCTAGACGAGGATGACGAGCATGATAAACACTATAGACTACATGCTAAACATCAGCATGTTAGCATTTAGCTCAGTAGACTGCTCCTCACTGAGCCGCTAGCGTTGGCTGGAGACTGTTATGTCACATCAGTATTAATGTCATTCAGACAGGAAATGGCATGGAATAAAAGCGACTTTGGAAGAAGCACATTCTGAAATTTAAACTGCTAATAAAATGTTTTGAGATGTGTGTTTTCCAACTTCACACTTGGCTACTTGTTTCTAGATGACCTGAGAGTTTGGAACCCCTTGCTGTATAAATATGCATCAACACAGGATAAACATGTATTTAAAAGTCTTGTAACTCCTTCAAGCATTAAGATTGTTCCTGCAGAGAGATTTGCTAACTGCTGCATGACTTATTGAGATAGCCTGAATCCCATTTGGAGCACTGAAGCTACCATGGTGATGAAACACCGTGAACACTGTGGAGCTTTCTATCAGGGCCACACTGCACACCCTGAATCACATTCTGCTCAAAAGACATTTTTAATAAATGTCCTCAGTCAGACCTCAGTGTAGCTTTGGACATGGTCGACAATACTGTTTTAATCATTTGCCAAGAGCTTTGCTTTTCTATCATTATTTCTTTGAAGATGGTGCAAAGTCCTGTTGGTACAACGGTAAGAAATGATGGAGCTGGGGGAGGGGGGTAATATTCGGGGGTAATATTCAGAGAAAAAATTCAAATTTAAGAGATTAAAGTCATTCATTTCATGCTCCTAAAATAGTCTTATCATGGTAAGGATAGCCTCAGAGTGAGGTGAAGGTCCTGAAAGATACATACATATCTTTCATGTTCTTTTAGGAATGTAAATACATGCTAATGTAATATGTAATATATACAAAATATAAATAATAATTCTTTAATATATTCTGCACATTGTGGCTCACGCAGTGTTTAATGGTGGCCTCTGTGGTGTGATGAGGTTAATCCAACCTTACAAAGTGAAGCAATGTGTTTTCTTTGCTTTCTTTCCTTGTTTTGTTTTTTTTGTTTATGACTTTGAATCTCATAGAGTTTTTTCTCACAAAAGTATGACTTTCTAAACTCTAAAATTTGTGGGGGTTTTCTCCTAAATTTACATCTTTAATCTCGGAGGATATCTGAGTGTTTTCTTTGAATATTACCCCCCCTCCCCTGAATCTGAAATGATGGGTATTTGCTAACAAAGGAAACAAAGAGAAGCTCAACATGAGGAAGTGAAGGTGAACATCAGAGTGTTTTCTCTCTGTGTAGTTGCTTTGATGTCATTTCTTCAACTGTTCTCGTTTTAACATGTTGCTAGTAGATCTTTATTTCATCATGTTTGTTGATTGTTATTTTAAATTAGTCTCCACTGTGCAACAAACCATTTATGATAATCTTGTGCTTTCCCTCCAGGACCAGTGGTTATGGCTTGATGGTTCCTGTTTCTACAACAACACCTGGAGCAGCGAATCCCCGGACAGCAGCAACCGCTGCCTGTTGCTCAATTCTGATGGTAAGAAAACACACAAATGAAGGTCCCGAGCTCTTAATAATACAGCGTTTAAGTAGGTTTTACAGACCACAGCAGTAAGCTGCCTGAAGGCCTGTAGCCAGTAGAAAGCGGAATACAATAGGTCGGAAATCAATCACTGTCTGACTCTGACCTCACCCCTTTAAATATGAACAAAGATTTCCCTACATGTTAACCTATGAGAGAGAGTTAGACCGTGAATGTAGCCGAAGGGCAGGCGTCATGTCGACTGTTAGTGAGTGTGCCATGGCAAAGAGACACACTGCACATCATGCACAGTGTTATTGCCTGGGGGTTACACCCCCACGTGAGGCCCAAAGGCTCCTTGATACTCGTCTTTGATGCACAAAAACCTCCCAAAAATAAGAAGAAAAGAGAATATCAAGGCACACGGCATTTTATATAAGTCCTGAATATTATACCTATAAAATGTAGGAAGAAAATTGTTGAAACTGAAAGGGGAGAAAAGTCAGAAAGTGATTGATTTCTGAGGGAATGGCCCAATATTGAGAATGATTGAGATCATCACACAGATGGACTTCATTTTCAGAATGAATCATCAGAGCTTGCAGACACTTGTGTGAGTTGAGGCATTTATTATCTGCACAGTTACAGAACGCTCTGTTCCATTATTCTCATGGCCTGTTAATAATCTCTTTTCACAGAGGGTGAAGCTCTGAACTGGCCGGAAGCTGATGTAAATACACAATATAATAAATAAAACATGCAGACAGTAGAGAAACTCAAATTCAATCAATTATGGTCAGATACATTTTCTCATAATTTGCTGTTGTAATATTTACAGTATTAGTCTTTTTATTTGCGATTTTGTTGTTAAATTCTGTTTTCTTGACTATGGGTATTTTGGATTACATTACAGTAATTTATTTTCAGTTAAAGGATAAATTACACACTTGGTTTAGAGATATATTTTTATAGTATTTGTTTCATGCTATGTTGGTATTTGATGTTTGATTAAAATTTGTGAACGACGCTATTTTTGATAAATAAAAGTCATCGGAAACTTTTTATTTGGGTCATAGGAGAGTCTTCTGAACCCCCTAACTGCTCCATCGAGGACAGCAGAACGATTGATGTTGAACTTGCAGGTTATCAATTTTGTCACTGAACTCTCTCAGAATTTGAGTAATGGGGAACGTGTTCTTTTGGCTGCCTACAAATTTGAATGACAGACCTATCAGTAACTGTGATATGACAAGATGACCGTGTCATATCATCATTTTTTATATTGTGCAATGACTCAAATGTTTCAATGATCTATTGAG
>NW_022280068.1:1188801-1216054 GCF_004355925.1 Anarrhichthys ocellatus | reverse complement strand
GATGTCCTGGAGGATGGAGAGATGGACCAGAGGGGGCTGGATGTCCTGGAGGATGGAGAGATGGACCAGAGGAGACTGGATGTCCTGGAGGATGGAGATCCAAACATGTGGAATGACAGGAGAGCCAGGAGTGTGTACACACAACATCTGATGCCTGCACACTGCGTCCTGAAAGAGGGATCCCTCCCTCATCCTTTCTTTGTTTTTCTTCTTCTGTGGTGTTAACGTCCAAAATAAATTCTAACTCTATCCCCGGCCAATACAGAAACAGAATGTCTCATGAGTCTTGTTCACATTATGACTTTAGACCCACAGGACCATCTGTCCAGTGAGTGTTTTCTCTCTGAGTGTTATCTCAGACATCACCAGTTGTTTGCGTACTGCAAAATGCGACCAGACGCAGTACATCCTGGTATTTGTGGCAAACTGTATTTGATATATATATATATGTATTAGGACATACTAGATATTTTTCTGGCATATTAATATAATGGAAGTATGGTTATTGGAACACACATACATAAACCTTCACTAAACCACTGAACTGATCAGTGTTTAGGAAAAAAATGCAACACAAATGAACTTTTATGTTGGTGGTTTGGGAGTTGACCAACAAATCCACTAAAAGAGGAGATGATGGTTTCCACAACCAAGTATGTATTAGAATAAGCAGAGACGGGTTGTGGAATGTTTACAACTCATATCTGTACTGAATGGTAATAGAGCACTGAAAGATAAAATAAAAATAACTAGTATAAATCAAATAAAAAACATATTGTATGAAAGAGAACAGTGGCAGCTGGTGGAACATTTTCTTCGCATGTACTGCTTCCCTTTCCTGCTAGTCTGCTGTCTAATTGTGAGGTCAGGCTGATCTGGGATCAGCTCTTTGGCCTGAAGTTTCTCCGCCAAAGTTCTCCTCTCAAACGGGTCTTGGAGGAGTAGCTAATGCTCGTGCTGGCGCTCGCGCTCGCCTGTCGAGACTTCTCCTGACGAGAACGCGCAGCTTTGGGCCAAACGACTTTGGCCCCGAACTGAATCTATTTGAGAACGCTGATTGACTAAATTGTATGTCACTCATTTATGTCTTTAATTAGCATTTGGCTAAACTGCTTCATAGACCTGCCTCTTTTGGGCCAAATTCGTTTGGCACCAAGCTGCGCGTTCTGAGACGTGCACACAGGCAGAAAGGACAAGCAGACAGGCGGAGAGGACGAGCAGGAAAAGCATATATTTTGCGCAGATATCATATTTTACACATATAACTGGGTACATTCCGTCGTTCAAAAACACAAATATTGACAATTTGTATTATTTATTATTATTATTTATTTTGTTTGTGTGTGGCTCAAGGTGGGGCCACAGCCTGGGCACAAAATACAAGTTTAGTTCTTTTACTTGAGTTCAGGCAGGGTCAAAACCGGGAGGTCAGTCAAACAGGGGAACAAATCCAATAAGGGGCAGGCAAAACTCCAAGGTTGAAAACAGGCAGATCAGGAACAATATAAAGATGCGGTGGAGAAATTGGCAATAACACGCAAGACAATCTGGCAGGGAACAAGTGCAAGTGAGGGGATCTAAATAGTGAGGGCTAATGAGGGAATGGGCTGCAGGTGAGATGGGTGTGGAGGACCAGGTGAGGGGAATGAGAGGAGATCGGTTGTGAATGATAGGATCTGAAATGACAGGAGAGTTAATAAAACAAGCAGACAGGATGAAAACAAACTAATATGAAGGGGAATTCGTGACGTTAATGCCGCCGCATCCCGTCATGCGGGTATTCATGTATCTGCACTCGTAGTGTATTTGTAGGTGTTGAGCTTCATTTTTACCAGTGCAGGCACAGGTATAAAATGCACGACCCGCCACTGCATTTTTCTTATTTAGTGGCTGTCTAGCGTTAGCTGACTACTACCACCATGTGTTCAAGCTAACTGGTTCCCTGCCACTAGGAGACTACTGCAGGGAGGAGAGCAAACGGACGCTACAGAGACAGAGGCTCTAGGGTTTGAACTCACTGAATTTGAGTTGTTACTCTGCGATGGTCCATCTCCGAAGCGTGTGCCCACTCTCCTATTGGCAAAGCCGTCTAACAGCGGTGAAGAGTGAGGTGGAGGGACCGCAGGCTGTAATTCTTGTTTCATTTGTGGTCTGATAAACTGTAAATACATCAAATTCAGAGCCATATCGCTACGTCAGTTTCCAAGCTACTCTAGCTGTCATGTTTGTCGACGCTTCGTCAAAGCTTTCATAATCTGGAAGTGTGCATGGTTTCATCTCCTTGCCCACTTTTTGGCATTTTTCTAAATGATGCATTGGGGGGGACTTAAGCTCAGACCTCAGGGGGAAGTTACACTTTAAAGTCACTCGCCATCGTTCCCAATTAATCCAGTTGAGTATGTCCAGTAAGCTCACGTCTCATTATTCTTGCTAATGTGGTTTACATCCAGCCATTTGTCGTGTACACAAAATCCACAGCCTACATACTACTATTGGAACGCACTACAGACTCACTTGTGTGTCATACTTATTATCAGGGATGTCGACCATTAATCTGTCAACTGACAGAATATTTTTGACTGGTTACGCATGTTGCCCTATAGGTCAATTTCTTGTGTAATATATTAACAGAATCAAATATACTTCAGCACCGACAGGATGTTTTGGTACACATGTTAACTAATTGAGCTATTCAGACAAGATGCACTGTAAGCTCTGCAGCATGGTCCCAGCTGGACACACACACACACACACACGCAATGCTGCGGAGCCATTTCAAACACAGCCTTGGGTCATTTCCGCCGTGTGCATCAGTTTTAGAGTTCCCTGGAAACAGTTTCTGTTATTATGTGCACATTCATGTATTTGATAGTGCTTTCTGAATTAGCTGTGCATTGAGCTCTCAAGGCCACCATATGTTTCCCCTTACTTTTAGTCTTTATGCTATGAAAAACAATTGCATCCTGGTGTAAGCCCCGCAGTGAAGGCACAGCCATGACAGTGGTATCTATCCACTCTCAGCAAGAAAACAGATAAGCGTTTTAGAAAAACACACACACTGGCTTTAGATACTAATGATGGTGTCACCAATACTGTTTCACTTTCACTCCAGAACCAGTGGATGTGGCTTGATGGTTCCTGGTTTTATCAGGGATTTTTTTACTGCGCTGTCCCCAGTCAGCACCTTTCCATGCCTTACAACATACTACGCCGGTAAGGAACACACTTTTCAGTTTCATCCAACCAAAACATGTGCTCCAGGTCATTTTCTAAATCAAACTTTAGCTTTTAAGTGTTGTAAATGTAATGGTTGGTTTATGGTGTTGAGGGAAAATAATGACTTATTTTGTAATCCACCATGAAGTAGAGCTATGAATTATATCTTTCTTTTTCTTCAGTCGATGCTTTAGCCATTTTTGCTATTTAGGACATGCGGACATGTTACATTTTAGTATCTCTTGCGCGCTCGCTCGCTCGATGGCTGGAGCAATTACAACTGTGATGAAACCTGGCCCTCAGTTTGTGTGAAGAATGCTGTTGTCTGAAGGATGCACTTAAAATCTGCAAATCCCACAGGACAGACAGAGTAACGTAATATTTGAATACATCAAGTAGACATTTTACCCAAATGTGTTGTGCAAATCTTTTTCAAACAAATTAAAGATGAATTTGTCATCGCAGAGTTTCCGACTGGTTACCCTTTCATTATATCACGTAGGGATTTTTCTCCACATTAACGACTGGTTCTTATCTGTATCTCACTATGCCCTGCAATAATTCAACTGACAGACTCTCATGTTATTATTTCCAGTTATCTGTTGTCATGGAACCTCTCACTCTGTTGTTCCTGTTCACCTAGCATTAGGGTTAGCATTACCACAGCTACCTGTGCCTCTCCATTGCAGAGCAGCTGATCATTCAGAAACAAGATTAATTTACTTGTTCCCTGAAATGATCAAGATGAATCCTGGAATTTACCCAATCCTACTGATAGCAACATGAAAAACATTTGAATGAAAGTAATGTTTGGCGTTACCTTTACAGCAATTGGTGATGTTCGTTAACGCTTAACTTTTTAAAATGTCAGCATGCTAGTCTGCATGTATTTGTAGTTTGTCTCAGCTGTTGTGTTTGCAGCTTGTAGATCGTAGATGAATATAGTCCATACATCTGTTTCTGTCAGTAACATCAGATGACATTATGCTTCCTATTAATGTTTGATTGATTGATTTTTATCTTGGTATTAAAAACAACAGCCATGAAAACCTTAAGGATGCTTAGTTAACCCAGAGGTTAGCACATTAAAAGCGTAATGATACACTTATTTCCAGTGTGGACCTCGGTGTTAAGACTGTACATCATTATGCATATACTCATCGCATCGGTAACATCAATCTAGATATGATTTAACCGGCCAACTAAAACTTCAGTCAATCCTAAGCATCATAGCTTCATCATTCATTTTCAAGATCTAACAAAACCATCCCTGTGTTTCACTTTCCATCCTCACCTGATCAACAAGGTGATTGAGACTGGTATCAGTGGAATGGTCTTTCTGAACCCAGACTGGGGTTTATAAAATCGTCTGTGGTTCAGATGGTAACTATCATGCTAAAGCCAATCCCTCAAATATCTTGGAAATAGATCCAGGGATTGACACACTTCAGTTTTACTGTCCTTTTTATGAAGTGGACTCTGCTACTCTGGACATCTTCAAATCTTACCATTTAGGATGGACAGATTGAAATGTGTGTTAAGCTTTGAGCAGTGACCAATATCCCTGATGAATCTTGCAGAAAGGCTGTCCAGGCCAATTGCTGTTTAAGACTATAAGGTGGCAACTTGTCCTCTGCAGTCACTCACAAATCAAACCTCTTTAGTGTCCTGATAAAATCTCTCAATAAAATAATAGCCAAAGTGCCCAGAATCTATCAGAGGTTAAAAGTCTTGGTGTCGTTTTTTGATTCTGATTCAAGCTATTAAGCCGACATTAGTGTAGCAACCAAGGCAGCGTTCTTCCACCTGAGAAATGTTGCCAAAATAAGGCTGCTCTTAACAAAGAGAAATGCATAGAAATTGATTATTGTCATTGACTGTGGTAATGCCCACTTCACTCGCCTACCAAAAGAGCAGATAGAAAAACTACAGCTAGTTAAGAACTCTGCCTCGAGACTTTTAACAAAGACTAGAAAAAGAGAGCTTATTACTCCTGTTTTAGCAACCCTACACTGGCTCCCCAATTCTTTTTAGAATTATTTTAAGGTTATTTTACTTGCATACAAAGCTCTAAATCATAATGCACCTCATTACATTTCAGACTTTTTAACTCCTTATCAGCCAACGCGAGCCCTTCGGCCCTCTGATGCTGGTATTTTAACTGTGCGTAAGGTAGCCCACAACACAAGTGGGGACACCAAGACTCTGTAACACCCTGTCCAGCTACTTTAGATATGCAAGCTCTGTTGACACAAAGTCAATGCAGTTTCATCGTTCTACTACTACTTTTACTGCATTTATTTCTCTGCTTTTTTTATTGAATCTTTTATTCCATTTTCATATTATTATATATATGTATATATATATATTATTTATTCTTTGTATTTTATTTCTAATGTGCATGGTCTTGCCATACTGCAAATCCCTTTAATCCACATTTGATAAAGTTATTGTTATTAGTAATGGTAACTTTGAGACCAAAGAAGATGCCACAGTTGTAAAGAAACTTTTGAAGTGATTAGTCACCTTTTGTCATGGCAAAGGACACCATCGATATTTATACTATAGTTACAGGAGATTGCTTTGGTCTTAGCACAATAACTCATCTCTTTTAACATCTTCCACAATTTGTGGGGCTAGTTCAAGATGTCATTTACTGCATCTTTGTGATACTGGGATATAGCTTTATCTATTCTGTATCTTGCCTGGCTCAAAATGTTATATACTCATTATGTTCCTGCTGCTCTCTTCCTTAAGAGTCTAAAATCTACCTAATGATTGATTTCCTTGTGTGCCATTTGAGCCGAACTTGTATTATAAAAGCACTTTCAGACTGAAGGAACTTTTTCATGACTCTAAGAACCCCAAGAACAAACAACAATTGTACTTTTCTGAATGATGATTTGAGGGACTTTTTTTAGACCTTGTGAGTGACTCAGGTGTACCGTGATTGGTCGAACTTATGAGCCAATGCACCGCCAACAAATGCTATTTCTAAAAACCTATTAGACACAGACAAATGGACCAGCAATGAAGTCCAGAAATAATATGTTTATGAGCATAAACCCACTGACTCAACAAATGAGTGGGAGCTAGCTAAACCAGTAGCACAACGGCTCACCCAGTAACGTTAGCACAAAGGCTAACCCAGTAGCACAAAGCACACCCACTGAGCCAAAGAAGCCAATTAACTAAAATCGCAACAGGTACTTTAATGACAGTTTTTTTGCTTGCATTTATATGATTGTGGCAACAGAGTTGTTTATTTATTCTTATATTACTTTATAATAAAAAGCTAATCTAGTTTCTAGTGAGGGTAGCAAATGTTGAGCAGGTATGAACAGTTTCTTGTCAGATGCACAAGCTTATTAAAAATGCAGCTGATGGAGCTCTTACAGGGACCAAAGGATTAGACCACATCATCCCGATTCTTAAGGCACTACACTGGCTTCCTGTCAGCCAAAGATTTGTATAAAAGACAATGCTGCTTGTTTATACAAACCAATACACAGAGTGGGACCAAAGTACGTTAGACATGTTGAAGGAATTCACTACTGCCAGAGGTAGTGGACAGACTCTCTGTCGATCTACTGCACTAGAAGATACTACCATTTACTAAACTAATGATAACTTTTTAAATGGATTTGGAGTCAGTATGATTCATGATGGAATCAAATAAAGATTGCTAATGTCATAATGATATTTATGAATGAAGACATCCATTCTGGTTAGTTATTACAGAATGCATGCATTCTTACCTTCATTTAATAATGTAATCATTTAATTCAGAATCAGAAACCGTTTATTGCCAATGTATGTTGCACACACAAGGAATTTGTCATGGCGGGTGGTGCATAACATTAAACAATAACATTAGACAATCAACAACAATCAACATATTAAAATTTACAATAGAATATAAAAGAATATTAAATAAAGTGCACAACAAACAGATAACAGTACTATAAACAAGTATGATGAAGTGTAATGTAACATGTCAAGTATGTTGACCGGTAAGAAATTGTCCCGGGGGTGACCGTCAGTGGGGGACCCGGGCTTTGTTGATGAGCCCGACTGAAGATGGGAAGAAATTGTTTCATGTGTCGTGAAGTCTTGGTCCTGATGGACCGCAGCCACCTGCCAGATGGAAGGGGCTCGAACAGCTTGTGTCCAGGGTGAGAGGGGTCGGCTACAATCTTTCTTGCCTGCTTCAGGGTTCTGGAAGTGAACAAGTCCTGGAGGGACTGCAGCCAATCACCCTCTCAGCAGAGCGAATGATACGCTGCAGCCTGCCCTTGTCCTTGGCAGTGGCTGCAGCGTACCAGACCGTGATGGAGGAGGTGAGGATGGATTCAATGATGGCAGTGTAGAAGTGCACCATCATTGTCTTTGGCAGGTTGAGTTTCTTCAGCTGCCTCAGGAAGTACATCCTCTGCTGAGACTTTCTCAAAAACTATACGATTTGATAATTGTGAGTCAAGACCTGCAAGGCATGTGACAGACAAAGTCTTTCTGCACTGTGAAGAGGAAAAACTTAGATATTCACAAAGTTTGTGATGAATGACAGGTTGTTTCTTCATGCTAAATAGATTTGGGGTTTAAAATGCAATCAAGCTGTTTTATTTTAGGGGTTTAGTGAAGGCGGGTCATTTTTGACCCTTAGGACAAGTGGTGTATACAGAAAGTTAAGACAACACAAGGGTTAAGGTGGCTTACCATTAGATCAGGTGACATGGTGCAATTAGATCATCTCAGTTCTCCATATTGCCCTGCAGTCTATTCTTAATCACAGCAGCATCTATTTGCAGCTCTGACCCTAATCTCAAGTGATGTGCCTCAAATAGTGCATTAGCATGCAGGCTCAGTGCACGCCTTTATAATGTTCGGTGTGTCCCCGAGATCAGCTCTCAGTATTGCTGCAGACATCAAGGGTCAAAGCAAATTTCTGCCATTTATTTGTGTCCTGATAACAAAGAGTACATGTTAATGAGGACTAATTGCCTTATTCAACACATTGTCCTTATTGCATGAATGACTGACATTTCTACACTACATTTGAATGAAGTGGGAATTATGTAGGAGAGAAAGTGGAATAATGTAGTAGTATGATGAACCTTCAGGTGTGCTCATTTCCTGTGGTGGAATGTAACTAAGTAAGTACATTTGATCAAGTACTGTACTTGAGGTACTTGTACTTTTGCATTTACATTTGCGACTTTATACTTCTGCTCCTTTAGTTGATAACTTTAGTTACTAGTTACAAATTAAGATTATTAATACAAAATACACATCAATTTAAACATTAGGATTTATTATATTATAACTTAAATTAACAGCAGTGTATATATAGAAATTTCAATGTTTTCCCAGTTGCAACATGAAAGTGATGAACATATTAATGCATCAATAATTACAATCCAGTCATATAAACATCTAACAAAAAGTTCGGAAATTAGTGTTTGGTAGATTATTTCTGTTGTAACTATGCTCCTTGGCAATGAATTTTATACCGTTGGAAAGCCTGTTTAGTTACCTTCAAACGGTGCCCCATTTGTAAGGATCATGTATTTCTGGGATGAGCAGCACAGCCGAGTATGTGGGTTGCGCCCATGAAAAATTTGCCAAATCTTCTCTGCCGGTGTCGGCAACACGTGCACTGGAACCTGAACATGTGGGGGAACGTTATGTTGGAATATAGGAAGTTGGATCGTAGGGTCAAAGTGTGGAGAAGACGGGGAGAACGCTATGCTGATTGCTGCACCGATAGAGTAACACCTTTTGGTGGAGGCAGTGTGATGTGTGGGGCGGCATCTCCATCACTGGAAAAACGAGGCTTGTCTTCATTGGAGGCAATCTCAATGTGGAGAGATATCGAGATGAGATTCTGCAACCAGTGGCAATCCCATTTCTCCAGAGTCTGGGACCGAACTCCATCCTCTAAGATGAAGACGCTCGCCCCCACAGAGTGGGGTTTGTCAGAGACTACCTCCAGAATTTGGTAGTAGAGGGGACGGAATGGCCTGCCAACAGTCCTGACCTCAACCCAAGTGAACACTTGTGGGACTAGCTGTTTGTGCCAGAGTGACCAACACAACCACGTTGGCTGACTTGCGACAAATTCTGCTTGAGGAGTGGAATGCCATCCCACAGCAGTGTGTGAGCAGGCTGGTAACCAGCATGAGGAGGAGGTGCCAGGCTGTTGTGGTTGTGTATGGTTCTTCCACACGCTACTGAGGCTCCTGTTTGTTAAATGAATAAATTACCAATATGTCTTTTTTTTCTTCCTTGTAACTGATATACTTCAATCATCCAATCCACCAAACAACACCAAACAAGAGTCGATGGCAGAATACGCTGTTTGGCATTGACAGAGAAGATTTAGCAAATGTTTCATGGGCGCAACCCACAGCTGTGCTGCTCATCCCACAAATGCATGTTCCTTACAAATGGGGCACCGTTTGAAAGGTAAATAAACAGGCTTTCCAACGGTATAACATTTATTGCCAAGAAGCATTGTTACAACAGAGAAATAATCTACCAAACACGAATTTCCGAACTTTTTGTTCGATGTTTATTACATATTATTCTGAAATGGCCAAATCCTGCATAATGAGGGTGGTGTCTAGTTAATGGTAAACAAATGGACACACTTAACGTTACAGTGCAGTTTTTGAACTCGTATTCCCATCCAGTGTTTACTAACAATTCCAATGAAATTCCTGAGTTGCGTCTTTTCCTGGAACTGTAACAGCAAAGTGAGACACGGATGAGATGTTGAAACTAGGGAGGAGTTGTGAAGGATGTTTGGACAAACACTTGGGAGGTATATGCGGAGGTACTTCAATTTAGTACTGTTGTTTTTAAGCACCATTTATCTTCTGGACAGTCTGTTTAGGTTCATCAAATAATGTTTTAATTATGATGAAGAAGACACTGCCGATCAAATGTAGCTGAGTGTCCTTATGTGGAGAGGACGTAAAATGCTCCTTACAAAAATAATTCATAATTCTTATTAGTGTAAATCAAGTTATTTTCTTTGGAGTGTGTTGTCTTTACAATCAACAAAAGCCTGTAATGCTGTGATATATATATTTTTTTTTTTACTGTATTTTACTGCTTAAGGGAAGAAAACAGCTCTGCTCTCATCCCAGAACTCGGTATAGTATTAAAGTAAATAAAATACGTCAAATAATAATGCTACTTCGTCTGCTGATACTGACAGAATCAAATATGCTGTTTGTGCTTTAGTATTTAGCATTGGTTAATTGTCTAGATAATAAAAATAAACATTTCTTCATACACATGTTTTTGGAGGTTTAGTCATTTACAGTGTTACAGGTCTGCTAGCTTTGTTTTGAATCACAACCTTGTTTTGGTGGTAGTTGTTTTGCTTGTGTTCCATGTGTACTGTGACGCACGTTCTTTCAGTGAGTGGTTACAGGTGTGATCAGTGAGCTGGATGTGTGTGTGAATGAAGCCTGTGCTCGCAGTGTGTGTGTGTGTGTGATCGTTTGACCCTGTGTGCAGTTGATGCATGGTGCTCTTGTGCTTTCTTGTGGACTGTGAAATATATGAACGTTTCAAAAACAAGAGTGACTTTCACTAGCGTCACCAGATGGCTTCCGTTACTGGACAGGGACTAAAATGAATGAACTGCAACAGCTGCTGTTCTCAGTTTCTGTGAAGAGTGTGAGACTGACTGTTGGCAGGCTGCACAGTGGTCTTAATATTTTAGCAGATCACTTATCTAAATAGATGAGTTCAGTGTAACAAAGCATTCTCAGAGGGCTGGTGATGAAATACAGATGGGTGACAAATTAATGTCAAAACCAACATAAAGTGTTGAAATGAAAATCTTTTAAAAGATATCCTCTAATTTAGTGTTTCAATAATGGTATTGAGATCTAGTGACTGTGAAGGCCACAGTATGATTCCCATTATTTTCATACTAATCAGACCTCTCATGAAAGTGGACGCATCGTCATTTGTTGTTTCTCCAACCGCTTATTCAGGTTTTTTCTTTAATTTGTCCCGTCTGTAAGGCATGAAATATATTTTGGTCATATAATTTTTATAAAGAAGACTTAAAAAAAACACCTCTTTAGACATCATAAAAATACTCCTTATTCAGGTGAAATAAATAACAAGAAATAATAGTTAATTTGAACCAAATTATCAAAAGGTAGGCATATTTAGCGTCATTGATTATATAATAACTTTCGACATTCAATTCAACAATTCAAGTGGTCTGAGGGAAAACTAGACTGCTGCTCCTCCTCTTGGGTCTCTTTTCATGCTTTGAAAAATGTCGTTTGTGACGGGAGACTTTGGCCAATCACAGGTCATTTCAGAGAGAGAGTGTTCCTATTGGTGATAATTCAACGGTGGTGTAACGGTGGTGAAGGAAAAATCGCTATTCCAGCATTGGCAACAACTGCCTACATGCAAAGCAACTCAACAAATAAATGAATAGATGTTGTCCAAAACAGAGTCTGACAATATCTACGAAGCAGGCACTTTTCTGCATGCATGTATTTGTGCTCGTTTAGCGGGAGGGGCTTAGGACAGAGAGCTGTGGGAGGACAGTTGTATTTTCAAATTCTGGCTTTTTTTAGTTTTTTCCAGAAAACTGCCTACCCCAGCTTTAATGTAACCTGTTAACCTGCTTTCTAAGTTCAGTGACCGGAAACCTGTGGGCTTAATCAGCCATGTAGAGTCCTTGTTAAATTGTATACTATATTTTGGCACAGGATGTGTCTAAAGGACAAAGTGTGTATTTGGAATTATTTTTAAAATTCTAATTTTGAGAGACCTGAATTACAAAAATACTTCCTCAAATAATGCACATTAAGTTTCACACAGCATAATGTTAGAGTCCTTAAAGCCTTGACATATGGGAGGAGTCACGAATAAACAACATGAAAATGCAAAAGACTTCGAATATTTCGCATCAAAACTATTCATATGGGCAGTGATGCAAATTTGCAGTTGAAGCATTTAAAAAAAGAACTCAAAAAATACAGTTTGCAATAGACATTATGAGAATAATCCCCTTTTTTATGATATTAAATCTTAAAAACACACAGAACATGCTGTGCTGAGGTCTCTACAGAAGAGGCAGACATTTGTCTTAAGAGGAAATTCATACTTTGAAGTATTGAACCAAACCTCAACCAAGCAACAACTATATAATGAATAGAGTTCCAGCCTGTCTGGATGTGAGATATAATGACATTTCTACATCGATCACTCAGCGATCACCTCGTCACCTCCTGACCACGCTGATTCCCTCCTGTTGAACTGTACAGTACATCGTGGCCCACGTCCACCATTACAGCCTGACTCTCTGTGCTCTCACGGCTATAATTGGCTGTTAGCCTTGTCTGGCTAATGCTTTATAAAAGCTCCCCTGGCCTGGCTTATCCTCCGACAGCGCTTATAGAATCACATCTCCATGTCGCCACAACATGTTCTGTACATGCGGAGAGCCTTAGCAAAAGCACATTCGACAACCACAGACTGCTGGCATCCTGGGTGAACACAGAGAGGAGAGCAAAGGGAGCACTGGCAGAAAGAGAGAGAGAAGGATTTGCTGTCACAAGACAAACTCTTCAGAAAGAATCACAGAGATGTCTCCAGGTGAGTCTTTGTTTGGATGGAAATTCTTATTCAGTATTCCTAATGAGCTATGAGGACACTTTTTTATGACTGATTTGGGAGTTTTAGTAACTTTGAGGGTTTACGTTGAAAAAGTTAAAAAGTACACCCTGTTAGGCTAATTCTGATATTTTTATATCCAATAATTCTCCACCAGGATTCTGTTTCTGCACCAAAATGTTGTTCCTTACAGTATGAAGATGACTCTAAAAACACATAGAGATCCTCATCTAGGTGAAATAACATGGCAATGCTTTTTATTGCAGGACTGTATTAATATTCTATTCAGAAAGGCTTCTGGACTGAACTATGTAAAATGGTGAAAATCTTAGGGAAACTAGAGATTTTGAGAAAGTTACTCTTGATCTTCAGAGGGATTTCCTTGAAAGAACTGCTCCAAATAGATAAAATCTAACTATAAAAACTCCAAATAATAATAATAAAAAGGGAGACTTCTTTTGTTATGAGGGTGGTGGTGGGGAATGAATGGTGCAGCCATAAAAAAACATGCCGTCTTGGTGTCTCAAAACTCCACCCAGGATATAATATCCAACTACTGATCACTATTTAGGAGGAACTTTACATTACAGATTATTGTGTCCTCCGTTTTGACTAGTGTCCTTTTAGACCTGCTACACTGAGTAACTAGCAGTTCCAGAAGAGAAGGCAGGTATCATCTATTCACATTGTTGATCACCCATACGAACACAAGAAGAAGAAGCTGATCACCCAATACAAATACAAGAAGAAGATGCCGATCTCTTGTGCTTGTAGTAACTATGACCGGAGCAAAGGAGGAAGTCATGTGATGTAGTATATAAAGAGACAAAGGTCCACATGGGGTGGTGGTCTGGGTCAAACTCCAACAGACTTTCAACCAGGAGACAGCAAATAGTTTTTTAGTCTAAACCTAAAGTTGTTTTGTTTCAATTCACAACGTTAAGGTTCACTTTCACAATATGGTGGGTGCAGTCTGGCCCATCTGAAGCATTAAAATGGTAGTGATTGATTAAATACAACTGGCTGCCATTACTGCTATAGTCTCATTGAGGAAGTGTAAAGGACCTGCGTTGTTTTACAGGATGAAGCCCAGATGCCTCCTGACTTTAGTGGACCGACTTCCTACCATCAACGAGATGCAGGAGAGCGACACGGAGGACGGAGACCCGGATTGTTCCTCACACACCATGGAGGAGTATTTGGACTCTATCAAAGAGCTCTCCCAACCGGCTGCCTACCCTCTCCACGGACCCCTCAGAGGTCACCGCCGCTGGATGGTGCGCACATGCCCCGGGGTAACACCTGTGGCACCATCTATACCTTTGAATTCCTACGCACCCTGGATTCCTGTAGAACTATCAGATATATCAGTTACTTTAACTGACCAATCAAACTGGGCCTCATCGCTGCGGTTTAACCAGAACCTGCTGGACAGTTTGGTTGCAAAATCCTTGTTTGCAGGCCTGGTGTGAGCCACAAGGAGGATTAACGCGGTGAACAGATTACCTTCACCGCTGGATTTACTCTGTTCCCCCCTGCAGCGTGCTTTGACATCAGCTCCACGTTGCATGATTAATTTATGTGTAAGAAGTAACTGAGCAGCCACTTTCCAAACGTGATATGCATTCCCTTTGAAGTGCTAAATGAGTGCAACACATGAAACAAAAGATGAAAAGGGAAAAATATCAAGGGCAGAACAAACAAATGAGCAGCCCGAGGAGTGCGCAAACTAAGTGGTTGCGTAGGGCCCCTCAGCCACCAGGGGGCCCCAAACAAACTGAAAACGTGAATTGCCTTTGGGTTTTGGGTCCTGATTTCAATATTTAAAGAGACACTCCCTAATTTTTGCTATTTGACTCATGAGGGGCCAAGTATGGAAGATGTACAATACCTAAATAAAAACAAATATAACTTGGTGGGCCCCTCAAAACAAGCTGAAATTTCCTGATGTAGATATTCAAAGATGTGTTTGCTTACAGATTCTGCTGGCATATTTAAAATACCTAAATTAAAACGTAAAAGTGAAATACACTACACACATTGTTGTATGTAATTACTTTTTATGTCTGCATTGACTGTCATTATTAAATGAAAAACACATTTTATTCATTTTCTTTTCTGGATTTGTTTTAGTTAATGAGCTTTGAATCTTCCATAGAAGGGCTTGGGCTGTCCCTGCAGATGAGATGAATGAAGCAATAAAGCACCTTCACTATTCCTGCCCTTTACACATGAACAGTACCAACCCGCTGTCACTCCCAACTCGCCAAATATCACCACTTTGTCCTCCCTTTGGTGTCCGAGACAAACCGGGCTTTCAACTAACTCCTATGTAAAGACATCAGCATCAGTATTAGTCTCAGAGTAACTAATGTAGTATAAAGAGAGAGAAAGTGTGTGAATGGGTCAAACAAACACAGGACTTTCACCAAGGAGACGAAACAAAGTCAACGTTGACTTTTTTCACCTTTTGTTACGTAACTTACATACTTTACTACTAGCAGTTATGTGGCAAACATTCTCATTTTATCCTACAAGCATATTTATTTCAACCCTAACCATGATCTTAATCGTGGACCTAACCAAGTAGTTTTGTTGCTTAAGTAGACCTAAACAAACAGACTGAGTGGAAACTGACACGCCGTCCCTGATACGTCCAAAACTGATGCTAGATTGGAACCTATCGGCAGTATTTGATGAGTTGGGAGTGAGAATGTGTTGCAGTACTGTACACAAATTTAGTCCAATTCTGTATCTTTAAAGACATTTTGTTCAACTGTTAAATAAAACAATCGTGAGAAAATCATGAAATGTCTTATGCTTCAACAATGACTTTCTTGAAGCGTAAACATCCCAGCAGACTCTAAACACTGCTGCCCTTCATTATCTTTTGAGGCTGTGTTTTGTGTTAAACCATCTACTTTTAGTTTCTTTTCCCCTGAAGTTTTGTGACCATGTGGAAATTGTCTCCAGCTGGGTCTTGGCAGGAATCGCCTGAGTTTTGTCCAACAAGCATGTGATGGGGGAGAGAGGGAGCAGAGCGGCCCCCCTGGAGACGTTTCCACAGAACAAGCCTGCGAGTCTTATTCTAGCTGACCCTGAATTGCTCGTACACATTGTGCAACACTGCATACTTCTGCCACACAGGATGTGAACGCACATATATTCCTCAGAAAGATGATAGATGTGCAAAAACATTAAGATGAAGAATAATATTCCGGAGGAATACCCTGACTCATGTAGTAAGTGAATGGTGAGCAGATAAGAAAAGGCTTATGAGCCATAAGTTAAGTTATTATCTACACTCAGTATTGCACAACATAAAGTGCTGCTTTAGCGATGTGTCTGTTGACAACATTGGCTGATTTTAATTAATTCCACAGTGATGGTGAGGTGCAGATATCTATTCTCAACAACTCATTAAATTAGAAAAGGAATGAGTTCTTGTAAGCAGCGCTCTGCAATAAGACAACCTGCAGCGTGCCAGAGGAGTGATATGAAACAGATTTGCTGGAGTCGGTTCAAAGTCTGGTTGTAATATCCCAAAGACCCGTGTGATGTGTAAACACTCAGTGTGGCTTTACACAGGAAGAACAACTGAAGAGAGATGACAAGAGCTTTGTGTTAGACATTGCAAGATCTCAGCGTTGAGGTAAAATATCTCACAAACTACAACTCATCCATCTGAAATACAAGAATTGAACATGCAGACAATAAAGATGAAGACTGAGCTAGGAAACAATGTTCCAGTCCAGACATGAACTGCAGTCACAGAGGAAGAACCGGTTTCAGTGTTTGACTTCACGTTTCCTGACAATCAGCAAAAACAGTCACAGTACGTTGGAGTTGCATGATCTTGATCTTGATCTTATTATTATTAAGATGGTGCTGCACTGTTCAGGGTAAACTGAGCATATCATCTGTAGGCTAGTCTTCCGAGTTCTTCTGATCCAGCTCCATTTCATTGGCCACTGATTCTGAAAGTCGATGATGCATTTAGAATGTTTTTGTTTTTTAATACTTTGAGATTCACAAATACAATTCCACTCATCTACTAACCTGCAAAACCTTTAGCGAGGAAAAAAACCCACTATCTGGATGGGTTGATACCACTAGAAGTTATTGAGAAAATAGTAATATGGGTGAACTGACCCTTTAAATAGCTTCGGAGACTGCTGTGTTTTTGAAACATTGTCACTCCCAGCTCGTCAAATACTAAAACTAAACTATGACGCTCTACACATTGTTCTTTTCAAAATAAACTTTCAATGTAGGTTACATGTTTTTAGGTTTATTCATGCAACATAACTACTTCGTAACATTTAGGAATCATGGGTTGGGTAACAATAAGAATGCTCATTAGGTATGTAAGTTACGTAACAAAAGTAAAGTACAAGAAGTCACCACTGACATTTCACACAAGACACAAACAGCGGTCTCCTGGGTGAAAGTCTGTGTTTGCTTGACCCAACTATCCAGCACTTAATGGAGTTTCTCACTCTTTATACTACATCAGTTGCTCTGACTGTCAAATGCTGACACCGATGGGTTTACATTATGGTTAGCTGAAAGCCTGGTGTGTCTTACACAGACACTAAAGGGTGCATTCGTAAACACTGCTAACTCTTTCCATGTGTAATGATGTCAGTCTAACTACAATAATCGTTCGATAAAATGAGTTTGTGTTGTTAATTCCTGATAATGAAACGCTGTGACTAAAATCTCTGTAATAATGTTGACATGACAGAAAATGTTAAGGCTAAACCTGTTAGTGACGTTATTGATGAGCCTAATTCATCTAAGCTGTTACAGATCACAAGTGGACAGCAGTAAGTCACCGTGCATTAGAACTCTCTAGTCTCTACATCGGTCTCCTGTGACAACTTGTCATCGAATCTCACTTCCCTGCTCTATATGCAAATAAACACGTCCATCATTTCTATTTGTAGAGACCAAATGTGTTGGTAGTTTTAACCGGCTGGAGGCAGCAACGCACTTCCGGTGCCTATTCTGCTGGAAATAAAAGAAGAAGAAATCAAAGCAATACAGACTATACGGGTCTATTCTTGTCGTGTTCCAGGCAAATCAAATCGCCCAAGATGTTTGGCACACTCGCAATATATCTTTAGGCTTTTTAAAATGTTCAGACGTCATGGATAAAGCCAGCTTACGGGAACCAAGTGGAGATGAGAAATTGGAGAAATAAAAGGAGGGTTGTGGCTCTGGTCAGGTATTTTCCTGTTGTGTCCTTGTTGGGGACACAATACGCAATAGGTTTTACACTTCAACAGATATGTGGGCAAACGTGTCCCAGACCACCTCAGCAAATGGTTTGAGTGACAGGATCACAATGTGTCTTGGTGGTTGTTGTACTGAGCGCTGTCCACCTGAGCTCAGATCGCCCAAGACAGATTTGAAAGTGTAAATGTAAACAGGGTGTAAAAGTTATATTTTTAAGGACATTTCAATTTGTAATAGATGTGATATTGTAGAATGTGAATTGTGAATATGGCAAAACACAATATACATGAAAGGTGTTTTGTGATTTTGGAGAGAACTGTGAGTGAGCCAGACTATGGAGCTGAAACGTGGGAAAAGCTTCATGTTCAGACAGTCCTGTGTTTCATATTTGCTAACGCATGCAGTCATTGTGACATGTCACGGCAGGAAAAAGTTCAGGTGCAGGCACTAATATATTAATGATGGCTCAAGTCGGTAAGTACATTAACAGGGCCCTAAACAAACAGCAGCCATCGTTAGTGATATTAATCACACCTGTGAAAAGTGTCCATGGAGGTCCATGAGGCATAACTGACCCGGGGCCACACACCCAGGGACCTCATCAGGTGACTCTCAGCTCTTTTAAAGGACCAGTGTGTAGGATTTAGTAGGATCTATTCACAGAAATGTAATATAATGTTCATAGCTATGTTTTCATTCGGTTAAAATGACCTGAAACCAAAAATGATTGTGTTTTTTAGCTTAGAATGAGCCCTTGATATAGGGAGCTGGTCCTCTTCACAGAGTTCACCATGTTGCACTGCCATGTTTCTACAGTAGCCCAGAGCAGACAAACCAAACACTGGCTCTAGAGTTGACGTAACCTGAAGGTTAACCGTAGGGTCTCTGCACGCTTGGGAAGGGAGGAGTGACTGGATAGGTGTTCAGTTGGTAGCAATGTACAACCTCTCTGCCTGATGCCATTAAATACTACACATGTGTACACTGAATTAAAGCTCCAACCCTTTCAAATAGAAAGGAATGAAACTGACTACATTCTGCAGTATGGCTGCAGCAAAACAATGATCAAATACACTCTGCTGCACATCGTTGGGTAATGAGGAATATGTTTTTGTGGGCTGGTGTGTGTTCAGTTATGCCCATGTTGTTTATTT
Source organism: Anarrhichthys ocellatus (assembly GCF_004355925.1). Taxonomy (NCBI): domain Eukaryota; kingdom Metazoa; phylum Chordata; class Actinopteri; order Perciformes; family Anarhichadidae; genus Anarrhichthys; species Anarrhichthys ocellatus. The sequence continues at coordinate 1,196,786 of NW_022280068.1, read as the reverse complement.
ATATGAGACATCTGCTGTACTGAGTGTGTGGCAGACATACCTGCCTAAGTGTTCATTGAGTAAATAAAAAAATGAATGCTATGATCTATTAAAAATGACAAAACTCTCTTATTAAAAATAATACTGAAAATGAAAAGACTTTTGATATGTGACCTCTGTGATTTAATCACAGAGGTCACATATCAAAGTCTTTATTTAATTTTACGCTTCACAGAGATAAAAGATATGAGAGGTCAAATGTTTGAATAAAGGTAATCAAAGTCAGAATTACAAGTTTACAAGCTCAGAGTCGGATGTCTTCACAGTTTTGCCACGGAGAGTTTGTGATGTTTGCGACATAAAAATTGAAATATGAAGATCTGAGACCTGTAATGTGCTGTGCAATCCTGCTGGCTTTGAAATAAAGTTGTTAATAAAAAAGAGGCCTCAAGTAAATTAAAGTATGACTTTCATTGTATTCAATCATCGACTAACCGCATCAACAATAGAGATGAGGGAGTCAAATAATGAAGGCAGAGAGAAACACCTTCGAGGAGGTAATATGTCACAGGGCAAAATAATAGCTTGGTCATTTCTTTGTTGCTGCAATCACACTTTGTTGGACTGCAGAATGCACTTTGGCTCCGTTGGTACTGCAGACGATTCGTCAGCCAGAGACCTTTTGTTAGAGAGTTTCTACAAAAGTCTCCTTACTCTTATGGGATTTTGCTTCATATTGTTATGAAACATAAGAGGCATTTGCTGTCCTCCGATGACTCTCCAGGCCAGTGATTTGTTGACCCATCTCTTCTTGTTAACAGGTGCAAACCTGACCCCAGAAAGAGGCTCATGATGCTCCCAGTCCCAGACCGATGCTGCAGGCCTTGCTACAAAATGGTTTTGTCAGTGTGGTCATTATCCCCTGTGAAATATAAAGCCACTAAAGGAGTTGTTTGAATCCTTCTAATCAGGCAAAAAGTTGAAGGTTATATTTCCTGATACACTAAAAACAAAATTTACTTTTCAATGTTGTTGAAGCCACCAGAAGCCTTAGACCTGGTGTGAGCACATCGATCTCTGAGCCCATCATCTATCGGCCTGACGTTGATCAGCCTCTGGTAGGAAGGGGCTATATATCTGGGGTTCCATGCGCTGCACATTGTTTACAATCCGTTTGGCAACTTGAGATGTGAGACTGGAGTTAAAGTTGAGACACGTATACAACCAGGTTGTTCCACAAGTAGCCAGTTTACAAGCACATTTTAAAGCTAAATCCACATCAGACGATAGCCGGTGGGCTCCCAGATTGCATTTCTGCTATGTGTCTCTGTCTCTTTCTCTCTCCACAAAGACTGACTATGTATATGTAACACGATTGTTTGGGTAACGAACACCGGCCTTGTGGTTGAATTTCCTGTGTTTTTGGTCTTTCTTAATATTTAACATTACATCACAAGTTCTGACCGTTGCATTGTCACGTGGATGTGTTTAACTTGTGTGTCAATCACGAAAAAAGGCCCCTAACTGACTTTCCGTTGCCATTATGGTTGTATTTATTTACATATACATGTAGGTAGGTAATACATGTATAAGTACATCATACAACCCCACTTAAAAGAAATGTCTTTAAACAATCCCTTTAAGTGTTTCACTCCACAAGAAATGTGTATGTCTTTTATCCCCTCAGGTGTGATAACTGATCAATAATTGAAATAAGTGTGTGGATGATTTCATTTCTTTCCATTTTAAAGAGTTGTACTTTTTGAATGTTGCACCTTCTTAACTTGAATGTGTTCCGGCTCTAAAATGCTGAAATGCTCCTGGGACAGCTACCACTCATCTATGAGAAAATGGATCTCTACTGTGTGTGGTATGGGGAAGTGAACTGTTCACACGCTGAGAGCTGTTGATGATACTTGCCACAGCATGAATACGCTTTACTAAACACGCCTGTAAATACTGGAAACGAGCTGATTCATGATGTGTTTTAAACCATTACCACAGTGAAAGGGTTTCAGTATGTTTCATAAAGCAGGTGGCCGTCTGTCTGCTGACACCCCCCCCCCCCCCCCATCACAGTGTGTCATCATGTTGTTGTGGTTGCCAGTAACTGTTAACATGCATGAAGAATGTTGAGGAGATCAACAGTTTTAGAGTGCATCAACTCATGCAGTGTTCATTATTCAGAACTATAGGAAACAAATAAAGCCATATCTTAACAACAGATATGATTTCTTATACATACGCAGGAATTCTTCAGGCTCATATGATACAGTAACAGCTTTTAGCTGCACAGTATATTCTACTGAACCAAAGTGAGGTTCTGCCAATAAAGCAAACCTCCCACCTTGTCTTGTTTGATAACAGCTTACGTTCCACTTCCTGTCAGGGACATGTTCGGGCAGAGAGCGCCGTAAAGTATTAATCATCTGGGAATGCAGTGGAGTCACTTTGTTCACGATCATTATTCCTTTCCCTTCCTAGTCTGGGAAAGGAGCGCTGTGCACATTCCAGTGTGTCCAGAATGAGAGTGGAAATTCCGGTGCATATTTCAGGTTGGGCCTGACGGGAAAAAAGATGGACTTGTGGGAAAACCCACTCTGCGCTGCCTATAAAAGGAGCAGAGGCTTGCAGCAGCTCTTCACTCTTCTTCCTCCACCGCCTCTCCTTTCAAGGATCTCTGGACTTGTTTGTCTCTCCACAGGGAATAATGGCCTCATCACAGAAACGCTGCCTTCTCCTGCTGGTTGTTGGGGCTGCAGTTTGTATTCAGCTCTATCAAGGTGAGTTGAATTACCGTTTGTAATGGTTAAAGTGAACTATAACAGGATGTGTGATACAGTCTCCATAGAAACACTGATGATTCACTGTTAAACCATGCTGTAATACTCTTATTATCTACGTCTATCAACAGTTTATTGTTTCTGAGCTGAGGTTGCACACCTAACTGCATTTGTAAATACTTTCCCTGCAGCTCACGACTTTATTGGACGCTGCTCATGTCTCAACACAATCAAGTTCATCAAAGGCAATATGTCAGATTTTAAAGTCCTTGAGATTCGCCCTGGATGTGACAAAACAGAGTTCATGTAAGTTCAAACACTTATTTTGATACCTGAGGCTTCATAACACTTTGTGTTGATTTTCATTCTAAATTGGATATACTGTTTTGTATTTCAGTGTAACCATGAACAATCCAGACAACTCGACTGAAAACATCTGTATGAACACTGAGGGAAAGATGGCCAAGGCTTTTTTGAGATGCTGGGAAAGGTAAGAGACACCACGGAATGTATCCACACACAGTCACTGCTTAGCGTCACTTAAACTCAATTAACTTTGGAGCGAAATTCTTTTTCAAAATCTGAACATCTTGAATGAAGTAGTTGCCATTGACTCTTTATTTCCCACTCTACTTTAGAACATCTGATCTTAAATCTGCATGCAAATTTAAGCCTTTTCAAAAACGGCATCTGAGCTACACTTACTGACTGAATCCTCCAGCAGCACTTAGATTTTGCATTGCTTTCATGAGAGTTGGGGCAGAAAATCACAGCACAAGAATTGAGCTGATTTGAGCGTGATTTGGCCCCATGATGAAGCATCAGAATGTATTTTGTAGAGCCAAAACCCCGGCTGGCAAAATTACCCTGTTTATTCTGCAAAAAACAAATGAGACAGAAATCTTTTTGCAAATACGAAGGGTTTTGTTACGAACGTTGGCTCGACAAATCTCATAAAATATGAACATGTGACTCATGCACAAACCTCCAGATGTTTTGCATTAGTCATCTGGCCTAATCCCAGTTTCTCTTCCTCACTCTTTGCAGGATAAACAAAGACGAGGGTCGTAAGATGGAGTGTATCGACAGAAAAAGAAAGGCAGAGTGAAAGTACAAGAGGGGGAGGCCTGACAGAGGTGGAACGTTATCTGGACCAGAGTCCCAGAGGTCACATGAAGACTGATCACGAGCCTAAGAATGCTGAGAGCAGGGCTTACACTGAACTCCTGCACTGGAGAGGATTGGGAAATACAGCGAGGGGGGGAAGAGTAGGGGAGGGCAATGATTAAGAGCTAGGAGGCAGGAAGGTGGGAGTAAGGAAGAGAATTTCATGGATAATAGAAATATATGTACAGTAATAGCAGCAAGTCTGTTTAAATAAGGCCACTGCTGAAATGAGCACACCTTTATTTGTTTGCTTGACATAACTATTATTTATTCAGATTATTTATTTAAAAAAATATGTCTGTATTTTATTACTTTTGTTTTGTTACACAAATGTCTGAGTCCAAGCAAATAAAGCTGATTTTGATAAACTCTTTGCTTTCTGTTTGTTTTTAGAAAGAAAAAGTAAAAAACAATATCAAATTAAAAATCCTGTGAACCATCTGTTTGTAACTACCATTTCTTAAGCCTCATAATGAAACCCGTGGCCCACCACCAGCATTTCTGAAGCTGAGCAGTCGCTTTGCTTCAAAATAAAAACAAACAGTTATTATTCTGCAGTGAAGACACAGCTGGCACTTGAGGACACTGAATTGACTTTGTTGCAGGGAGTGACAGATGAAGTTTTATCATAGAAAACCGCTCTCTCTTCAGGGAGAAGGCTTCACATGATAACAATTAAACGATACCATGAAAACATTTGACCACAGCTGTTTGCAGGCTGGAAGGCAGAGGAGAGATGGATTCCTTTAGCATGTCATGACCCTGTTGACCAAGGTGAGAAGTGATGAGTTACAACTGCAAGGAAAGAAACAAGGAAATAATCTTTTAAAGGTGCAAGAGATAAGATTGGTAGCATTTGGATTTCCTCTCAACCGCTCTCATCCTGTTGACTGCTGGCGGCTCATAGCTAACTGTGCTAACAACAGGGAGTAATTACAGGGAGTAATCACTGACACAGTACTAGCACAACAAGTAAATCCTAGGACTACCTACGGTAACTCTACACACCAAGTACCAACATTGTTACTGGGCAGCAAAGATTCACCAGAACACTAATATAGGGGGCGCTGTCACTGCAGAACCAAAAAAACGAAACCGTTCTTCTTTTTTGTCGTTTCAACTTTGGCTAAACAGGCTATGTTCAACTTTAAACGACAGACGCCCTGAGAGGCAAGTTTTGGTGACCTATTTTCTCCGATGCTGTTAGCCAGGAATACTGTTTGTATTCCTGAAAGTGGCGCACAAATCCTTTTCCTTCAAGAAAAGCTGATGTCCAGCTTTTCTTGAAATGTCCTTCTCGAGAAATCCGTTTCTCCTCCTCCTTCAGCCATTGAGTGTTATAAAAACAAAGCTTCACCGAGCAAAACGCTGAAAAAGTCATGTCAATGTCATAACTTCTTACATATCTTTCAACTTGAACTCTTACTACTAATACTAAGTTCTGCTAGCTAGCTTCAGTTTCACAAAAGTCATGCTAGCCCACTGACCAATCACGGCGCATGTTAATGCTGACGTACTTGTAGGCTACCTAGACAGCTCTGAGCACGTCAAACAATATGCCCAACATGTCAATCTAAAAACCTGATCGGTTGAAGACTAAGACAATCAACAACATCGTCCCCATTTACTTAAACTGCAAATGGATTCCTGCTGGCCTCGGGCCTCTCTTCTTACCTAGAGACACAGAGGTGAAATCTGATTGGATAAAAACTCTACTTAAAAGAAGCTGCACTGGAAGCAGAGCAACTGAGGAAGACAGTAGCTGTGCAATGAGAAAATAAGCTAATGGGAAAAATAATTAGAATACATGTAGTGTATTTATGAAAAATTATTAAATTAAAAAATAGCTATAACTTTGTGATTGATTCTATTTTCACCTGTTTACACAGATGAAAAAAAAATTATGGAACTCAGAAAAGCTATCCAGGCAAAAACTCTTTTTTTTTTACCCATTCTTAAGTCATAAACACAGGAGAGAAAATGATTTAGATCAGACTTAGAACATAGATCACCAGAATTTGTTTCTCACTCTCTCTCACGGCTTCCGTATTAAACTGTACCCAACAAAACACAAACAATATCACTGATGGCATAAATCATTTTTCAGCCTGATAAAAAGTGAACTTGTCCAAGAGGACAACAACATTTTGTGCTCATCCCTGTCGATAAATGCTAATGTGGTAATGCTGAGTGGGTTATCGATTGTCTGGGGCACGATCTGCCTCTCAACCACGCCAGCTTCCTCTGAGTGATCAGCTGAGCCAACTCATCTGGATTTTTTACCATTAACTTTGCTGGAGAGATAAAGTTTGCTGGAGAATATCAGAGCCGCTGCTTCACTCCAGGGAAATCAGAGCAGGCCTGGTCTGGGTCAGAGCAGAAGAGTGTGGGAAAGGATAGATCCTCAATAAGCCCACTCCCTCTCTGGGTCCTCAGGCTGTGCTCGCCTGGTCGTTCTCTCTCACACACACACACACACACACACACACACACACACACACACACACACTCTCACACGCATGTAAACACAACAAACGCGTGCTGAAACATAAGCTACATGGTACCAAAGTCTCTTTTCCTGGAAACAGCAGGGCCTCCCCCACACTGAGCCACTGCCTGCCTGTTCACAGACATTCAGCACTACTTGTTCACGGCTCCGCCTCAAGACAACAAACGGCCCTTCAGCACCAGGCCGAGGCTAGAAAACAGATTAACAGATAAACCTGAGCCCACTGCCGACAATTCTAACCTCGGTACCTAAATCTTCTTCTAAGCTGTGGTCAAATTAAGCGTATTTGTATAGCTCCTATCACACAGGTCTCATATTGTAACATCATAACCACTGTATGTATATCACGTCATATACCTCCATTACTGTCATACACATGTCGTGGTAAAGAATTTAGTTATTGACCTCATTACATAAACATATGCTAAAGTACAGTGAGATTTCAGACTTAAGAAGTGTCTTAAGTGAGGCTCAAGGAGTCAGCAAAGGGCTGGAGAAACATCAAGGGAGCTAAAGGCCACCCCCTCGAATAAGGCCAGAGGTTAGCCCCCCCCACCCATATACAACCACCTGTTATCACGTAAACAACATTCCATTCTTAGGTCCCGTGATAACAGGGTTCAATTCATAATTCATAATAAATTCATAATTCAGAGGGCCATCAGACCTCTGGAGCTTGTCCAGAAAGCTGCAGCTCGCCTGGTGTTCAATCGCCCCAAGTTCTCCCACACAACTTCCCTTCTCTGTTCTCTACACTGGCTCCCTGTAAGAGCCCGCATCCAGTTTAAGACTCTGGTGCTAGCCTACAGGGCAGTGAAAGGAACAGCTCTTTCCTATCTCCAGGCCATGGTCAAGCCCTACACCCCGGCCCGACCACTTCGCCCCGTCGCTCAGATGTCCCTGCGGCCGATCGACCCGATCACGGCTGTTTTCTGTCCTGGCCCCACAGTGGTGGAATGAACTCCCCACTGACGTCAGGACGGCAGAATCGCTGCCCATCTTTCAGCGCAGGCTGAAAACTCACCTCTTCAAGAAGTACTACCCTTCCGCTTAACACTTACTTAGCATCTATTGTATTCATACTAGCTTATTGCACTTATTGTTTTTATATTAGTTTGTGGCACTTATTGCATTCGTTTGTTTCTGCACTGTACGTTGGCTCTGGTTATGCTCTTAGATGCTTGTTTGAGGAAAGGACATGCACTTATTACTTCTGGTGACTAGTTCTCTCGAAAACCGATGTTGAATACACTTATTGTAAGTCGCTTTGGATAAAAGCGTCTGGTAGATGACTGTAATGTAATGTAATGTAATAATAACATCCTCACAAATTTAGATGATGTAGATTTGTCCTGTTTGTTTTCAAGAAATAATTTTTAAGAAATGTAGAGCTGAGTGGGGGGGTTAACAGTCAAGCAGTCACCACGTGCTGCCATTTGGAGGCGCCAAAGTGTTGAGTTGAGCTGAAAATGTTGCACTTACACAGTGTTCCACATACATACACACACACACACACACACACACACACACACACACACACACACACA
>NW_022280068.1:1124857-1188791 GCF_004355925.1 Anarrhichthys ocellatus | reverse complement strand
ACACACACACACACACACACACACACACACACACACACACACACACACACACACATTATTGCAACAGGTCATGCTGGTCAGAGACCAGTGTATTAGCCAATGATAGTGCCCAAGTTAGCACAGATCCCTCAGACCTACACTAGTAGGCTTTTCTAAACTGTAGCTGGAGAAATGCTCAATGAAAACAGGTGATATGCTGCAGGTACATACCGTGTTTTGAATCAGTCTTGCGTGCATCAGCTTTGTTGTATGTGTTTATTTTTGGTTATTTGGTGATTAAATCTTAATCTAACTAATCTAAGTTTTTTCATCATTGTTTATCTGCTGATTATTTGCTTGATTAATCAATACATTGTGGTCTTTAAATGTGCAGTAAAATAGCGAATAAAATCATAATGGGATTCAGTTGACTTAATCAAATCCAATTGATTATTGGAAAGAATTCAGTTTTATTCACACAACTGAGAGTACAGGAAAATTATAATGCAGAGTGCATTATATCATTTCAGTTCAAAGCATCATTTTATTACTGTAACAATTGGTGGTTTTCTCCCAAGATGTACAACTTTTCCTTCAAGGTTTGGATGCTATGTGAGATTTCAGCCCGTTGTCATTCCCAGGGCACCAAACACTCAGTGCTTTCTCACGGCCCTCACCGTCCTTCAGCGTCTGCATGAGACGCATCAGGCTTTCAGGTGGCACTATATCAACTCTGGTCCTGCAGTCTGGGGCTGTCAGATCGTACCGTCTTTCACCCGCTTCAACCCCGTATCATCTTCTGCCTCGAGCGCCTGCCTCCGGTGTCCGCCGGTCCGGGAATCCCCCGTGCCATCCGTTGTGTTAACGGACTTCACACGAAAACTTTCCACGAAATGTGTCTGAGTTCATAGAGGAAGGTCTTAAGTATCAAACACGACTTTTCATTATTAAAGACTACTTTATTACTCTGTCGTATTTGTTTAACTGCAACCAATCTACTTCCTGTTTACACCGGCACCATCATACCCAGTGTACGTGAAGAGTCACGTGATATTCGTTTTCAGGCGTTTAAGTCTGGACGGAGATCATTTCGAAAACGATGCTGAAACGCCGGACTGAGATCATTTTCGTGTTAAAACAGAGGGGCCCTAACAAAGTACCTCTGGCCAAGGATGATTTTTTTGGCCCAAACATAGCAGAATAAAGATCTGTCCAAATAGTTATGCAGTAAGAAACTCTTCAGCTATTAACAGCGCTTAATAAGCAAGTCAGAGCATATCGACTGGCTGTGAGCCACTACATCCTCCACTATAACTTTATGCAGGTGATAGTTGTTTTCTGCTTTATTAATGCTCTGCAGGTCGTATGGAGAACCTTTACACATTTAATAAAACAGCCACACAGTTTATCTATCCCTAAAACCTTTATGCACTTAATATCATGTATTGTATGTTTGTGCTTTCTTTACTTAATATTGTAATGTTTATTCATATTGTAATTCTACTACTGCTGCCTCTGTCGACTGTATAAACAAGGTTACGTATATTATATTCCACATCTGTCCTTCCTGTAAGAGGGATCCCTCCTCTGTGGCTCTACCTGAGAATCCATCAAGTTTGTCTAGGGATAGAAGGTGTCATGTTGTACAGAATGTGAAGACAAATTAGTGATTTTGTGCTGTGTAAATAAAACTGGCTTGACTTGAGACTGAAAAGGGACGACAAAGAACTGTGAGTTCCTGTGCCGTGGCTCTCTTCTTCAGGCAAACACCTATAAATACATTGTATGTCCAGCTCATATATACCAGCATTTACACTCTCCCATCAACTGCTGAGCCATATGGAGACAGGGCCTACACCTCGTGCACATCACTGTATCACTGTAATTGCCATGCGAGCCTGCTTTCTGTGTCTCTCTCCAGCTTAGAGCCTGTGCTCAGTGTCTCCACAGTAAAACCCACACCGCACTACAAGCCACAAACCAGCAGATGAAAGGAGGGTTATTGAGTTCTTAAAAAAAACACATCATTGCTCCGGGCGAAGCCGACGCTTGTGCGTCTCTGAATCAAATTGCTCCCACAGACACTGATCCTTAACATGTTGCATGCCTGAGCGAATTGCTGATCAAGTTTGGCTTTGACCTCAAAGAGCAGAGCTTTTAATCATATTGTTGGACCTCTGGGCCGTTGGCTCAAACTCTTAACGTTTCTCAAACGCTTTTCAAAGTCTTGAGACAAGTGGTGCTCTTAAGAAGGTGTCGGCTTTCTGCCTTTATCGATCTGCGGACATGATGTATGAAAGCCCTGTCATCCTGTTGCTAGGTGTTTCAGCTTTTAATGCACTTATTACAGGGCTCTCCCTGGCTGTCAGACCAATGGAAGCTCTGTAAAGTGATCTCTCGGCAACAAAGCAAACACTTCACCGATGCACAATCTCCACGCTATTAAAAGCGTTGGATCTGGGGAGGCATTTCATGTTCTCACAGTTGTTGCTAATGATTTGTCAGGCACTTTGTAAAGGCTGCGACAAGCATGTTTAAACTTTAAACATTCTGCGGCAAGCAGGAGTCCTGAAAGGAGACTGCATTTTATTTCCATGATACTATGTGTCCTCTTCTATTGCTTTGAAGTTTATATATAGGCCGAGCATGCGAGGGATAAAACAGACCAGTGCTACTGTCTACCATGGAATAAAGTGCACTCTTGTGTGCTAGAACAGATCAAATCAAAGTTATGTGAGAGCTGTCACTTCTCTGTAGTCCACATCCATGCTGAGCATCAGATGGAGAGAAACTTTTATTTTCTAAACACACACATTGAAAACCATCCTGTTGTTTGTTGATGGAACTGTCAGACAAAGTCAAAAAGTGTGAATTGGCCAAACCGGATTGTGCGGTGCTCTTTTGCAGCATTGGCTTTCATGTGCTCTTTTTATTGCTCCAGTGCGGGCCGGGCCACCAGCACGGACTCCACCTCAGTAGAAAAGAAAAATGAGAGGAAATATGTGTTAAAACAGCAACACAGATCACATCACAGCATATGTATCTGCCACTTCCATATCCCATCATAGCTTTTCAGGGTGCGTGCATGTCGGTGAACACACTGGCGCTTCTCCACACTCAAGTCAACATGTGACAGTGGTCATGGGAAAACCTTGTACCTCCAAATATGTTGATTTGGTAGGGTTAAAGTTGACCTGGTCGTCTTCAGGTTGGCAAAATGCTACCCTTCTCCAGATAAACTCAGAAGGGTTGGCAAGCAAAAAGCAACCCTGAAAATGTGACATGTTGGAGATAGGAGCTTTCCACCCGACAGTGCTGATGATTGAGCGTCCTGGGTGTGAGACAGCCTTAGGCTCCGGGGTGGAGATAGACCTCTCTGCTATCCCAGGTTGTCAGTCTCGCTGCTTCCAGCTCCATAAATAAAGGATGGTGCATTCACCCCAACTGCCCCCCCCCCCCCCCTATCTCTCTCTCAGAGCTAGCTGGACGCTTTTCGCTCAGAGTGGGGGGGGGGGGGGGGGTTTGGGTAACTGCACAGGGAGGAGAGAAACAGAGCTGGCCCATGCGTCGATTCCATGGACTTCATAACCCCTGAGTAAACACAAAGCTGCTGGCCCGTGACTCTAAATGCTGAACCTTATGCCACATCGCAAAATGACAGAACGATACATACGGCTTCATGGGAAGCAGAGCAAAGACACGTCTCCAAAGGATTGTTTTCCCACAGTGTCACGCATGGCCAAAGTTATCTGCAGCCAATCACAGCAATAATGTGGTTTCTGCTCTGCTGGTTTTCCCTAAGAGCAGATGTGGAAAGATTGTTTTAATCATACTCGTAATAGCCACAGTGTACACTATGCAAATAATATCTCAATCAAATAGATTGGATTTTCTTCCACCTGATGTACCACTGGCCGACTCTGGAGCTGTGCTGCGTGTGGCTGTGATTTAAGGGGGCTGGGATATGGATGGAGGGATGAGTGGAGGGAAAGCAGAAATACACAGCCTGCCTAGGGATTGTTTCTGGTCACTGATTCAGGTCCCTTGCTGCTGACGCCCTCTGTCAAGTTGTTGAGATGCAGTGTGAGATGCAGCTCAGATACTGAGACAGAGGAATACACAGATTGCACACAAATCCTCCCAGCCCCTCTCTCTGTCTCCCTCTCTCACACACATTTGTGCATACAGAAACACAGTGGAAAATTTAAACTTGCTTCTCCCTCTTCTCCTTTTCTCTTTATCTGCCTCTGCTTGTTGGTGGATGTGCTGCTGCTTCCTGACAAGATTAGTAGACTGTTATCCTACAATGCAGTAGTGTTTCTAGTCCTACCAGAATGCCACCGTACTGCAATGTAACTGAATCACTTTATGTTTTTTGTTGCCAAAATAATGTAAATAATAATGACCGAATGTCCATCACAAGTTTCTAGTCACACTAAAGACTCTTAGGGTGCTTTAACACCTAACCTGTTTGATCTGGTTAAAACAAACTCAGGTCTGTTTGCCCTCTTGGTACGGTTTGTTTGGGCTGGTGCATCGAACCCTGGTGTGGACCAAACAACTAAACCGAGACTGTTTGAAAATGTTGGTCTCGGTCTGCTTCCATATGGACTCTGGTGTATTTCTTCATGAATAAACTCATCATAAGTATTATTATACTATTACATTAATGCATCAACATTTGATGCAACTTATCAATTCTTCTTTGACTAATTGTTTCGGCACTCGCTGGCGACAAGGAAAGGAAGTTTGTGAAAATACACACACAATTTCTTCCTGGCTGGTTCTGAAAGTTTTCCATGAAAAGATCTAGTTGTGATACCTCTCCATGGAAGTAAAATAAATGTTAGGTTCTAATCTTTCTAACAACAAACATCTTTTACTCTTTCACCCAAAAAAAAGAATGACAATCAGGAATTCTAGAGAGATCTAATCTAAATCTAATCACAGACAATGAAATCTGACATTCCCCCAGCCCGCCTCAGACCGGCCCCTCTCACAGGCTGTGCACCTGCTGATCTCCACCTTCAGGGGGCAGCGGCACTCTCCTCTACTGCTGCGCCTTCATCAGCATGCTGTTGAAGCATGCACCCGCCACCTCTCCCTGTGCCCACTGTAAGGGGAGTGGTGGCTTACAGTGTTGAATTCATTAACCTTTTCGCCAGTCCCATTGAAAGCGCATGGCAGCGATTGGAAATAACCCCTGAGCACTTTAAACTGTTTAGTGAGAGGGCCGCGGATGGAAGAAAAGGGGGCAAGACCCCATTTGTTCATATCTAAAATAGTGTCATCTCACATCAGACGGTTAGTTATTCAGCAACGCGTGGCGTGTTAATGGCTGTGATGCACAATCACAGACTGTCCGACGGCGGACACGGTATGCCATCGGACAGGCGGCAAATTTTAGATAGAACTTATAATTGTCTCACTTGAGACTGTCTGATGGGCTTTCTGCACTTGTGAGGGAGCTTTCAGTAGCGGTTTGTGTCAGTGTGGCCAGTGTTGTATTTAATCACAAGGAAGATTCAGCCACATGAGAGTGACGGAGTGGCTCCACTATCCCCCTGGTGAAGATAAAAACAACCAACTCTGATTCCTCTGATTAAATCATTTCTTCACACTGCACTGTAACATGGAAATCTAATATGCACGAGAGTCTGCATGTGCAGATACAGATTACACTCGTCACTTTGTTATTGAATATGTAGCATTTCTCTCAGAATCATCAGATCTTAAAACATGCAATGTGGCTTTAATGCACAACCATCTATCCCTCTATATTCTTACTTTGAAAACCTTTGCTTTAGACTTGATGTCATATACCTTTTATTTCCCTAAAAGGTAAGGCAGATCTCTTTCGTGACTTGATTAGGATTAGGATCTCTTTCCTGACTTCACCCATGCGTCTGTTGCACCTGTGCTACATATAGAATTTACCTGCCACACTAGTCGACATTGCCACCCGTGGTCAACTTGAGGTAGGCTACCAATACAAACAATCATAAATAATGGCTCCTACAATATACACTCTATACCACTATAACATCACAACATTTTGTGACACTGCATTGTCAAATTCCCATTTACATTTTGTTACAGACTTTATCCTGAGTTACCCAGAGGGTGTTGAAGAGAACAGAAGTTTTCATGAAATAAGAAGACTCACTGCAGCACAAATATTACATCACGAGATCCAAAAAGTTGACAGAATTCAGCTTCAGTGTGGAACAATGTCCTATGAATCTGTCCTGCAGGCACTCAAGTCTGCCTGAGAATTAGAGGGAGACAGCCCCGACATCAAGAAGAATTAAAACTGGTACAGAAAGATGTGTGTCTCTGGTGGGTAAAACGGGAGACAGCAGGAGGAAAACGAGGATCAAAAAAACAGAAGTGACAAGGGGAATGGGGAGAAGTAGAGTTTGAGTTGAGAAAGTTCCAGAGGCCAGTGTGAGAACTAATAGGGAGGAACCGGTGCGATGGGAAAGGTTTTAATGAGCATGAATGAGCAGAAGGAGATATAAGGGTGAAGTGGAGGGGGGAAAGGGCACCATGATAGCAGCTATACATGATACATGCTATTTCAAGTCCAGGACAAGAGGAGAGCAGAGTGAGTTAAAAGTTAAAAAAACAGAACTAGCCTACGATGTCAGGCGACATTGCCAAGACCGTATGTCTGATATTAATTTGTTAATCAATAAGGCAATATCAAATTCAAAACCATTATTCAGCAGCCCAAACGCCAAAGAGAGGCCATTGAAGGATTCAGAGATGTCGGGGTAATTCTCCCTGATAGACCCGGCGTCTGATCCTGGAGGATTTGAGTAAATGTTTGCAAGACATGGAACGGAGGCCATCAGAGTATGAATGGGTGGGAGTTGGTTTAATGACATGTAGTGTTAAAGTGCTTTGAATGGTTGGAAGACGAGAAAGGCCATTTACAAATGACCATTGTCAATTAGGGTTTTGAGGGTACATCATTTCTCCTGTATTTGTTTGTTTTTGACAAATTACAAATACATTTCTTCTCAAAGTCCATGTGGGGAGGAGGTTGGCAGATGGTTGGGTCAAACTAACACAAGACTTCTACTCAGGAAGCAAACGCATCTACTAATAGAGTTATAAACAAACTTGTAGTAAAAGGTGGAATGGATGTTTTTTCACTGCGTGTAAAAAAGCAGCATGGGTGGAAATCCAGAGCTAGAGAGAAAAGACAATGATTCATTTTTGTTAAAATAACTAATTAAATTAAAACCTCTTTTCTTTGAAATCAATATCTTGGGCAACAGTAGCTACTTTAAGCATTCTTCTGGAATGATAGGTCAACCACACCCTTAATTGGTTGAGAACTCCCTGGTGCCTAATTTGAGCAACTCCTGCTCTCTGTGCTGTCCACCATCACTGTGGAGCTCAGCCGGGAGTCTTGTCGGAGAGATACTGAGTTGCTCACACATACACAGAGGCGTATCACCTTTGGAACACATCCTACACAAAGTAGCACAAAGGATAACAAACCAGCCAACTTGAAGCACTTTTTTTTATTTGTTGGTCCCAGTGCTCATTTTGGCAGCTATTTTAGATTTAGTTTTAATATTTAGATGACAACTCAAAACATTTTAGTCGCTGAAAAGTTACATTTTCGTCAACTTTAGTCTTTACTTTTAGTCAAAATGTTGTCTCTTAATTTAATCCTAGTCCTGTGTCAATTGTCCCTTTTTAGTCATCCGATTATTATATTGAACATAGAACATATTTTATCATTATCTGATGAAGAACACAGGTTGAATGATTAGGAATACAGTCCTCCTGACTGTGCTCATTAGTGATGCCTGGGTCAGTGTAGTGCCCAACATGCAAAAATATGCATTAATCCACCACCAGAACACTTTATGCATTATAATAGCACTATTGTCAGGACTGAGGACTGAGACAAGGACAGAGACAGGGTGGTGTGTGTGAGTGTTTAGAAGAGAGAGGGGAAGAGAAGTGACGGGGAAGAAAATACATTTTGGTTTGGTACGACAGTGCTTTCTCGTCATCATCTCTCATTAGTCATGGCAGGCAGTTTTAATTTTCATTAGTGAAATTCACAGTGGTTGGTCCAGAATGTCTCTCTGTCCAGCGACAGTTTGCAGCTTCTGGACTCTGTGTGGAGTTCAAACTGTGTATATCACTCCAGCACATTATTAAGAGGGTTGGTAAGCTAAACTGCACCGCCACAACAAGCATTACCACGGTTCTGTGCCATTACAATAGAAGGGACTTTAACAAGATGGCCATCAGCCATGAGCGTTTGATTAATGCTGTGCCCTCAGGACTCGCATGCTGCAGTGGATGTGGACTGTGGTAAAACTCATTGGGAGGCAGCTAACGTCGTCACTAATCACCCCCAGAGCTACAGCAGTACACGCATGTGTGTGTGTGTGTGAATTAACCCTTATGTGTGTGTGACATCACAAGCACACGTTGATGTGGTGGGCAACAAGTAGACATCCCATATTAATTGCGTTCCTGGGAAGAAGTGTTCGCTAAGCTGCAGGTCGCTAGACTTAAAGCACAATTAATGTGATCCACAGTAGCAGGTCCTGGCCCGCACTCCGTTTCCCCTCAATCAGCCGACCGACACTTTATCTGTCCCATGTCCACTAATCTAATCAACTGGGTGATTGCTCTTTCTCCCTGTTCCCAGTGAGTGATATTTAAAAAAAGACTGGACTGCGGCAGCCAACCCCAGAGACAAAGCGTGCTCTGCGTCCTGAAAGAAGTCCTTCCATTGTCTTGATATGCAGGATGCATGCTGAGGACGTGCTGGCCACGAGCCTGCATATTACACGCTAAGTATTAAAGGATAGTTTGAACATAGAGGATGAGGATGAGGGCATGTGCTTAACACTACAAAAATGTATTGGTTTTTAATGCCTCATTGGTTTCAGTGCCACTCAGCGACCTCATTGCTTTGAAATTGCAGCTGATGAAAAGGGAGAAATATTATTTGGCTTGAAATAGGCATGCTGTATTTCACACACAATTAGCTGTGTAGCCACCAAACTGGACTTTCTTCGATCTCACAGTGCGAGTCAAAAGAGTCACACCGACCATGTTTGGCCTGAACAAATTAAATCCTCTTGTAGCTATGCAACTGTGAAATTAATACTAAAAAGACCCTCTTGAAAAGCCTATTAAAGTGTCCACAGCAATACTTCACAGAGTTTACTCATTTAAAGAAGTGGGATGATGAGACTTTCTGTTTTGCTACTAGTTAGTGCCACCGAAGGTGAATACTTAACACTTCATTAGTTACTTGATATCATTTAGTTCAAAACATCAGTGCAGTATATCCATAAAACACACATGGCGTGGCTACCTCAAAGAAATCTACCCAGAGACATTATGTTTTATGGTTGTTCATCCATACGTCCATACGTCCATACGACCATACGTCAATGCAAACCTACGTACATATGTCAATACGACCATACGACCACAAGTCCATACGACTACAAGTCCATACGACCATATGAACATATACGAACCAGATATCTCAGGAACACCTACAGGGATTTTCTTTAAATTTGGCCCAAACGTCCACCTGGACTCAAGGATGAACTGATTAGAAATTAGTAATTAAAGGTCACTGTGATCTCACAAAACAAGTTTTTGGACATAACTTAACAATTCATATGCTAATTATAACATTTTCCGCCATGACATTTTGGATAAATGGATGGCTTTACGGGTTGGTGGAAGCAGCAAATTAGTTTTTTTTGTAAATCTTTTGCTGTTAATTCTTTTTTTCTATATAGATGGAAATTGGCATCATTTTATTATTCTAGCTTATAACCAGGCTTTCTGAGCAAGAAAACAAAGATCCACAAAGAAAAAGTACAGTGCTATCGTTATTTGAGTATATAGCAAGGTAACAATTTGATATTTTGTCTTATGCCTCAAGGTTTGGAAGCCTAGACATTATTTATTTTTATTAACGATGTGCCATAATTCGATAATTATATATTCATATTACAATGTGTGTAATTATAGTAATAAATCATCAAATTACTGCTGCTATTTGCTTTTCTAAACAGCAAATCAAAAGCTCTGTACCTCTGATCCTCTGAAAGTTGTTAGCTAGCAGAGATAGAGAGCTAAAATTATTTACCAAGATGTTTATCTTTAAACTTACTTTCTGTATAATTTGAAAGAAAAACCATTTCAGACCCACCAGAAACAAAGTCCTCATGGATGTGCATTGTGCGGTCTTCTGGGACATCAGTGTTTCTTTTGTTAATCGGCTGGTGGAAGCAGACCACCCCGCCTGCTCCTGTCTGCCTCTCAAAACACCAGGGACTCATTCATGAAACATTGATCTTTTCAAATGGAGCATTTACCAGGGCTCTGAGTTCAAGCCCTCTGCATTGTACAAACACAAGTCCAGGCCCCATGGGGGAGTTGAGGAAGGAGGAAGGAGAGAGCTGGGGGATGACATATGCATGGTGAGGTGTTAAATCAGTCCTGCTTTCTCAGAGAGCATTATGCTTTCAGTTATTAATTTTCCAGAAGGAGCCAAACAGAATAAAGCTGAAAGGGTTTTTTGCACTCGGGGACAGTCAGTGGAAGAATGGGAGGGAAGTTGCTCCTCCAACCGCTGCGGAAAAATGCACAGGGAAGATCCCATTGCTGTGAGGGGAATGAGAGATGGAACAACAATAGTGCGGCGCAACAATCACGGGGGCGCCTGCTTGATTCTGTGTAGCCATGGGCCTACACACATACTTCAGTGTCCATCACCTGCAGCCCGAAATGCACACATGCACACACACACAATGGTAACAACATTGTTGCTTCAGGCAGGAACATTTTGTGCCATTGTTATATGACCAGAGAGAGAAAAATCAGCCGAGATATCACAATATTAACATGAAGTATAGTGACTCATCCGTCAGCATCCTTCAGCTCATGAAAATCTTACATATCTAGAAATTCAGTATTTTGTGAAAATAGATAAAAAAGTCCCCCTGTGAAATATTCTTAAATGCTGGTGAACCCTTGTTACGTTTCTGTAGAACTTTTACATTACATTAGTCATTTAGCAGACGCTTTTATCCAAAGCGACTTACAATAAGTGTATTCAACATAGGTATTCAAGAGAACTACTAGTCACCAGAAGTCATAAGTGCATCTCCTTTTTTAAACAAGCATCTAAGAGCATAAACCAGAGCAAAGGTACAGTGCAGAAACAAATGAATACAATAAGTGCAACAAACTAATACGAATACAATAAGTGCAACAAACTAGTATGAATACAATAAGTGTTGAGTGGAAGGCTCAAGGTAGTACTTCTTGAAGAGGTGAGTTTTCAGCCTGCGCCGTAAGATGGGCAGCGACTCTGCTATCCTGATGTCAGTGGGGAGTTCATTCCACCACTGAGGGGCCAGGACAGAAAACAGCCGTGACCGGGTCGATCGGCCGCAGGGACATCTGAGCAACGGGGCAACCAATCGCCCCGAGGCAGCAGAGCGAAGTGGTCGGGCGGGGGTGTAGGGCTTGACCATGGCCTAGAGATAGGAAAGAGCTGTTCCTTTCACTACCTTGTAGGCTAGCACCAGAGTCTTAAACTGGATGCAAGCTCTTACAGGGAGCCAGTGTAGAGAACAGAGAAGGGAAGTTGTGTGGGGGAACTTGGGGCGATTGAACACCAGACGAGCTGCAGCTTTCTGGACAAGCTCCAGAGGTCTGATGGCCGACGCCGGGGCTCCGACAAGTAGTGAGTTGCAGTAGTCCAGGCGGGACATGAAAAGAGCCTGGAGGAGCACCTGCACTGTCTCGTCAGTGAGGAAGGGGCGAATCCTCCTGATGTTGTAGAGCAGGAATCTGCAGGAGCATGTAACCGATGCAATGTTTGCTGAGAATGACAGTTGGTCATCCAGGGTCACACCCAGGTTCCTCGCGGTCCGAGTTGGCGTCACCACGGTATCATCAATGGTGATGGACAGGTCTCGGTGCGGGAAACCCTTCCCCGGGAGGAACAGTAGCTCGGTTTTGTCCAGGTTGAGTGAGATTTTCTCTTTGTTGTCGCAGTAAACTTCTCTTAAGATCAATCACTCACCGATGCAAAGTTCTCAAATTCTCATACATGTTAGTATGTCAGCCGCAAGCGTCAGCCAAAGTGATGCTGAGAGGAGATTTGCTGGCAGCTTCTCCAGACGCATCCGTCTAACATGTAAAGCTAGTCAGCTCAGGTTACAGACGAACACCCAAATCTGATGCCAGTCTGCCTGGGGCTGCCTGCAGAACAGAAATGATGTAATATTTGTTAACTTACATTTTTACCTGAATATTGATTACAGAAATTATGCAGGCTGCAAATCACACAACCTGTCTGCATTAGTTTTCTTTGATGGAAGCTCTGGAAATGTTTCTTCTCTGCTCTGCTTGTCTTGTTAATCTGAGTTATATATTATATTGACGGTCACTACCATCATGATGAACCAATCGCACTTTTAAAGTTATACTTCCTCTACATCTGGTTACATGAAAACAAACATCACTACAGTGTTTCAGTACCCTTTTGTCTAGTTAAACAAGCTGTCCAGAAAGCTTTCCAATGTGTGCTAATTGTTGTAATTAGAATTGACATCCATCCAATTACTCGCTGCTTTCTAATCAATGGAAACACAACTGCAATGTGTGGGCAGAATGGATAAGAAAAAAGGATGAAATGACTTGAAATGAAGAAATACAAGAATAAAAGAGACACATTCTCTTATGTGCAGTTCAGAAAGCATGTTCCAGCTTTAATAAGTCTTGGAGGAAAGGTAATTGCTGCAGGTTTTTTGTGCACTGGCAACATTCTTTCCAGTCAATAAAGAGCTGGTTTCCAGAATGTTGTAGGAAGGTGGTAGGGGTGGATGAAAGGACGAGGTTTCTAAACACTTTGGTTTAGACTAGGGAAAGATGGTTTGGTTAAGATTATGCAAATAAGAAAAGTACACAGACTTTGTCCTGTGTCACTGCAACCCTGTCTCCCAAAAATACAACTAACATGCGTTCTTAATTTGTTTCGAGGCAAAGAATTACGGTTGCAGTTTTAACCGTGTGGTGAATATTGTGAATTGAAACAAAGCAAAACATAATGTTATTTAACAGTTTCAAACATGTGGTGAAGATTGTAAAGTGAAACAAAACAAAAAAAACGGCTTGGTTAGACTAAAAAAATGACTAAAATGACTGCGTTTGTAATGTTATTTAAGTTACAGACATATCATATGGTGAATCCTGTGCTTGTTTGAACCACACCATTAAGTTTTGTTGTATGGGAATGTAATTTGTAGGAGACAGGGCTGATATGAGGGACGCAGGCTTCTCCAATAACAGGAAGCTACAGACAAACACCTCCAGACAATCCTCTGCAACGCTCATGTTTCAACACTCAGGGCCTTGTGCAGTACACAGCCGGTCAGTGAGCTGAATCATTACATCGTACTGCATAAACACAGCAAGGCCTGTGCCTTTGCTGGTGAATGTGTGCGTGTGAAAGACTATATACAAATAGATATGTGCCTGCGTCAGTTTGTGTAGTTTTGAGTATATGTCTGCACTTCCGTATGATAGTGTGTGAAGAAAGGTGCATATGCTTGTGTGGGTGCTACAGCATATACCGTGTGTCATAAAGGTCACAATAAAAGCTCTGGGCGTAAGGGACTCATAATTCAGCGGTGAAGCACTCTGCTTTCACTGCTGTGGTTAGCTCTTTTCCCCACAGAGACCAGCACTCACCACTGCACCACAAAACCCACAGAAGGCAAGCCTGCGTCACCATTTCTGTGTTTCTTATAGGAAAACAACCCTGGTGATATATGACAGCCTTGGATAAAGTTGTCATGAATATCCGAGAGTGTAGACGAGCTCAGTGGGCTTGAGGAGGGGGGGGGGGGGGGGTTGTTTTCTCTGCTCAATAAGAAATCAATTCTCAATTCTCTGCCTCATTTGTTGCTGCTGGCAAACTCCTGTGGAGCCTTGAAATCCTATTTAATAATCAAGCATGAAAAGCCGTGGATAATAGACTATTATGAGATGCAATCGCAAAAGGGAAGATAAGCTGATACTGTAATTGAAATATCATTCACATCTTAAGGACCACTATGGTAAGATCTGTTAGTCACACAGAGACTACTACTACTACTCATCACTGCACTGTTTTCATGGCAGGGAAAATCCATCGACTTGTTCGACTACTAATGAGATAACATAATTTGCTTAATATATTAATTTCTCAAACTTCAGAGTTGTCAAGAGGCCACTAACGTGGCCGGATACTGACACCATTACAGAAGATACTGTGTTTGTAATGGAAGCGAAAGGAAGTTAAATGACAAACACTATTGGGTAAATATTGTAAGGTGAGTGTTAACATACATGAGGAAATGTATTCTCAATTGAGAAAAATCTATTTGTATTGTCGTATGTGCAGGCTTGATTTTTATTTTGGAGAGTTCCACTGAGTAGAAATGATGCCCCACTGGCCCAGAGCTACCGACGGTTACCCAGAGATAATTATCCAGTGCAGTACCATCGAGAGAAACGTCTCAACGTACCATGTGTTCGGTGAGAGTTAGCATACTATGCTAGCACCATGAGTAGGCGGATCGCTGAGTCGAGTAGCCATTGGTCTCGGCTAGTTTTTGACAGAGATGAAAAGAAATATGAACTGTGGGAGACAACATTTTTTTTCTTCGGTTGCAAGGGCTAAGGGATACTATTTTAAATGAGCCTACCGACGATGAGGAAGAACAACCGACAGAAGACGAGGTGAAAAATGCCAAAGCATACGTAGAGCTAATCAAGTTTCTGGATGCTAAAAGTCTGTCGGTAACAATGAGAGAAGCAGCAGACGATGGGTGGAAACCACTAATGATTCTGAGAGACTATTATGCAGGCCAAGGGAAGCCACTTGCAATTAGTTTGTATACAGAACTGACTTCACTTCAAAAGTAGAGCAGTGAGAGTGTGACTGAGTACGTTATACGCGCAGAGGCCGCCATCACAGCATTGAAAAACGCCACTGAGACATTGAGTGACGGGCTGTTAGTAGCAATGATTTTAAAGGGACTGCCAGAATCATTCAAACCGTTTGCTATTCATGTCACGCAAAGTGAGGTGGCAATGACTTTTGCCGATTTTAAAACTAAACTACGGAGCAACGAGGACACTGAGAAGATGCGTTTAACAGCGTCCAACGACAACGTCATGAAGACGCGAGCGCAACCAAGTGTCAGACCCGCTCTGACAAGTGCAAGTGACCGGGGAGCCGAGAGTGCGGACATGGTGTGCTTCAGATGTGGCCTCAGAGGACACAAAGCCAGAGCTTGTCAATGCAAGCAGTGGTGTAGCCAGTGTAAAAGCACCACACATCGGGGCACAACTTGCAGACGGAAACAGCGGCGGGACGACGTGTGAAAAGTTTCCAAGGAGGTGATCAGCAAAGTGTATGCATTCCGGATAAGCAACAGGGACGAGGAGATCCAGCCAGGGCGTGGTGTCAAGGTGTGCGGTCTGATGGTGGACGTAGGGGCAACTTCACACATAATCACGGATATAGCAAAGTTCAAGAAGTTCAACAATGAGTTCCAGGCAGAGACACTGCGTGAAGCTGGCTGATGGCCCAAGGTGCAACAGAGCACAGAGAAGACGCGGAGCTCTGTTTGATCGACAGCAGAGCTCAACGCCACAACACAATGCTGAGACAGGCGTTGTACATCCCCTCATACCCGCAGGACATCTTTTCTGTAAAAGCAGCTCCTGCCAACGGAGCGACTGTAGTCTTCAAGCAAGGGAAAGATGTCCTACAAAACCGAGACGATACCAAATGCCACATTCATGAGTAAAACCGACTACACACAGTAATGACCAATGTAAGGGATGTTTTGATATGCAGACATGGCATGAGATTCTAGGGCACTGTAATTATAATGATATTCAAAAGTTACAGAGTGTAAAACAGACAGACCTGCCCTTCATTGTGAAGTGTGCACTCAGGGAAAGTTTATCCAAACCAGGAACAGGGAGCCTGATGTAAGAGCCAAAGCAGCTCTAGAGTTGGTACACACAGATGTAGTGGGACCAATAGACCCAGAGTCAAGAGACAGGTATAGGTTTGCCTTATCATTCACTGATGATTATTCCAGTGCAGTGTTTGTGTACTTTCTAAAAAATAAGAGTGACACAGTAAAAGCAACAGCAGTTCCTTGCTGATACAGCCCTGTATGGGAAGATTAAACATATCAGGTCTGACAATGGTGCAGAATTCATGGGAAAGAATTACCAGGCACTACTGAGCAGAAATGGGATTAGACATGAGACCTCAGCACCATACTCATCTCACCAGAATGGTACAGCTGAGTGAAATTGGCGCACCTTGTTTGCCTTGGTGTATGCTAATAGAGAGCGAGTTGCCAAAGGAGTTATGGACCTATGCAGTGCAGACAGCAGCGGTAGTGAGGAACAGATGCTTTAACAATCGCATAAGACAGACACCTTACTTAGTGCTGACAGGAAGACGGCCTAACCTTTCCAGGATGCAAAAGTTTGGGTCATTGTGTTATGCCTATAAACAGGACAAGAGAAAACTGGACACAAGGTGTGAGAAGGGAATCGTTGTTGGGTACGACAAGAATAGCCCAGCCTCCATGGTCTACTATCCTGATGAAGGGAAAGTGCAGAAGCACAGATTGGTGAAGTTTGTGACTCAGACACAAACGGACATGACACCTGACGACGATGACTTTGAGATGCAGAATAGGTCTAGCAAGTCCAGACAAAATACTGATGTGAGTCCAGGACATAATAAGAACTGTGCCTGAGTTGAATAACCAAGCACAGACAGAGGAAACTAACTATGAGCCTAGGCGATACCCTCCTAGAGTGAGGAAGAAACCAGGTTATTTAAGGGAACAATCACTGAGAGAAAATGACACATTTACCCAAACCAACTTGCCTGAGCAGTGGGGGGTAGATGGGTATATGCAATTAAGAACAATGTTGGTGGATTTGACAAATATAAAGCAAGATATGTTGCCAAAGGATACAGCCAAAAGATGGGTGTAGACTACGAGGAGGCATTTTCTCCTACTGCTGACCTGACCAGTATTAGGGTATTGATGCAGAAAGCAGTGCAGGAAAACCTGATTTTACAACAGATGGATGTCAAAACTGCCTACCTACAGGGACCAATAGATTGCGAGATTTACATGATACAACCAGAAGGTTATGAGTTGAAATCTAGCACAGATGAAAAGTTGAGTAAGCTAGAAAAGTCACTATATGCACCAAAACAATCAGGCAGAAATTGGAACAAGACGCTGCTGACGAGTATCTGATTGAAAACAACTTTGTACAAAATCCAGCCGATCAAACATTTTCTTGGTATTGATTTTGACCAGAGTGATACATATGTAAAAATGTCACAAGAGATATGTGGAGAAAATACTTAAAAGGTTTGACATGCATAATCGTAAACCTAGAACAACACCGCCTGAGCAAAAATGTAACTGATACAAAAATGATGAGTGATGTCCGAAAATACAAACAGGTAGTAGGCAGCCTAATCTATCTGACTACATGTACAAGACCTGATCTGAGTTTTGTAGTAAGTAAACTGTCACAGAACTTTACTGATCCAACAGAAGAGCATTGGACTACTGTAAAACATGTACTGAGGCACAATTGACAGAGTTGTGTTACAGAAAATCTGACCATGAGAAACTGGGGCTACATGCATACAGTGATGAAGATTGGGCGGCTGATGTAAGTGAAAGACGTAGTACAACAGGTTACTGTGTAAGCCTCAATGAGAATGGTCCTTTGATTTAATGGAAATCCAAAAAGCAGCCCACTGTTGCACTGTCAACTTGTGAAGCAGAATATATGGCGTTAGCCGCAACTACACAAGAGTGTACAGGTATGTACCTAGTTCAACTACTAGAGTGCATTGACGGACGTCAATACGCACCACCTATGGTTTATAAGGATAACTACGGTACAATAGCGTTAGCGAAGAACCCTGTAAGCATGTTGACATCAAGTGTAATTTCATGAGGTCACCTAGTGCTGTGCGGTATACCGGTTCACCCCCCCCCCTTGAAGGTCAGGTTAATTTAGTTTAATTTTATTTTCTATATAGCGCCAGATCACAACAGAAGTCATTTAAGGTTCCCTTACCTATAGAATAGGTCTATACCTTGTTATTGTATTAAACAAACTAAATAGCCTTATCTTATTTACACGACGGTATGTAATTTCTGTCTCTACATGGTCGCGCGTGTAAAATTCTCCTCTGCTCTCTGTATCGTGCACGGCGGAGTTCCGCCCCCCACACGCAGGTGAGCACACTCCCACCAGCGGACAGAGAGCGCGCATCAGAAAAAATGGTGCGTCAACCCGCTGAAAAGCAGACAACAATATCTGCGTTTTTTTAAACGCTCCCATGTGGTGAAGATGGCAACACTCGCTCTCCTGCGAGTAGCCAGAGTAGCTCTCCTGCTCCGGGTCCAAGTACAGAAAAGAGCCCGAGTGCTGCACGCACTGCCCCTGACAAGCAACTAAAGTCCAGTCACCACTGGATGACAGGTTTTGACCCATCTTGGCTGACAGAGGGGAAATACTCCCCCTGGCTGTAGAAGACTGCTGTCATTAAAAGAAACACATGAACAACATGATTCCTTTAAGTGTTTGTGCCGGGGATGAGGGATGGAGGGTAGGGGATGAAGGGGTGGCGGGTCATTGGATAGAGGGATGTAGGGTAAGAAATTAAAGGGTGTAGGGTAAAGGAATGAGGAGGGTAAAGAGGGTCGTAGAATGATGGATGGAGGAGAGCCATGATGGACCGCTGACATCTGGTGGGATCTGGGGGAGTGGAGACTCTTGACTGGGGGCTGTTTCTTCGGAAGCTCTGAAAATGCAGAGTCCCCAAAAGGACTTCATGAAGACGGGTGCGAGTGGATGTTTTCTGATATCGTTCGAGTTGGAATGGATGTACGTGACGTACCGTATGTGGGGGAAGACCAGGGGCCGTTAACCTTAATGATATGGTCGGGGTTGGTTGGAGATGGTTGCCTCTAGGATGTCCTTCCAGTGTAGAAAATTCGATGAAGTGCCCTCTAGGATGTCCTTCCAGGGTACAAAACCTGATGAAGTGCCCTAGGATGTCCTTCCAGGGTACAAAACCTGATGAAGTGCCCTAGGATGTCCTTCCAGTGTAGAAAATGCGATGTAGGCCCGTCTAGCGTCCCTTACATCCTAGAACACTTCCCGGGCTCAGGTGCCCCCTGTCCCTCCAGACAGCAAGTGCTTAGGTCTGTCATAATCTGTAGTTTATTGTGGCAAATGTAAGCATATGTTTGCAAACATTTGAAAGACATTGCTCATCAGTCCGCGAGTCCATGTCGATGTGTCCTTGGGAAAGACGCTTAACCCTAAAATTGCTCCTGTAGCTGTGCCTATGGTGTGTGAATGTTGTGTGAATGTTAGTATGTTATGTTAATTTGAATACATGTGAATTACTGAATGATGACATGTAGTGTTAAAGTGCTTTGAGTGGTCAGAAGACTAGAAAAGAGAAATACAAGTACAGTCCATTTACTATTTACTCTTTTGTGACACTACTTTTAGCCTTTAACACAAACCTACACTTATTATATTTGTCAGCACCATGATGCTGTTCAGCAAAAGTTATGTCTCACTTTAGCTGTTGCCTAGGTATGTCCTTGTCATAATGTCCATGCAGGAGGAGACAGGAGGAGATCTCTGATATTAAAGGGTTGTTTGAGTCAAAGCGTGAAAATTTCCCCCTTGTCTCTCTTCTCGTCTCCGTTTCTAAATCAATCATGCCCACAGCATCTTGTTATGGCTCTGTGTGTCAATATGTCTCATCAATATCACTCCATCCAGACAGGCAACTAATGACAAGGGCCATAATGGGAGTTGTCTTGGATCGAGGTCTTAAACACATCTGCACAGCCATCGTCATGTCTTTCAGCTCCAAACTCTGCAACTTCCTCCAGCAGCTGCATTTTTGTAGCAGTGTTAGTTATTTTCCATGACAGCTATTCTCCTCTCTGAGTTCCCTTTGATTGCGGTGGGTTTATCTCTGTATAAAGTTTACTCAACCCCCAGTTGCAGTTCTCAGCTTTCAAAGTTCTCACTATTGTTGTCTGGAAATGCTCTCCAGAATGAAAATGACAACATGTGGCACCTCTGACTCAAACTAGAGTTCACGTTCTCAGATACTTCGGTGCAGTTTGCACTGTATTTGCAACACCCCAAAAATACAAGATAGGAGAGCTATAAAAATCAGTCTAAAAATATTTTGTTTCATTACAGAGCAAGTTTTAACAATGCCGTCCTTTAGAGCTGGCAAATTGGTTCCCAAGACAGATCCTCTTTGAAGAGACTGGAATGCAACAAGTCCTGGCTGTTCATTTTTAGGTCAGACAAGCTCAAGCAGCAAAATACAGTGAAATACAAATCTTGAAAACAATGTCAAGTGCAGCAGTGAGGCTTGTTCATGCTGTTGTTTGAATTGTTAATAGATGCATTGTGGGATATTGTCGCTGTATTAGCTTTGATGGTGAAGTGAGGAGTATTGTATGTCTCTGCCTGTGCCATGCTCAGAGAACAAGGAGTCAATGTTTAGAAATGGGTAAGAGAAGAAAAACAGCTGGCTGGTTATCGACTCTGACAGCCAGAGACAGAAATAGAGGATCAAAGAGAGAGAGAGAGGAGGAGAGGAGAGAGAGTGTTTTGAGGCATAACCCTAGTAAGTGTTTCAATGTAATGTCACAAGCTATTGTCTTCATAGTGCTGATACTCCATTAGCACAAGTGATGCGGTAAACGTCAGCAAAGGGCTACACTCTGGCCAACGATCTGAGTCCACTCAGCAGGTTCTTCAACATACAACTGTTGAAGGGATTATACTCTGACGTCAACATGCAGAGGACTTCAAGACATCTAGATCCACTCAAACTATCAAGTCATAGTCTTCTGTTTCTGTGTTTGCTTATCAGAGGCAAACTGGCACAGAACTACCTCCTCTGGTCTTTTAATGTGTTTGTGTCTGGTTGAGGGTTGTGTTCCAGGTTGCTCCAAGGCTCTGTGCTCTAGCAGCAGATATCATATCAGCTGGAGCTAATTAACATTCATTCTTTAATTAACTTAATAACAGGCCAACAAAGACTGAGGTAGCCAGTAGCCACTTATATTTGAATGAAAATGAGGCCAAGAGTCCAGGTTGACAAATCTCTAAAAAGTAAGTAAGTAAAAGTATTTTACCTGACTTTATTCTTTTAGCGAGGAGCAATGTACACACTGGTAACTGGCTAATAACAGGTGCGGACAGTTGCTTTTACTGGTTGAAATGCCAAACTAACTACCTAAATGACATTAATTAGCTTCAGTTATTACACTTTGCTGTCCGTATGTATTAGTTGTAGCTAATTCACGTTCTTCATGTAAATACTTAATGCTTAAATAAAATATGGTCTCTGTACTTGGCCAACACCACTATAGAATAGTGAGTCAGGTTAAACCGGAACACAATGACACAATTTGTGACAGCAAGAATTGCTAAAAATCAATCCCTTACTCAACAGTAGGTTGTATATGGTTCGCCCCATGTGTCTAAATAAGGATGGTTTGTTAAATGAATGGAAAAAACATCTGTATTTCTTTATTGAATCAGTGCAGTGCCCATTCGGAGCGGGCCGATCGTTTGTCCCCTAGAGGTGCTATGGGGGATTTGAATAGAGTTGCTTCAGCAGCCATTTAGATGGTTATCAGCCAACTGAATGGACGTTCTCAGAGGTTATCATCACTCTAATGCTTCAGACGGGGCAAACTGCTCCTATCACGATGTTTTACACACGTTCTTCATATGCTTCAGACTTTGTATAGATAAGCTTGCCAGCACTCAGTCTGACAGTTGTAACATTCGTTTCTGCTCGGCCGATCTGCTCCCACAAATGGGCGTTTCGGTTCTTGTTATGATTGTGTGTGTCCATAATATAAATTTCAACAAAGACAGACGGGGGCAAAACAAGATTTTGAGGCTGCAAATGCTCTCTCCTCATTGGGAACAATTGAAAAAAGAGAAAAATTCTCTACGTGGACACAGGCCCTTAAAGAGTATATGTTTTGGACTTTTATTGTGAAGGGTAAGAACACAAAGAGTGGATCTGGTCGGTGCTGTCTCTGTCAAGGTTGGAAGGAGTAACAAAGTTTGCCGTCCTGGTTCAGACTTAGGAGCCTCCGTGTTGTTGTACACTACAATGTAGGTATTGAATATATCTGTTCCCCACAATGTGATTGGTTGATGCATT
Organism: Anarrhichthys ocellatus; assembly: GCF_004355925.1. Classification (NCBI taxonomy): domain Eukaryota; kingdom Metazoa; phylum Chordata; class Actinopteri; order Perciformes; family Anarhichadidae; genus Anarrhichthys; species Anarrhichthys ocellatus. Next base: position 1,166,446 of record NW_022280068.1, on the reverse strand, counting down.
TATTCGCGCTGCGGTCCTTATTCCAACAAAAAATGATGTCACTTTTTTGCTGCTTAATACTCCTATTCTGTGTGAAAGTACTCATGACATCACAATAATGTCCAGTTTGTGAAGGCCTTTCATCTGTAAATGCTGGTGTTAATGAAGTGTTATGCAGATGAAATGTACCTTTACATTCATCACTGAAGCCAATAGCAAACCTGCAAGGACTCATGCAGAACTAACTACCAGTGTGGATATTTTGGGAATAGTTCCCTGATGTGGCTCTTTGTCTACAAAACCTTTTTGACTTTGACTCATATTTTGTAAACACAGTTAAGTTCTTTGACTTCATTAACATATTTATGCCTCTTGAATCAACACTCTATGAGTGCATGTGTACAAAGCATGCATCGTCATCATGTGTTTTCTAACTCAGCAGCACTTGGCTCCCAAGACAATTTTCCCTGCATATATTTGATCTCATCGTCTCTCCTGTGGTATATTTAGCTGAGGAAGTTTTTTATCACCCTCAACCAGCAAATGACTGTGGTCATTTGTACAATATTTCACATTTCAAATCAGCGAGGCACACAGCTGCAAATGACAGCCACGGTTTGTGCACTCCTCAATCACTGCAGAATGAGCACACAAACATCATCACATTAGCATAATAATTTGAGGGAGAAGTAGTGGTAATGACTTATTTGCCTTGAATTACCAACAACTGAATAGTTTTTCTCTTGTGTACACATGATAACTGGATCAAACATTTAACGAGCACTGATCACATGAGCAATTCATTAGTCAGCTGTGTGTGACGAATTCTATTTCCATAATCTCCAAATAATAAAGGAATTCTTAAGGAATCTATATGAAATAAGTGGCAGTCAGTCTGAAGCCTAATAAGTATTTGTCTGCACAATGATGAGACTGTTTCTTTGATTTCAGGCTCTATTGACATCGAAGTTAAAACCTTGCATCAGTATTAAATGTAAGACAGTGTCAGTCTCTCTTGGCAATTGGATGGTGTCTTTATTTACTAGAAGACTGGACTGTTAAGTATCTTGCTCCATATTGAACCAGTTGATCCAGTGATCACTGGATCAACTGGTTCACTACACAGCATCTTCGGCAGGTTATAAGACAATGAGCCCCTGGGCACAGACATGCAAAATGACCCCTCCACCTCTCCTACATAGGAGCAAGACACCAACTTGATAGTTGTTCAGCCTCTTTCTGTTGTTTTGTTTCTCCTCATAGTCGTTGCACATCTCTCTGTAGTTTAGTGTCTCTTTGTACTTCTTTTGTGTCACTGCTCTTTTTATAGGTATTTCCGTCCGTGGTAGTTTTGCCCCTTGATGTAGTCGATGTGCATCTCTCTGTATTGTTTTTGTGTCTCCTTGTGGTCATTTTGTCTCTTTGCAGCTGTTTTGAATCTCTTGGGCTTTGGCTCTTTGTAGTCAACTTATGTTTCTTTGTGCCCATTTTGCATCTCTTCCTGGTCGGTTCGTGTCTCTTCTCGTGACATTTTACAGGTGAAGGCCAGGTGGCCCCCGCCGGTAGGCCCACTCAGTAATCCATCCATGCACAGCATGACACCCCACTAGAGGGAGTATTTATCTTTTTCCTTTCAGTTATTCCCACTGCGCACTCACTTCTCCACAGCCTCTGCAGGTCAATAATGAGTGGTTGTTTTCCTCTGAATGTGGAAATCCAAGTTGACACAAAGAAATAGACACAAACTATTTGAAATAACATCTATGTTATCATACCAGCATTATTTAACACTAAATACTTCCGCAACCTCTGTACATCATTTCATGTCCTCTAAGTGACTGCAGAGTGAACCCTGAGGCTTCTCCTGTTCTTCTATTGTGACAAACACTCCTGGTATCTGCACTGATCAGACCAATAAGATGGATTCAGATGATTAGCTGCCCTGGCTCTGCTGCTGTGCGACGGCAGGTTATTTCCAGTAAGCGGCCAGAAAGCTGTCATTTTAAACAATACTATTGAATGATATGATGCTGCAATAGGCACTAGAAAGTAGAAATAAAAGGGCTACTTACTGGAAGTTTATTTTTGTAGATTCAGAGCTTTGAGTGCATATAGCTATATTAAAAGTAATTTGTATTTCAGAACCTGCACACCAAACCGACGCCAGTAACTTATTGAAACAAACTCATTCAGTGTATAGATACCATGAGGGAATCAAACACTTAAAGCTGCTCTAATCAATTTTTTAAATATTGATATGGGATCTAATCACCATGAATAATAGAAATTGGTAGTGACAAACCCACAGAGAGTTATGGTCTCTTCACTGTTCTGGCGGGTGAGGGGAGAGAAAGCCAGTGCCTGGAGCACATTAGATAACACCAAGGTGCTAGCTCTTCAAACCAAACCAAACATCGGAAACAAAGCATTATTTATTAATCAGAGCATTCACAATAATCACTCTAAATCAGCAGGGAGAGGTGGTGAGAAACAACTGTTTATACCATCTCTCTCTCTCTCTTTCTCCTCTCGTTTCCCTTCTGTCTGTGGATTGCTACAGTGGGGGGAAATGGAATCATTGCTGAAGATTTTTTTTCCATTTACACCCACGGAAAATAGGCGGCTAACAGAATCCTCATTGGATTAAATGTATGAATCCACACTTACTTTAAGACCCCCCCACGTTTCTTTCACACTTCTGTAAATCTATTTTTGTTGCATTAAGTGAAGCGTAATCTGCATAGACAGCTGTGTAAGTCACACAATTATCCTGCTATGTATGTGTTGTGAACTTATTAACCGTATAGATCAAGGCTCCCACTCTGTCTGTGAGCTCACCTGTTTCACTACATACATTTTCCCATCATTCGCTACGGTGGGGGAGGAACTATAATCAATGATCAATACATACAAACTCTGTTGATTTTTTCCCATGGAGACGACATGAATACTCTTGGTTCAGTGGTGGCATTCAGCCTGGTGAAGGCAGGTTAACCACCAGCTGTCCACTCAGTTCTCCTGGACAGCTAGACACCGCGATGATGTCCCCGCTCCGTTTACTAAGGACAGCGCCGCAACTACCGACGCACTCACCCTCTATTTGCTAGCAATTTTGGCAAATCAATGTGACAATGTGTTCATGTTGGGTCTACAGCTTGATTGTGCTGCTCCCCAAGTAGCAGCAATGTTCATTTATTCTATTTGGGTTAATACATAATATTGACTTCCAAGCTCATTGGACCAGACTTTCTAGATCAGTTTCCAAAGGTTTTTTGTAGGGATCCTCTTTTTATAAATGACAAACCAATCGTGACCCAATTCACAATATATCCAGATAAAATCTCCTGTGGATCCTAACCAGTCTTTGGGAATGACTGGTATAGATTACTGTAACTTACTGATTTAGCATTGCACTCCTTAATCATTGCCGTACCCACAATTGACCTTTATGGTGTTAAAAGTATCAAAATAAAAAAGCAGCAGAGAAGCTGATAGATTGGCTAAGGATGCTAGTCGCGGCTAATGTAGCCTAGCCCAGTTTTTTTTTTTTTACCCCAACTGACTCAATTGTGCGCAGAACTTTTTTGATATTTGCAGTAGTACTCTCCGAAACCTGTAAACAGACTAGAAACTGTACAGAACTGGATGGAAAATTCAAAGTAGTACAGGGTCTGTGATTGGAATACAGTTATTATCTTTCCAATGTTATCGTAGTGAGTAAAGTGAAAATGTAATACAAGCCAAAAGAAAAAGACACAAACCAACAGTATCTGTGATACCCATTGTGCCAGTCTGCTGCGGTGTACTTTCACAACATTTAAGCATTTGTAGAAGTCTTTAAATGTGCCTCTGACCACACGTTTCACATCTTGACACAACAGATGACTTTGAATTAGTTATACTAGAACATCACATCACAATATGAGCTCTTGCTGTTTAGCTGGACTTCACTCTGACTAAGTTTGGTTCAGAAAATAAGCACAGCACGTTATGAGATGAGAGCTTTTCAGAACAGGCTTAGAAATGTGAACGCTGTGAGGAGGTCACTTGACAGTGACTTTAATGATGCATCACTGTCAGGCAGCTGGAGTGACTCAGCACTGTTGTGTCTGAACAGTGGTGCAGAGAAACTCTCTTCAAAAGCAACAAACTCGACTTGCTCTTTTCTTTCTGTCACATTTTATTTACATCTATTTGCTAAAGATACTAGCTTCAAAACATTTTATTAGCAGTGAACAACATGATGGAAAGCTTGACAACAATATAGATCAGATCAAGAGTCACTGATTTGCATTCATGTACAAACTGAGTTATGGAAAAGGGGACATGAACAGATTGAGGTTAATAGTAGTTTATAAAAGCTATAGAAACAGCGTGTTGTGTGTTTCTGAGGTCAACACTGTCAAATAGTGAGAAACACAAGCAAAACAATCATTACATTCGGCTGCTCGGATATTCAACATTCCATAGTGCTTCATTTCTCTTGTTTTTTTGCTTGGGGCGCTTTCCTAAATCATCTTGTTCACTGCCGTTTGTTTTCTTCAGTAGTGTATTAGAGGCACATTGCACTTTGTTAATTATGCGTGCATTTGAGATTTAAAAGAAAAAAGTTCAAAAATGTGTTGAGATTAATGTTTATGATGAACGACATCAGTGCAGAGTTTGACACTGGAAGGTGTTTTTAACATTCATCAGCGGAAGAGGCTCTCTTTAAAGTTGTAATCCTTATTATTATGACCTGTTAAACTGCTGACCTGTTCAAAGTGTTTTTTTTACTGTGGTATTGAATTGGGTATCGAGAATCATGAAATTGCACTTGCATTGGTATTGACTACTTAATGTACTGTGACTTACTTATTCATTAGGCAGCTGCTTTGTCACACATATAATTGAAGGGCACTGATTACAGTGCAGCCAAACACTCAGTGTTTCAATAAAGAGTTGATCTAAAATAATTGCAACATGACCTGATTTCATGTTGCACACAGTGTGAGTAGCGTTCCACACAACAGCACGACATGTGAACAGTAAAGGTAAGGATGGGTATCGTTAGGGTATTATCGATACTAGTACTAGTATCAATACTGCTTATCATGTGTTTACAGTACATCAGTGATCACTATACAGTAGATCAAATTAAATGACTCATTTTTGTTCCACAAATGATTTTATAAAATTTATATTAAAGGCAACGGATTCAGCGGAAATCATTTTTAACTTTCTTCTTAGATGGTAGTACAATGAAAACCCAAGAATTTCACATTCATCGCTTCACTAGATGTGTCCTCCTTTCACTACGAGTGCTGAGGTCACACACCCATACCTACACGCACACACGCACACACACACACACACACTAATGACTTAACCGAAGTGATTAAAACATGTCCTTAATGCACAAAAGCATTCACATGGAAACTATAAATGTCAAGCAATGGTCAAACAATTACTATGACATTTCATTTCAGTTATAATAATGTATTTAATATTGTTTCTAACATTATGGAGAGACATAATTCACAGCCATCTGAAGCTATACTAAGTTCTAAGAATTTCAACCAAGATGTCACAAATAAAGAAAACAAGCCTTCATCCCAGATCTAACAGAACAATGACGCTTTGATAGCCTGATGTTCGTGAATGTGATTTCAGGATAAAACACTTGCCTGCAGACTCTCTCCAAAGGTCACTTTTAACAATGGCTGACTCCACCTCAGCAAGAATCAGGCCAATTAACATCCAAATATGTTGGCGGCTCTGCAGAACTGCAAAACTGCTTGTCATGTTCATCACACATGAACCTGGATCTTCAGCACAAAATGCACAATAAATCAGCCATTAAACACCATGTAGTCCTTTTAATAGTGTAGGTGATTCATTTAAACTAGCTCTATGTCGGGAAGAAATGTGAAATTAAATGTCACTCCTTCTCTTTCTCCAGTCAGGGAGCAAAGCCAGGAACTCAGGGCCAGATAAATGTAAAAGCAAATTCCACCCTTGGATACTTCTAAACTATTATATATCATCAAACTGTGATATCCAATACCTTCCACGAGTTATTATGTGACAAAATGTGGTAATTTATCTTTTTGGTGTGCTCACTTTACCTCACCCTGCCTCACCTATTTCCACTTCAGTTAATGGTTTTTAGTATTTCCTGGAATAACTTTCAATAACTGCCAGAGAAGAGGGTGTGACATCAGTGCATTACGCTTTGGGTTGTACATGATCTTTGTACAGTGTACTGGATATATTGTATTTCAATCAAGAGAGACTTCATAATTTATAATACATATATACAATTTGAATAGTGCAAAGTCTTTGGCGATTGGACTCCATCCTGAAGTAGGATTAAAAATTTTATAAAGTGGTAGTGATGCTGAGGTCACATAAGGCAGAATCCCCCTGTAGTCCACTGGTGGTGGTGGTGATGAAGGGAGTTGCTACAACCCGATGATGAATGAGGAGCATGACTGTGATGCTGACTGGAGGGGACTGGGGTGGCGGAGGGTCGCATCCGATTATGCTGAAATGACAACTGACAGCAGCAGAGAGGAGAACACTTCTAAAGTTTGACAGCAACGATGTGATTGGCTTAAGGAAACTGTGTGCAGAATCTGGTTGGTTACTTTAAAGTGAACGCCCACAATCAGCTGATAGAGAGATTATGAATGAAAAGAAGGGAAAGACAGACTTTGAGTTTGTCAATGCAATAGTGACCGTGGAAGATGCAGTCATGTAACTTTAAAGACGTAGAGTTGAGCTCAAAATGAAGGCCAGGTTTGACGATAGTTGTGGTCTGAGCAAGGGCACCAGAAGTAGTGGGGTAGGAAATGGGTAAGGGTGTTATTCCCCCCCACACTTCACACCCCTAGTCCAACTTGGCATCATGGTTGGTGTGATCCCATCACAAGATCTCTCGATCACAAGATGACAAGGTCTCTAGTTTGCTTCTGTGTGTGTAATCCTTAAGTGCAAATGATGAGTCAGGACTGCTGACGCAGATTTCTATCTATCTTAAGGGACAAAAGCTGTCAACATAAATAGATGTTTTTAAAGGGTTTTAGGGTGGAACTTTTTCTTTAAAGGTTTACTCCTGTGATTTAGCATCTTTCCCAAACATTTTCCAATGACGGCTTCCCAGCCAGTTCTGTGATACAAAACATCTGGTGGGTCAGGTTAAAGTATGTGTACACATACAAGGAATTTGACTGTTTTTTTTGTTGCTCTTAATGTACTTACACACACTTTTCTTCTGACAGCTGAAAAAGGTTCTGCAACAGCACTTTCCCAGAGGCTGTATTTTGGATTTGTGTGAATTCACCAAGCCAAATTCTTATCAGCTATGTTGAAGTGGCAATAAAGTATTGAATCTTGACTATTGCATATGCTATTTTTCCCAACAGCTCTTACTTTTGAGGTACATACAACACATAGATCATGTATTTTCTGGTGCATCATCATGTCTCTATATTCTCCTTTGAGTTGAAGGTCGGAGTTTAAGCATAGAGGGACTAGAAACCTTGTGAAGACAAAGGGACAACTGAAGGACACAGTGGCTGTTCAGTGAGGAATCATTTACAGCCAAAAGCATGGGAAAATATACAGAAATATGAGCAATAGCTTTGAATTCAAGCATTTTTCTCTAAGTGTTGATTTTCATTCATGAATGAACCATGAAGAAGAGTGACCTGTATGCAGGAAAGCTTCGCCACACTCTAACTTTTTAAAGCTTCATTTTTGATAAACATGCTCTGTCTCTCTTTGTCTCTATCCAGAATAAAAAACAAGTGATGAATTGTTTGGACTCCTCAGAATGCACTGCTATCTGTAGAGAATTGAGTCTTGTGAAAATGCAGTCATTATGTGCTTATTGCACATGCCTTCTGACTGATAAAGAATACAGTTGTCATTTAGAGTTATAGCCCATGTACTTATGTCTAGATCTGGTTTATGTGTCCTTCAAAATAAAAGATGAGTCAACCTCAATGAAGCCATCTTGTCTAGTGAAATGTTGGTACATCAATTATGCTATGCTTCCAATCTGAGAGCAACCTTCTGTTATTTTGTTTATGATACTTCTTGTTCTATCTTGTGTATTTCACAAAACCAGGTGTGTACTACTTTAGTTTGTTGTTGTTTATTATTAGCACAGGTAACGCCCCCTAAACACTATTTAAGGGTTGGAGAGATGGAGAGATGTCAAAAGGCTGTAAGAATAAGAACTGCAGCAGTGGTGAGATCGAGACACGTGGTTAAATAAACTTAAACAAAGTCAACATTTTCCATCAGCATCAGTAATTATGTTACAGGTGATCAAAAAGCATTGAAGAACATATTTTCAGCAGGGGGATATTTGCATGCACACAAACAGTCATGCACGTAATAATAATATAAACAACTGACTGATGTCATGTTGGAAATGTTCTATAGGTAAATATGAAAGCACTGCAGAATAGTGGATCTGAAGCAAATATGAAATGAATCAGAATATTTTGTTGGATAAAAATATGTGAATTCCTTTTTTTTGGGTAAATATGGACTTTTGGAAATGTTTGGATCACACAAGGAGTTGGAGACAATCCTATGCAGCCACCTGTAGCGTTATAGCTTGTAGCAGATTTAATAATGAGTAATTCATTATTCAATATTAAAATATACAACAACAATTAACGACTCCAAATTATGAATCAGAAACCAATGAATTGGTATAAAAAAGTAAAAAAAAGGATTGCACTCAGCTTTATCTAGCCGACACATTAAGCAGCAGAATTTCACACTGGATTCAAACAAGAACCGTTCTCTCACTCAGGACATTGTTTTCAAGCCCAGTGTGAAACGAGAAGTCAACTTTGATTAATTTGTCACATAACTTCCGACCTTAAGTAACGCCGATTCTGTAGTTATTTTAACCCAAGCCTCCATCTTTTTCTAAGCTAAGTAACTTTTGTCAAAAAAACTAATATTGTTGCCTAAACCTAACCAAGTATTTCACAATGTTTTTCTAAACCTAACTAAGTATTTCACAAACTTTTCCTAAACCTAACTAAGTATTTCACAAACTTTTCCTAAACCTAACTAAGTATTTCACCATCTATTTCAAAACTAAGTATTCCACAATGTTTTCCTAAACCTAAGTATTTCACAAACTTTTCCTGAACCTAAATGAGTATATTGCAATATATATTTAATGAGTCAGAAAACGGAGAAAAGGAGTCAATCTGTGAATGGTTTACTAGGAGAATGGAGATGTAGTACACTAAATAGTTTGAAAATATAGATTCAGCATGAGCATTTAAGTTAAATTTAAATTGACCGAATAGAAAACCAACTTAATCGCAGATGTGGAATCAGTTAATGGGACAGATGAGGTCAAGGGAAGGTCCAAAACTTTTAATAAACATACGTTAGCTCAGCATTACATATCAATTAAAGTACATGTTATTTTGCATCAAGTTTCTGCTGGGTGTGTGTGTTTGAGAGCCACTTCTAGAGGGATGCAGGGTAGGGTTCATAAACTGGGGTCATAAAACTCCACCTTAGTAGTGTTTTGTTTTGTGTATTAGATGATAATCATGTGCTTTTTTGTGTTGCTCAAATTTAAAACATAGATTTCCTTACATTGGACAAATCAATTACCATTAACAAACTTAAACATAACTTCAATATAGGCGAAACACTGGGCAAAAGCAGTAAGACCACTTGCTGCTGCTAGTAGAGCTTGATTATTGTGAACTGAAATTAATAATTATTAAAACAATAATAACAATTTAAGAGACCTATGTGACCAGTTTCATCAACGTTTCTCTCCTCTCCTCAACAGCTGGACTACTAAACTATTGTTTGCAGAGATTATAACATTTTGGCCCCATCCCCAGGGGACAGTGTGACTCCTACTTGCTTGTAGGGGGTGAAGATAATGGGGATTGGTTTTTATATAGAAACTTTGACAGGCACCCAGTGAGTGCATTCAACATCTCACCACATCACATTGCATTTATCTTAGACATCTTTCGAGCATGTTGAATGCTCTTGCTACATTTGAAAAGTTGTTTTTTGTGTGTGAATGTGTTGAAACCTGCATTGATTACATGGTGTTACACTGGTGTCCAGTCGTTTTCTGTTTGTCTAACAGTTGCTCCGACCCCCTCAGCTCTAGTGCAGACGAGGTTAGCCAAACAATGACACCCTACCAGACAATGGAAAATATTCAGCTGCCGGTTCCTCTTCTACCAGTGCATCCCTGCAGACTGCGCTGTCAGGTATTCAGTAACTGAGGCCAGATAATTTGATGTGCATTGGCATTTTATAGCAGAACATGCACTTTTTATTTTCTTTGACTGTGTGTCAAGTCCTACAGTTTTCATTTTATAAGGGGCATTTGGCAAAAATGTCTCCAAAGACCCCAGAACTGTTCATCAAAAAATTACTGTACAAACTCCACAGCATACAGGCATCATGTTTATGATACTTCCTCAGTGATGGAAAGAGAGAGAAAACCAGCCTCACGCAAGAAGCACTCTTAAGAACAGATTTGTTCTTTTGCAGCAGACCTCTAGCAGTCATGTGCAGTTAACAGTGTTCTCACTTATGGATGGTATATTTCATTACTTTGAGGCAATTTTGAGTTAGAATCTTTGATGAAATAGATTTCATAATTATGTTGACATTATCCTGTTTGACTCTGACATCTGAATTATAGGCTGATGTAATTCTAAAGTTATTTCTATAACTTGTCTATTGATGTAAATGTATAACACTACAGTATAGTTATGAACATCTTGTGTTATCTGACCTCCCGTTGCAGTCATCCATGGCCTTGCTGTGGAGAGACGTTTTCCACATGGAACCATTTCTTCTTTATTTCAGTGACAGTACGACACTCCGGTGATGCGTCTTCAACAATAACATCATTATTTGTCCTCATTACTCGTCTTCATCAGGTCCCTTAATTCTGTTAAAGAGAGACTTTCCTCTCTGGATCTCTGAAAGCAGGACTTCATCATAGGACACATGGGGCAGGACTTGTAGCCTTATATGGTGTTATTGGGCTGTTAATTATGCAAATTTACAATCCCCACGAATGCCCGGTTGGCTTAACGTTGGTCATTTACACAGTTATCTGAGGTTAGGAGTGTTTACTCAATCTGACGTGGCTCACTTTTAGGCCGAACAGAAAGAAGTAAGAGAAAGTTAAGATAAGAATAGCAAAATGTTCTAGCATTTGGTCCAACGGTCTGCAGTGCTTTCCATAAGCACAGGTTTTGTAATTGTACCTAGTGTTACTTAGTGTTGAACTTATTCGCTCATTCATTACTCATTGTGAATCCCAACTGGATGATGCAGCAAGGTCAACTCCAAAAGGGCATTGTTTTAGAGGTTTACAAAGGAGATGCCCCTGAGCTGATTTTAGACCTATGTTCTCCCTTAGCAGAGTGCCCCACTGCCCCATGATTGAATGCCACTTGACATATTTTCAATAGGTTCGCCACCTTTTTTACCTGTACTCCTGAATATACATCAGAGCGGCTGGTGTCTCAAGAGAGGCGTCGATCCTTTCTTTTCCTTGTAGCTCTCTGATACCCCCTTTTCCTTGACAGGTGGAAATGTGCAGGGAGAGCTGATCTATAAACCCTCCAGTTATGACTGAAGTAACTTTGTAACACACTGAATGAAAATAATAATCGGAAAACCTCCAAGCGAATGAATGTTAAAAGTTTGATGATCAGAGTAGCAGGATTTTGTGAGCAGAGGCATCCTAATTCTACTGAAATGCAGACACAATTTTAACAGGCCAAAAGGGAGAATTTGTAAGTTTCTAACTGGGCCATTTTCCTTATGTTATGCTCTGTCCCTTGTTGAAGCCTGTCCGCTGCAGACAGAAATAGTTTCAACATAACTATATTTTATTTGCACTCCTACATATTTTTTCTTTCTTTCTAAAAGTAAAGCAATACACGGCACAGGAGGATCTGGTGTTTGGATTATATAGAGGATACAATTCTTCTGCAATGACAGCACAACTGCAAGAACCTTTACATGTGTAGCAAGGTGAAAGATACTGAAAGAAGCTGACTGTGGCTATCAGTGAGCCAATGGCCTTTGTCAAAACACGTTTAGAGATGATAAGTCTGGCTAATGAGGTCTGGCAAAGGAAATGACTCACCTTAAAGTCACTAACAGCCTTTACAAGTGCTTGAAAACTCAGAAAAAAGTCAGGGTTTCAGTTTTCTGTGATAGTACACAGTAAATTAATTAAATTCCCCTCCAAAGGCTGAAAGAATTGTCAATACAACATTAAAAAACATAATAATATCACAGATAAATACTGAAATTGTCATATTTCCATGCATCTTATGTGTCATCCTGCAATTTCAGAGATATATACTGTATGTGGCTAGTGATACATTTTCCCCATCCAGCTGTCAACATTTCACTGAGTTAAACTTAAAAAGACAAAAGAGTACAAAACCCCCCAAGCACGTCAGCCCATTGAAAGGGACAACAAACACTTTGTAAAAACAGAGATCCATTTTTGCCACAGTCCTATAAGCAACCACAGGGATTGCAGCTGCAAGGCGCCCCTTAGGTAACAATATGATACATGCTCTTCATCCAATGTTAGGTGAGTATTCGAAAGCCTCTGCAACACACACTCAGATGGGGACCTTATATAGTTTCCAAAAACAGTCGCTGAACCCTTACAGGATAAGGACAGTCATTACCACTGCTGAAACAGATTGATACGTGGGACTGTGGGCTCCCGCCGGAGGACCTGCTGTGTCGGCGGCACCATAACCTGCATCTACCTCCGAGTAGCCTGAGCAGCTGTGTTTGAGGTCTCAATTGAGTCGGGAGGAGAGGATTCCCCTGCTTACTTGGCACAAGTCTTACAGCACATGTGTTGTGCAATTATTATGGCATCTTAAGAGACCACCTGGGAGAGGGGGTTAGTGGGCTTCGCCTGTGGAGGGGGGTGTTTGGGTTCATGGTACACCTGCAGACAGATAGTTATTTCTAATTGTGTCAGCTGCTACACTCCAAACACTGTAAAGTTACTTTTTATTTAATCCTGAAGGGGCAATAATTAAGGTATGACCTTTATCAGCCACTGTCCAACAGGAAGTATAACAAAACGTTTGCCTTCAGGGTTTTCTGATAATGTCCTATAAGGAGGGGTGCTGGATGGGTCAAACAAACAGGACTTTTACTCAGGGGACTAGTGTTCATGTCACGTGGGAAACCAAAAGTTTAATGATTTTTACTGATGACGTTTTGTGACATGACACTATGCCATTAAATCACATGCGTTACGTTACAAGCATACTTATTTTTAGCCAAACCATGATGTTAACCAAAACTACTTGGTTAGGGTTTGATATGGGGGGTCTCTGAGTCAAGAGAATGAACATTATGAAATTAAATTAACCTTGTGATGATCCCACTCCTGGCCCATTCTCTCTTATGGGAAAAATCATGATCACGGTAATAAAAGAACAGCAGGGACTGTTGGTAGTACATGGGTTGCAAACAAGTAAACAAGATTATTGAAGCAGGTGACAACAGGTCCCTAGTCCTCATTGCTGTGAGGTGACAGTAGTTTGTCCTTTAATATTATGGCTTGATGTATCAGCCTTTATAGCCAAAATATCCATTAACATCATTCATAGAGCCATCGCCATTCTTTGAGTTGAATAAAATGAAGGAGTCGAAGGGATAGAGTGTTCTGAATGTGCAATCGTTTTTTCAGAGCGCTGGCCAGGAGATAAACGCTTTTAAAAATTCAGAAATGTCAGCACCTTGTGAGGTAATCATTGAAACACTGATATTGATCAACAATTCTGTCAAACCCCTGCCGAGGAATTTTCAGTCGTTTTTGCAGAATGGGGCAGCACAAATCATTTCAATTGCCCCTTTAACTGTTGAGGTTTAATTTCATTAAAGTGGTGCAAATCATGAAATGTTTTTGAAGGGAAATGACAGTATGACACACGTTTGTGTTCTCCTTTTATCTAAGAACATAACAATAACTATTCCAGGGACCAAAGACAAATTCTGACATGATGAGCCCTGCTACTGATTCATAAAAACACAGTGACTCTAATGAGGCTGGTTAAAAAGAGCTTTTCAGCTACAAGGGGAGACAAAAATAATGTATACAAAGGTATAGGTTAGATTAGGTTTAACAACAAAGAGCAGCAACTAAGAACACAGTAAGCATATGTTTAGTAATTTGCAGGTCAAAAAATGTCATCCCTAAACAGCATCTAGGGAGAATCTGAGCAAAATTTTGCTGAAAATTTGCATTTAAATGTGAACAATATAAATGTATGCAGCAATACTTTAGCACCTAGCAAGTGTGAAGGGCCACAGGTGAACTGGCCCTGAGTCCTATCATTTTAGTTTATATTGTGCTGATATGATAAATATTCCTAAATAAAGTTGTGTTTCATCAAATTATCACAACCTACAGTAACTGACATACAGAAAAGTCAGGAAGTGTTCCATTATAGGAGTGCTGGTTTACTTATTCATTTCTGTAGTGGGCTATGGACATTGTAAATGATGGGAATTTCAAGGCAACATGGGTCCATCACAAAATTTGTGTTCCAGGATCCCCTAACAGCTTAATCCAGCCATGCTACAATAGTCACTGTTTTAAACTAGATGTCTAGATGAACTTTAACCTCTTTAATTCCCCCTCCCTACCATAGTCCCATTTTGGGAGGGTATTTTAGATGTAGGTAGCAGGTTGATAGTGTACTCCACATAGAAGTGGTGTACATCATCTGAAAGCTGGGAATGTGAAGATTCATTTGACATTCAGCTCAGCACTGTGTCAAGTTGTTGTAATCGTAACTCTCTGATAAACATTGTGTTTTGGTTAGGTGCTATTCAAATATTGAATATTCGGAGTGTATAAGTGCTTCGAACATTATGATATGATGGCCATCCCCATCTTCACTTATGTCTCAAAAGTTGTTGCAGCAATTTTTGGGTTGATACCATTTGTTGCACAGATTTGGTGCAACATTTTAATATTTTTTTTACAACTTAAGAATTGACAAAAATGATTAAAAGTCCCTCCAAAATACCACATTAAGACACCAAGACATGGAGGAACACCATAGAAAAATCCATGCTGTGATTTGGTATCCAAAAACTTTGACATAGAAATTTCAGCAAGAATTACATTTTTTTCTAGATCGGAAACTGATTAGAAACACCCTTATTGTCAATATACCTATATATACCTATAAAATACAACCTTTGAATGTCCTATGTCTGTAGTTTGTGGTTGTTAAGTTTCATAAGGCTGTGATTATCTTAGAGGTCACAACAGGTCATTTAATTCAGTGACAATGAAATAGCTACAGTGAGGACGTCCTACACCATCACACATGAATACAATTGGGTTCTTTGATTCCATGAGTCACAGCTTTTCAGTCATATTATTTTGACTGTTAGAGAGCCCAGTATACAGAAATATTCAAATACACCATAATAAATATAAGTGAAAAGGACAAAGTTCCACTGCATGGAAAAAACTGCATGATTTTTGACCCAAATTTGAAGGGTTCAACAAACCTTTTGGAAAATGGACACACCAGTTTTTCCCATGCCAACATTTTGCTAAACTTACCCTCACCTAAAGTTATTTCTTCTCAACAAACTAGCTTGACATGGTACCAATGGAGACCTTAGTTTATCTCTTTACATATAATACCATCTTCACCAGCTTTAAAACCGAGCCTGCTACAACCTCTGAAAGAAGGTTATGTCGGAAGAGAACACCAATGTCTTAGGATAGTTTAGGATATTAATCGGTATCTAACATATAATCAGTCAATCAAATATTTATTTTTTTCTGGGTATGTTTCTCCTCCGTTGGGTGTAGCTAGCGACTTGTTACTGAAAAAGTAATCAATGCAATGTTTTACTCAGTAATGTCCTACTGCCAAACCTGTATCCTGGCATGAAAACATGCTACATTGTTGTTCTCCAGAAAGTTTTAGCAACCAATCTCAAATCCAACCTCACTACTTTCTCCATTTGTCATATGTCAACCTACAAAGGCTAACCTTCACAAGCTGTCCACAAAAAGTCAGTGACTAGTCTTGACCATCCTGCTTTGCTTATTATGAAACAGAGCAGAGGATACTCTAAGAGTTGTTGGTGAAGTCAATGAGACCACTAACTTTCACGATTACAGCTCCTTTCCTTTTCTCTGCTCCCCACCTCACCCAATTCATCTTATGCCCTTTTGTCCCCTGCGGCCCTCTGCATGGCTCATTTATGAAGTCTGGAAATATCTGCCAACTCGGCTTTCCCACCAACCTCTCCCAAAAATAGCCATGGAGGTAAGTGTGGAGGGCCCTCACTTCGTTGTGCAGTAACATAACCAGGTCATGTCTGTCCCTTTTAGAAGAAGAACAGGCAATTTAGAACACAGCCGTGGTTGTCAACAACAGGCCCAGTCAAGTACACGGACAATGTTTGCCGATTGAAAGATGCCCTTTAACGGTGTTTCTGACATTCAAATGAAAAAAGGCAGACACAGAATGAAAATGGCAGGATAGACAAATGAGGAGTTCAAAGAAGAGAAATTATGGAAACTGGGATGTAGATAAATAAAAAAAGGAAAAGTAGTTTATAGAGAGCAGAACAAAGTAGAATAAAATGTCCCTCTTGCTACAGGCTGCAGATACCATGCACATTGTGATATCCAAACTGCACCAGACTTTTTCTTTTTGATTTATAGTGGAATATTATCAGTAAAGTCTCAAGGAATTTACTGGTTGTTAAACATTCAACCTTCTAATACTTCTCAGAGTAACCTCAGCCAATCTATAGAATTCATTAACTGCTCAATATTCCAGTGCAATTTGGAAATCATAATTCAAATTTGCTGCATAGTAATCTGCCTTGAGAGGAAAATAAATCACACTCAGTCTCCTTACAGTAATTCACAAGCCTGTGTGGGTCCTTTATCCATGCCAGTCTGTCACTACACACGAGCATAGAACTAGAAGTCTAGGGAATGACAGAATGTTATGTGCCAAATCAATAATTGCCATCTCCATTCAGTATCAGTGGGATGTGTTCACATTGGATGCCTCTGCATGCATGTCGTCTGGCTGACTTCTGGCCACAATCCAGTTAAATCCCTTTTTGGTTAAGTTGTTTGCATTTATTTGGAGCTCCTGTGTTGACAGTAATAAAGCGGATAACAGAGCTTGTGGTCGTTCCCTCACAGTTTACCGATATACAAGTCTACAGCCATGCCATGTATTTTGGGATAGGGGTGCATTGAGTTTAGTTTAATCTCCATTGGACAGATGATAGTGAAGAGGCAGACAGGAAATGGGAGAGAGTAAATAGTAATACCAGGCTGCTCACAGTGCCCCTCATCATCTTGATACATATGCACAAGGCACCCTTTAGCAACTGTATGAGACACACCAGGCTTTCAACTAACTCCAATGTAAACCCATCTGCATCATTATTAGACGCTCAGAGCAACTGGCTGGTATAAAGAGTGAGAAAGTCCACTGAGTCCGCGAAGGAGGTATTGTGGAAGGTTCAAACAAACACACTCTGAGGCTACATTCACACTAATAACTTTTAAAACAAAAACGATCTCCGTCCTCGGGTGTTTCAGCATAGTTTTCGAAATGATCTCTGTCCAGACTAAAAAGCCTGAAAACGAATATCACGTGACTGTTCACGTACACTGGGCATGCGGGTGGGTGCGGTCTAAATCGGAAGTAGATTGGTTGCTTAGTTAAAAGTACTCTTTAATAATGAAAGGTCGTGTTTGATACTTAAAATCTTCCTCTATAAACTCAGACAATTCGTTGAAGGTTTTAGAAGTTTTATTTTCAGACTTAGTTACAAGGCTGCGGGTCTTGATCTATCTCTCTCTGTCGCTCCGTAGGTCTGATAAACCCGCTGGACACGCTGCTCACTAATCGCTCCAATAACAGCTGCTTCAGCCGCAAAAATGCAAACTTTAACGTGACAACAGCTGCTAGTAAAGACAACAAGGGCAGCAACATCTGTAATCAGTTGTCCATGTTGAATTGACCTGTAAGTCGATTGATAATCAAGACTGTTGTTTGTGATTTTCCGGTAAAAGGTCACGTGATCGGGGCGTGACGAATCAGGGTGCTGACTGCTAAGAACCAATCAAGTAGCGCATGCGGGTGTAGGAGTTATCGTTTACAAACGTATCCGTTTTCAACCGTCCACACAAAAAGGCAACCCCGGAGTTTTCAAACGTATCCGTCCTCGGGAGCGTTTTCAAACATATCCGTTTTCGGTGCTCGAAAACTCCGGCGTAGTGTGGACGCTCAGTGTAAACGTAGCAAAACATATGCGTTTTCAAATGGAAACGGAGTAGTGTGGACATGGCCTGAGTCACATGATGGTACGCCCGTAGCTTAATTTACGTAACAAGCGTTCTTATCTTAAGCCAAACTATAAGGACTAATTTTCTATGGATTTTTTGGGGAATTCTATGGATAATACTCTCCTCCAATCATGAGCATGCGATCATTCACTGAAAATTGGCACTAGCGTATCTGACCAATCAGGACTTGTCTTACCGAATATGTGCAAACCCCACAATATATAAGTCAGCCCACATCGGAATTTTTTTTTGCTACAGCAGCAATTATGGTACAGGTAAAAATAAAAATCTTAAATATAAAATGCAAATATCAAATGCACAATATATACAATAAGAATAACAGAGTAAAAATATTAGATATAAAAATGCACAATATATACAATGGACTTGTCAGGATCCCTGTCTGACCAGTTGTGTGTTAAAACCTGTTAAGCTCGAGCGTCGTCCAATTGGGGGACCCTCGAGAGAGTTTAGGGTACAGCGTGTCTAACAATGCACTTATCACAAACTAATATAATGATGATGTAGATCAGATTAAACAGCAGAACCTGGGCTACAATAATATGTAAGTCATTTTTACATGCTCCAAACACAACTCAAACAACCAACTAAAAGAATGACCAAAATATCATATTCATATTTCGCCAGGAGTTAGCACACCCATCACATTTCAGGATCTACCGATCGAAGCTACATGCTAACAAAGAAACCGAGATATGAGCCAACGAACACCAGCAACACAAATCGCTTTATCGTTTACGATCAGCAAATGCTTCTTACCTTTGACGTTTTGACGAAGACAGAGCATTATTCCCGGAATTTTCACACAGATATCTGTTCAACGGATATCCTGTGTCTCATTGAAATCATTCCGTGGCTTCCGGGGGGCTATTCTAAGCAGGGGGGAGGATTTGACTTTCAGTGTATCGGATCGTACGCTTCACAATATACGGCGCCTTGTTGATTCTGACTGGCTAACAGTGCTGTCAGTCTTCTCCACGTGGGTATAGCTCAATTCTATTGGCTCTAACACGTCGAAAGAGGGGTCATTCACTGAAATCGACCAATGGGTTGCAGAGATATAGGCCTGCGTCATCACAGGTAGCTGAAATCCAGAAAAACTCCATTACACAGAGACACACAGACAGGGCTCAGAGAGGTTTCTGGCTCTCACAATTAAGCCCAAACTGCTGTATTTGGATGTATTGAACACCATTAATGATATATAAGTGAAATATATAGTTTGGTACATGAGTAAATTAAAATGGAATAGATGGTTCCAAAATGACCATTTTCTCTCTGTACTAAAACCCCTCTAATTTTGTTCTGCTTCACATTATCAAAGTCTGTTCACATATTGTGCTATGATTTGGGAGAGGTTTAGACCTGCAGCTACATCATTCCAAAGAGATGATCATCCTGTAAGGGCTTTTCTTTTTAGACGAACCTGAAAATTTTCAATTTGTGCTGTGTCCCATCTTCATTTACTCTTAACCAGTAACATATATACTGATATTTACACATCTGAACAAATCTCACAAGTGTTCCCTTTATTATAGCACAAAATATTATATATTCAAATAGACCTTGTGGTTGCAGAGATACACTCTTTTTAGTATGGGTATGCAATTTTCGATCGGAGGCTTAAAAAATAGGTTCGTTTTTGAAAGGTAACCTCCGTTTCCCCCCGATCTCCTCGTTTGTTATTGTATGCCATGTGCTCTGTGTTTGTTTTGATCCCACTGATCACCGCCTGGCAGTATATCAACCCTGGTCCTGCAGGCCTGGGTTGTCAGTCCGTACCATCGATCCACAACATTGTTTTTACTGTCCAAACCGCTCAGCCGTAGCTAATTTCATCTCGTCCCCTCTACCAGACATCTGGCAGTTTGTCAAGGCATACTGGTCTGGTGGATCTTCTCAGGGTGAATCTTACCCCGACGTGGCCCTACTTGGCAATGGCCAGCCGGCCGACCTGCTTCCACAGTCTGGTCAGAGAGCAAGAAGCCTCTACCGCCGCTGCCATGTGACAGGGAGATGCTGGAATATTTTATTACTCAACCAGTATAGCAGCTTTGAATAACATATTTGCGTTCATATTTGCTTTGCCTTTTTAAATGTCGGCCCCTTTAGGCCAGCCTTCCATCTATGAACACTCGGGTGGTGGATTGGATTGAGTCCTTGGACGACCGTGGTGAAGCGGAGAGCAGGGCCGTCCTTCAATCAGAGGATTTGATCCCCGCCTCCGGCAGTCTCATGCTAGAACCCAAAATTGCTCCCGTAGCTGTGCCTACGGTGTGATTTGTAAGTCGCTTTGGATAAATGACTGTAATGTAATGAGTCAGGGGTATCACCAGAGCTGGTTGTTCGTCCTCTAACAGGTTCATAGGGAGTTGCTACGCAGATGGACAGGAAACTGGGTGATTCTCGAGATTATCCCCCCTTCATACGGGTCAAGGAGGAGATAGATTCAGCAGAGTGCCAGGCCCTGTTACAGAAAGAGGCTGTGTCTGTCGTCCCCACACAGGAAATTATTGCGTTTCACCTTAAGCTGATGTGCGGACACAGAGCTGCAGCTACTTGCTATGTGGCAAGAGGGTTTATCTTATCTTATCTAATTGGAAGACCTTATCTCCCAATCCTATAGGCAGGCCGGGAGAGACCCTACCCTCTCCTCGCACATAGAGTGGCAGTGTCTGCTGCTTTGTTCGGTGGGATGAGTGTCAAGAACATACATCGCGCCTTGTCCGTTCATGCGGTTCTAGCTCTTGGAAATGTCAGGCTCCTTTTTTAGGGTCTCTGTTCGTTGAAACGACACAGACACACACAATGGTGAAAACGGTGTGTGTGTCTGTTGTTTTGCACCTGACATCTTCCGGGCTTTATACACCTACTTGCTTGTGTGCTCCTTGATGAACAAAGGAATGTGGTGTGCAGGGTGTCTACTTCTTGTCTTATTGACCCCTGCAGGGTTAGGCCACTGCTCTACCCAGTTCAGTTACGATTTACCTGGGTTGGCTGGGGTCCCCTACTTCTCCCTTGTGTCTTTCTTGGTTATAAAGAAGAATGTGGGTTGCGGCGACAATCCTTTAGTCGGTCAGGATCAGTGAGGTTGGTATCTTAGTAGTGCATAACACCAAAAAAAACTTGTACTCTAATCATATTACCGCAAACCAACTTCCATCCTTTGAGCGTGAAGCTTTTTTTCTGACTTTGACCAGTTGGCAGCATTGCCATCCCTCAGGACACAAGATTAGCATTGCTAAAAATTACATTCCATATCACACTGCACTAAAATCCTCTGATATGTTTAACATTAGATTTGATACCCTTCAGTTACTCTGTGTATGCAGCTTTATAATGCATTAGAAAATGAAATAGAGACAGAGATATAATACAAATATATATAACAGAATGTCGTTCATTGCAAGAAATATGAGCACTGTTGCAGCCTTACTCTCTTTTGTTTAATTCATTCCATATTGTGTAGACAAATATTGAAAGAGTTTTAATTGCTGTGTGAAATCCTGCCATTTGTTTTGGTGAGCAGAGTTCATAATTAAGTACTTGTGTCAACATTTAGTTGAATAAATGTTTCTCATTTCTTCTTATCTTTATTGATATAAGGAAGATCCTCCGAGAGTAGGTCTGTTTAGATGAGCTCTGCTCACTTTCAGAGGACATATAAGGTCTTACCTGCAGAGCAATACAGGCTGCTCACAGACAATGTTCCTGATTGCTGTGCCATCGATGTATGAATGTGAATATTGTGAATTGGTTTACGTAGGTCCTGTTAGGTGCCTTGCATGGTAGCGTCTGCCAGTAGTATCTGTAATATAACTAGTATCGGTAGTATCAATGATCACCAATTATTTCCCCACCTGTAAATATAATTTTATGAATCCTACTTTAACATGATGACTTATCATGAATTGTAATAACTTGTAACTTACCTCGGAATGCGAATGGCTAATGTTTATACCTTCTATGTTGTTGCAGAGTGCTTGCACATGGTTGTGAAACGAACACGGTTAACTTTGTAACAAAGGTTACAAATTCCTACAGCGAGCGGTGTAGACGCGGCAGGACTCCGTTGGTAGAGGGCTCGGTTTTAGCTTATAGAACTAGGGTTACATTATCGTAACCTTCATTCCAACTCACACAGGCTCCACCCTCTGCTGGACTTTATGGGCACAGTGGGTGAACCATAATAAATGCATGCCCTGCAGCTACATAACAACCCATAGCTAATTTTATTTATTGTCTGTAATTTTTGTTTAATCTTCTGAGTTTTGAAATTTTCAGCTTTTCTAGTTTATTCTTGTAAGGCTAGACTAAAGAAGGCAGCTTCTATTTATAATTAATAACTAGTTGTATGGCGTCTATAGAAATTGAATTTCTGGACATAGGGCTCTTGATTCTGATGTTGCTCCAATGGTGACATTTAATGCACTTTTTTTTTGGTAGCCTAAATTCTTTAATTTATCAGAAGAATCCCATTGAACAATTGAACAGAGTTGTTAATGCCCATGCTGAGGGTGAATAAGGTGCCCTCAAGTTATCATACAAAGTTAGGATCTAAAACTCTACAATATATTAAGTTACTTCAAGCAGATCAAATTCATACGAGCGGCCAAATTCTAGTCTAATCTATTGAATAGTATTAATGGATGCTGGTGTATTTGTCAGATATAGCATTAGCCATACTTGTACAGGTAAAATGTCCGCTTGCTGCACACTCATTGATGCCTACTACATTTTATGCCAGTGGATGAAAACATTTTTTACATGTACAATACTGGTACTTTTGTCAGACATTTCGGTGTACACAGTGATTCATAATGGATGTCAAGTGTACAGTTTGGTCCCTCTTTACTCTCGGTGCATATGGATGTGTTTGAACAAGTGTGTGCTAAGAGAAAGAGAAATTAAATTCTGTCACAATATTCCCGGAAAAACATGTCCTATCATATATCATTCTTTTTATATAGCGAAATAAGTAAGGAACAAAACAAAGCATTTTTCTGTGACTGAAACCCAGGAGAGCAGCATAAAACCGCACTTTTTTGCTCCTCATTTCTTTGAATAAATAATTAAGGCATCCCTCAATCGATGAGTTCTCTCAAAGAGAGGATGCATTCTAAATAAACTTGAAATACTTTTTTATACTGTTCAAATCTGGTGATAAATTGAACAATTGTTGCAAACATCAGCTACGTGAGTTGATGATATTATTTGCATTTTTATTGTATTTAGTCATTTTTATTGTTACTATCTTGCTTGTCTCCTGTTCAGTCAGGTATAGGCTAAATAATCATACACTGAGAATGACTACTTTTATAAAATATGAAGGCATCAAATCTGGCAGTGGTATGATCCATCTCAGCAAAATAAATAAATTAGATTATTTACCACAGCTGTCAGCTTCAATGAAGTTCATGTCTGGTTTGAATGTCAAGCTCATCTACAGAATGTATGCATCAGCGATATAGTACCCACCAGCAGCGCTAATCCTTGTCTTCACCGAATTATACGTACAGATGACAGCAGCGTGGGCAGGAGGTTAATGTCTTGCACATTCATTTGTTTCATTCTACATAGCTAGATCAGAGTGGTGTACAAAGACCAACACAACAAAGGCATATTTCCACGTTCATTAACAAATCATGGATCTGAACATTTGTGCGCCTCTTCCTTGAACAAGGATATCAGCAAACGTTTAATGTCCACGAAAGACACACAGACCAGCTACGTGCTGCACGTTTTGGATAGGCTGACTAGGGTTTTCTTCATCAAAGAAATTGACCAGATATCAGTGACAAAGTGGCCAAACCTTTTGAATAATGAGCTACATTAACATTTATTTGGAGTTGTGTATTCGGCCAAACTAAATTTAAGACCAATATTCACTCTTCTTTTAGATCTGTTCTTGGTCCCCACAAGCTCATCAGGCAAATATCTGTCCTTTTAGATGCTAAATGATCCACTTTGTTTACCAGCAACTTGCTCTGTCTGTGTGTCGTTTGGTGTTGGCCAGGTAGTATACAGACACGCACTGAGGACAGTCAGACAGAAGGGGCCCGTCCCTCCTCACAGGGAGAGAGGTCGCAGCGAGCACTAAGTCCACGGCCCTGACAAACAGTAAGATCGGGATGAGTGGTGCTCTAAAGCTCACCAGCCGTGGGCCACCTTCCCCTTGGGCCTTTAAAATATAACTGCAGGCGCATCCCTTTGACAGCTGGTCGCTTTTGAGTCGTTGTTATCATTTAAGTATAAAATAATGTGATTTTTTTTAAAAATCCTGCAAATATATTGTTCATCTATAAATTGTGCACAATTATTTTCCCAACCTACCAATCGATTGGTCTAAGTCAGGGGTCACCAACCTTTTTGAAACTGAGAGCTACTTCAAGGGTACTGAGTAGTACAAAGGGCTACTTGTTTGATACAAACTTCCTGAATAACAAAGTTGCACAGATCACTTTTTAATAATAATAATAATAATATATGTTAACAGACTGTCTGATCACATGTCGATGTTAATTATTCCTCACAATAATCATTAACAATGATTGTGTATTTTGTTTAAAGTCACATCTGTTATATTTTTGTACAACTTATCACTTCTAACATTTTTTAGGAAATCATTAACTGTCATATCTTCACATCATGTCTCGTTTGTACTAACCACTACCTTTGTAACATTTTTTAACAAATCATGAACTCTGTCCCATGTTTATACAAATGATCAGTTATGTAAGATTGATATCCGAGTCATATCCGGCCAATCCAAAGACGAGGATTGTAAACAATTAAATGTAGTTATGTAATGGTGACTGGGTCCGCGCACTCAGTTTCAAAAAGAAAAACTACTCGGAGCGAGCAGGTGAAAGTTTTGCGAGCAGAAAAGCAGTGATAGTAGACGCTAGGGGACGCCCCTCGCGCTCAAATCACGGTTTTCTCCTCGCAGGCTACAATTTTGCTCGCGCGAGCACAGATCTTCTGTGCGGAGTGATGTGAAAGCGCTCGCCAAAGTAATATACGCGCGCGGATCTTATTTGCGCGGATCTTATTTGCGCGGATCTTATTTGCGCTCTCGGATTTTGACTGATTTGCCTTCATACTAGTGCTATATTTAGAACATGCCTGTTCTAAATGTTCTAAGGTGCCCACCCCTGGTCTAAGTATTGTGATCCATTGTTGATATCTATTTGTCCTGATTATTTTCTTGAACTCAAATCAAAACATGATAATTGATAATAACAATATGTGCATATTGGAAAGCCTGTGTTCCAATAGCTTCTGTAAAAGCAAAATGGATCTAATTGAAAAAAATTAAAACATGTTTATGGAGTTTTCTGAACATAGTCTGAAACAAATCGGCTCCAAAGCACTCACTATTGGATATTGAAACATCATTTACTTTGTGAGCACAGAAAAAAAGGAGCCTAAGGCTCATAAGAAAATGTACCACCATGGCAGTGTAGGTTATAACTTTCTTATATAACTTTACGTAACAAGCGTAAAAACATTTACTTTTAGTTTCACATGGGACACGAACAGCGGTCTCCTGGATATATGTCCTGTGTTTGTTTGACCCCTCCACCAGCTCTCCCATCTGCCCTAAGTGGACTTTTGTTTCTCACTTGTTACATGTAAGGGATAATATCCGACGAGGTGTCCATCATCAGGAATTAATGGACGACATGACCTCCGCTAAAAATGCTGAAGCTTAAAACAAAAATATAATAAAACTAAATATAATTTTTAACAAATTACACATTTGAAGTGAACCACATGTCACACTGTTGACTATTAGTTTTTTACAAAGCTCAATTTGTCAATGCCAATGTAATTTTAAATGAGGTTTTCTAACTTCTGGAACAGAACCTGATTCAAATTTTAAGTTCAAGTTGCTCAAATCCTTATGCCAGTTTAATACTAGTCAGTGGAGCAACAGTGACGGTTTGAATTTAGAAAATTGGTTGTAGGAGCTATCATAATAACCATGTGGCTAACCCACTTTATATACCCACCAGAGATTATTTTTCATTCACTTTATGTGGAGGAATTTAACATTTTGGCAAACAATAGATCTGATTTGTTACATTTGCTCCAGTATACATTGTGACCTACAGAATCAGAGGGCATTTGTAAGCCTTGTTTGCAGTAGGAGTTAATTCCAAATGCATCTTGTATAATTCCACACAAATATGGGTATGTTTTCCTGGATGCATTCCTACAGAGGCCTTTTTGTTGGCACATCTGAAGACCACTGGATAATGCTTGAGGGAAGGTGGTGGCGGCGGCAGCGGTGGCGGTTTCCTGTTTTGTACATGGCATATCAAAGGGGTGCGCAGTGAACAGATGCTGAGTCAAGATTAATTGAGGAGGCTATTTCTTTCCGAATGCAATTACATGTCAACATTCCCTCATTAGGTTTTCAGGGAGTCGATATGTTCTTTATGCAGAAGGCAATGTGTGAGAACGCTGACACTCATCCATCACCTCATCCTCTGTTCTTGGTCACCGTGGGCGGTTCAGACAGAGCTGCAAATAAACATAATATTTTGTTCCCCAAATTGCTCCTAGAGTGCTCTTCCCAGAAAAATACCAGGGAGAGAAAAGAAAACCTCAGAGAAATCTCTAATGTTACAAAGATCATTAGTGTTACTTAATGGCTAATGTTGCCTTTGTTAATAGAGGGAATTCAAATGAAGGAAAACGTTGTAATTGATAATTGATTGTGTGGTCATTATGTGGGATGAAACAAACAAAGTCTCCAACAGCCAACTCGAGTCGGTCCCACGAGAGCCCACCACACCGACAGCTCATCTAAATAGCCCACCCTAACCCAAACCACTTGATGGACTCTTTATGTGTACCTGGACACTGCTTTGTCTTCCTGTCAGTGTGCCATTCAGTGCCCCAGTCAAGCTCACAAGAAAGAAGAGTCAGTGTCGCGCCGATGACTCCAGCAGCCTCGGCAGACTGCTTCCATTGATAATTGGACTTAAGGTTCCCTCCTATTACGTGCTTGTCGAACAGCAATCTAACACTTTGCCATCTGTTTGTGTTAATGTTAATCATATCTTTTCTCCTACGTTATTGTTCCGGATGGCTTCTATAATTGCATTGTTTCTTCCGCAGATGTTTTATGGTGCGGTTTCGGAGCATAGCCAGCTCTAGGTTGATAAAGCGCTGGAACGGTTAATGGGAAAATAAACGTTTTCACAGGCAGGTTCCAAGTTTTTGTCACCATTCTCACAAACAGTGTAATTGCCACTAATGGGGCCAGGGTAACCATCGAATGACTGGGGGCCATATTAGCATAGTTCCACAAAATGGAGGAGGAATCCAAATTTAGACTCAGTGGCTGCATCCACCATGGTGTGAAGAAATGAATCTCCTGGCACTGGAGTGTAGAAGGAGCTCCAAATGTACATTATGCAGGGACATCTCATTATTTTGTATGGAGGGAGAAAGCATATACTATGGAGGCAGCGATAGCACTTGGAACAATAGCAGCAGGAGTTTCAGTTCCAGGGATTAAGTTCTTGTCGAGGTTCTGGTACTGCTCTGTTTGTTTTACAATATACAAGTGGCTGAAATATCCAGAGCATACAATATGAAACCGTTTCGCTCTTATGAAGGCTGTAGCTCTCCAATAGTTGCCATCCTTTGTAACAGATTTGCCATTTATTTGAAGAGTTGCATAACCTTTAAGGCTTATGAGTAAAATAGGAGACAGTGGCTGTATAGACTGCCTCCGCCTTGAGATGCTGAACCGCAGCCTATTTTCCCTAATCGCCTGTGCGAGCACAACACCACTGATTCAATCTGAATTTGACAAATGTTGCTGACTAGAGGAGGACAGCTTTGGCATCCTACATGGCAATTTTGAAGACGGCCTCATTTTCCTGCACTATTGTCTGCATGGCAATAGCGTCTGAAATGAACTGGAATCGCATTATCCCGCTGTTACCTGGGCATCAGCTGTGCCGTTTGAGATGCTGCTGGGGGAAATGAGGGTCACCAAGACTCCCCCAGCCTCTGATTCATCTACTCAGATGAGGCAAAGGTCAGCTCATGATTCCAGCTCATCAGCTGAGCTCACCCAACCAGCCAATCAGTAGGGAAATTATTTTAGGGAAACAGGTGTGGCGAAGTATGGAGAATATCAATGACCACATTTAAAATCTAGAGTGTATATCACACAATTATTATTCATCGCTCATCATCAACAGCAATCAATTCTGTTGTGTTGTGCAAATCCTGTAAGTGATGTTGTGTTCTTTTCGGGATGACAGTCGCTGTGAATCAGTATCAGAGAATGATTACGGCAAGCATGAAAAAAAGGGTTTCTACATTTCTCCACATCCTCACTTTTCAGTGGCCAAGCTATCTCCACGAAAAGCTTGAGTTCAGCACATTTTTCACCACTCATTATTTAATGACAATGAAATTGTAGCTATTATTGTCCCATTCAAATAGCATGCAGTGACAAAAGATAGTGGCAATGACAATGCTAATCTTACAGTGAGAAAGCGCAGCAGGCCATCGTGTGTTAGGAATCTCATTTCCTTTGTGCTGTCTGAATCACCTCCTGAATCTATTTAATTAAATCATGTATAATTCAGAACCTGAAACCCCACGTGTTTGCGTGATGCAGAACTGCTCCAGGTGACATTCCACTACGTACAAAGATACCTTTTTCATTTCATTGCTGATGAAGCTGGAAGTGTCAGTGGAATGAATGACTCTGACAGCGAGGAGGCTGCAGCATCAGGGCGGGTTAGTGCTCGGACCTGCTTGTTGGAAACACTCGTGAGCACACACAGAGTGCCTACAATATGCAGGGAACGAAACAAAACAGACAAGATCCACCAACAGTGTATTCTTCCCCTGCAGAGGAAGCAGTCTCCTCCCATGTCGAGATTTCAGACCTCATCACGAAATGTGGCAGCCGTCTGCGGGCTGTGAATAATAGCCCCGGAGTAGCTTACATGAGATCCAGTGAAACATGAGGTGATCACAGTGAGCTGAGGAAGGACAATGAAATGAAGCGGCGCAATGAGGAGAAGAATATCTGCGATGGTTCAGGGCACATGCAATGGAAAACAACTAATCATTGGCGTCATAATAGCACCCCAGAAAGGGCGTTTTGTCTCCATTTGTAGCAAAGCAGGCGATTTATAACTCGTGCAATGTGCTGTATTATCTATAAGTTACTGCGTGAATATACGAAACAGACAAGCAGGTAAAGCAGGCGAGGCCTGAACATACCATGATGCCTTTACAATATTTTTAGAGGTCAAGGTGCTCTAATCGAGTATACATAGAGACAACAATTTGGGAACTATATTTCAGCTTCTGTATGTGCCCATGTTATTCCAGCTTCTCCCTTAAAGATTTTTTTCTTTCTTTTTTTAACTTGGTGTGTTTTTTTACTGAATCAGCGTTTTGGTTTCAGCAGCTCAATGACCTGCTGTACTTGCCGTTTGAAAGAGCGAAACATGCTTACTGTACCACTTTTAAATCACTTTATCGTAAACTACTTTGAGAAATGCCAATACAATTGTTGTCAAAGTAATGTTGTTATATTTCTTTTTGGCCCGTAAACAAGTCAGGACAAACCAACACGGTGGAATAAAATAAAACGTGTATTGTGTTCAGAGGAATATTGTTTCTATTTCTGTTGCTGCTGTTGCTCAGTGATGGTGGTTCAGGAGTTGAACTTGGGGTCACCTTTTAATCTGTCACATTAAGCCGAGCCATGCCAAGGTCAATGCGATAATGGAAATTTTACAATTATTGCCCACAACATTTGCCATACATTTCTTGGATGTAAAAGGCCTGTTTTATA
Source organism: Anarrhichthys ocellatus (assembly GCF_004355925.1). Lineage (NCBI taxonomy): Eukaryota > Metazoa > Chordata > Actinopteri > Perciformes > Anarhichadidae > Anarrhichthys > Anarrhichthys ocellatus. Next base: position 1,136,189 of record NW_022280068.1, on the reverse strand, counting down.
AGATGAATTAGCAATAGAAATTAGAAATCTATCAATAAAATTGTGAAATGTGTGCTGTCCTTTTCGGATCGGCAGTTAGCCATAATGTGTTGTAAATGACATCCATGTCTTGGGGACAACCGACAATCGAATTGATTCAATCAAATTGTCTTCTAGCGATGATGGACCAAGATAAAAGCCTTCCATAACATAGTCCACAGGCAGATTTGCTCGATTGGTGAAATAAATCATTCCAAATGTGATATATGACAGGCTCGTCACGTGTGCTGTATTACCTATTGAAAAAATTATGTTTTTTCATTATTTCACATTTAAACGTTCTGTTTTTCAACACTGCATTGATTGTTGCTAAGCAGCTAAAGCAGTTCAGATTCAGGTTATTGTCAAAAAATAATAAACTCATGAGTTGTTGACTCACTATTCATTTATTGGAGCAATGGCAATCTGATTAGTACTGACAAGGTGGGAGAGGCCAAGTGTTTTTAATGAGAGAATATGGATTTTTTTCAAAATGAGTTCACGTAAATCAGTAGATGCTGTCAATGTCTTTCATGTCCTGTGAGAACATTCCCTGTATCAGCTAAAAGTGTGAAGGTAGAGACAGCGTTGTTCTCTGGACAGCCTTTATATTCTACATGAGTGAGTGTTTTATATCTTACACTGATAAGACTTGATGCTTTTGAGAGCACGATTGCAGGAATGAGGAGCTAACACTAAAGGTCCCATATTGTGGAAAGTGAGATTGTCTTTTTTGTTATGAAGCAGGTATCGGTGCTATAAATACTGTGAACGTATCAAAGAAATCACAATCCACAGATAAAAGCACACAGTCCGTATTCAGAAACTTTGTCTTTAAATAAGCTGTCGGGACTTCGGTAAGGTTGTGATGTCACAAGTATTCTGTCACCAGTAAAGTGATGCTAATCACACACAGTAAGCCAGCAACAGCACAGATTCAGAAGAACGGAATGCGCTGACCAATCAGAGCGGGAGGGGGGCCTTCAAGGGACAGACAGAATGAATAAAATTAAGTGTTTCTTTGAACATTAAAACCCAAAATACAAGTATGAACCTAAGAAATGAGCATCAATCTCCTTTAAAACAGCTTATGTTCACTTTTTGCATATATTTGCAATATTATGCACTTTCAAACCTTAAACCCCTGTCTGACCTCATGCAATTATTGTCAACCTCTGCCCAGCTAGCAAACCTTGACATTTTTTCAACTCTTCCCCTGCAGTGTTTCACATGGTCCTTTGTCATATTTAAAATGCATATTCATTCAGAGAGAGATGGTGACATGGAGAATCTGAGGGGGTGAGATCTTGGCAGGTTTCTAAATGAGATTATTAGTGATGGTATCATTAGCATCCACAAACATGGAGCCTTATTGTAAGGCAGCTGGACCACTCAAGTAAGTGTGAGACTCGTTCTGACCTCATTAGTGGGAGCATATGGGAGGAAGACCTGCGATTCAGTGCAGTTATCCAAGTTTCAGTGTGAACTGCCCAGCGTGATCTCCACACTACACTATATGGTGTCAGTCTAATGAATATGCATTGACCAAAAAAGGCTGGAAGTGGATCTTACTTGGCTCATCTACTTTGCAATAGCCCAGGGCTGCAGGGCTTTTTGGGACCACTAGGGGGCGGGGAACAATATTGAAACACAATATCTGACAAATGATCACTTTTTTAAGTTGTTATGGCTAATTTGTTGCCTACACATCAAGCAGAAACATAGGAAATCGGAGTTCATTTGGAGTTGTGTTTGGGGATATGTAAATTTCTATTCATATTTGATCTTTAACAATCTTTTGATACATAAGTATCAACTAAATGTTCAACTAAATGTTCCAATTATTTTACAAGCTATAGTTGCTAATAATGTCTTTTTGTCATTTGTTGCTGGACAGGTAGCAAACAATTGGCTTATTTGAGCTATTTTGCTGAAAACAGCTGAAGCTGGAAACAATGTTTTTGTGTCTTTAAACCAAACATTGAGCTAAAGGTGTAGGCTATTAGCCACCTTTGAGTGGAGGGACATGGGGTTTTCTCCCATAATTTGCATTCTGTACGTTCATGTTGATAGAAAAGAGAATTTGATGCAATATTTGATGCAACAATCAAAAGCCACGACTTACTCTTTGTCAATGACTGCAAACGTGCTGGTTCATTTCAGGTTCCAACAAACAGAAATTCAAATAGAGATGCATTTGATAGAGTTGACGTAGCATTAAAGGGAGTATAATAAATTGAGGAGCAGTGCTCCCAATTAAAATGACGAATATCTCCTTGCAATCCGGTAAAAAAGTTCTCTGATCGAAGGACATGTTAATATTAATAATTAAATAGCTGTTCAGAACAGAAACGTTATTTGATTTGGTATGTATTGGCCGTCATTAAAATGTTATGAAATAAGATTCTCTAATTTATATCTTCCACAATCAAGGAGGGGGTACTGCGGCACCCTCAGCAGCCCAACACCTATGAATGAGTAAATTAGACATTGACTGTAGCTGTGTACAGTTAATAACACTACTAATATGAGTTTATTAATGCACATGTTCCTCTGTTCACATCTAACAGCTTAACTGCAACCAAGATACTTACCAGGACCATAGCGTGAGAGCATGTATGTGCTGCACACAGCCCTCCCTTTCATTTACCGACAGTAATCAACATGTGTTTTGATATTTAACCTGGTGCTCTTTGGCTCAGCTGTTTGAGGAAATGTCTCCAACCAACACTGCATCCTGTAATTGGTTTGATTGACGGACATCTGAACTCACACCCATCAGGCTACAGCATCTGATCTTCATTCTATATTTATTTATTTCACTTGAAATGTGGAGGTTTGGTGAGAATATTGTGGTGCTCAATCTGTTAGCAGCCAAAGTGCTACCATCTGGACCTGGCTCACTCATTCAGTGACTGAAAAAAATGTTTGAATGTTTTTTAGATTTTACTTTTTAAAAAAGCTAAACAGACCTTTAACAAAGCTCAAGTGTTTTTGTTGATGACATGTACGCAAGCATAGCTGTACAGGAACTACAGTGTTACAACCACAACTAGATTCATCTAATATTTTGTATTGTTGGATCAACTTTTTATAACTGAAAGTTGAGTTCAAATCTTGGAAGATACATAAATCAACACATAGATTCAACTTGAGACAACTATTAACAGGTAGATAAAAACGAATTAAAAAGATTTTTTTTATGCTGTTATGGATCACCAAGCCATTTGTCCTTTGTCTTTCAGGTGTATCTGAGCTCAGCAGAATCATCGGGGGCTTCCACAAGGCACTTGAGGAAAATGCTGAAGCTCTGATAAAGCTTTATCTTTTAAAAGGAGGCATTGTTAGGGAGTCGGCCACAATGGCTTCATGCAGATCACAGACATCTCTGCTTATCGGACAACTGGCACTAAAGCGTCTCAGCCTTTATCTTCCAGAAACAATTACCTGCCAGGTAAGCTGATTTCTGGATAATATGAGCATTTTTCTTTTAAGTCTGACAGAACAGCTGTTATTAAACTGTGACCACTCTTTAACATTTGAGTGTGTGGAAATAATTTGTGGTAAAAATGTGATAATGTCTAAATTACATTTAAATTAAGTCTATCAAAATTGTTGATGCCATATGGAACCATGATGTCTTCATGTCTTTTCTTTTTTTTGAGCAAACTATGGACTGGTTGCACAGTAGACATTTTGACTTGTCAGATCAGGAAAAGCACAAGTGGATTAATAAGAGTAACAATGGCTCAGTTCCGTTAAGCGTCCCAGTGACAGTGAAAGAGCACACATGATAGCAGGACCATCCCTAAGTGGAATGCAGCCATCATTAATGTACCTGCTAGTTTCCTGCTTTAACATGACTAAATGTCTGCACGGCAACCAGTCCATCCAGTGACATGTATCTATGTACGTCCACTTCAGAACATATTCAGACCACTTCACCTTTTGCACACTTTATAGTGTTGAACATGTATTGTTAACATGTAATCACTTTGTCCATATGGGTTATGGAGCGAAGATTAATGGTGAAAAGTACGAATTCTATTCATTTTAAATCAGGCAAAAGTGAAAGGGTCCGACTACTTTCTTAAGCCACTAGATAGCTTCTGCTTTATGTGGCAAGGTATCGAGACTGAAATGTATCCAACATTGTTGAACAACTTATAAGCTTTTCATTGTTTCGCCCTCTGACACCGTTTGAAATCTGGCTTGGTCTATAACTTGTCCCCGATCACGCAAAATCCAAGTATTATATCAACCTTTAACTAAACATACATACTGTTGTTGTTATTTCATGGAGGTAGTTGTTTTACCCAACCACTGTGATGGGTTGAGAACGTAATATTTCAACTTATAGAAAAGTTGGGCCAACTTGATCTGAGAGAATTAAAGTGGTTGTGCCTACGTACATTTTTGAATAAGAAAAATGTTCTGCCAACTTAACATTCTGAACTAAGACACATTGTTTAATCTAAATGGTAATGTGAAATATCACACTAGGGGATTTGTTCGAAAAGTGTAATGTAATTGAAACAGCTTGGCAAATTGTTACTAAAGTTTTTTTAAGTTCTGCCACTTTATATACTGTATATTTAGCTGCCTCGCATATTATTGAGCTATCTTAAGTTGAGATATTTACATAAATCCTGAGCACCTATACTACTGACTGTGGATCAGTGGTAGAGTTGGGTCATCCTTCAATCAGAGGATCGCGGTGCGATCCCCTGCTCCACTCGTCCATGTTGATGTGTCCTTGGGCAAGACACTTAACCCCAAATTGCTCCAGTAGCTGTGCCTACGGTGTGTGAATGTTGTATGAATGTTAGATAGTCCTGGTGGGCAGGTGGCACCTTGCATGGTATAGCCTCTGTCATCAGTGTATGAATGGGTGTGAATGATGACATGTAGTGTTAAACTGCTTTGAGTGGTTGGATGAATAGAAAGGCGCAATACAAGTACAGTCCATTTACCATTTCACCATTTATACCTTCACTGTATTGACAATTAAAGTGATTCTGGTTCTGTCTATGTTCAACATAAAAAGCAAAGAGCATGATGACAAAGATGATTTAAAAAGGTCATCGTGTTCTCACATACAAGTCAAAGAAACAGCAAAACAACCTTAAAAAAGTCTGATATGAGGCTCTTTCTGCTTAACTTACTTTATATCTACAGTGACTGCTATACTCTGAGTCCAGTCCTAACTGTGATTCCAGTCCCACGATCCTCATGGGACGCTGTTAGCTGTATTTCTGTCAGCTTATCTCTGACAGGAACCAAGACAATGACATACAGGAAATAAGCTTTAGAGTAGGTCATTTGGAAAGTAAAATGGAACTCCTATTACTACCTGCAGTGCTAAACTGGCAGACATTTCCAGTGCGAACGGTGCCAAGGTGCATATGCTGCACAATACGGCACGGGGTGCTCTGCTGTCAGATATTTCGCACAAGGGCTTTGATGATGCCCAGGGCTGCAGCGCTGTCAAGAACCCCAGGGGAGCCAGACAGAGGTGGGAAGCTTTTCAAAAGGTCGCAAACTACTTTCAAGGTCCCTAAAATTCATCTGCTAGAGAATGAGGCGAGGTGGAGCACTGAGCATTGTTCTTCACCTTGAATACATTTCCCAGGCAGCGTTGGCTTTAGTGCATTTTTATGAAAAATAAGAAAAACAACTGATTGTACCAGGTTGGGAGCTTGACTTTGTCTCGGAGGAAAATAAACTCCAGATTAGTTTATAGTGAGATATGGTTCATAAGAGTATTGCACTGGGTAACAGGTGTTTTACTTCATAACCCCTTAATAATTTTTAATTTTTTATTTTATTATTTTTATTTTTTATTTTGTTTTCTCTGTGTATGTAATTTATTGACCCTATGGTCACATTGTGTTTTTTATGCTTTTAAATTTCTGCTCTGTTAAAGCACTTTGTGATTTTGTTGTCTGTGAAAAGCACTCTATAAATAAATTGTATTATTATTATTATTAATATTCACGACTCTCTCCCATCAGCCCCTTTTCCACTCCAGGAACTTTTCTCAGGGACTTAGAACCTTTTGAGGAACTCATTGTGTTTCGACCACAGGAACCAGGGTCTAAATTAAGTGCCAGAGGCATTTTACCCCCAAACCCTGGTAGGGAAGTATTACTTTCTGAAAGTACAGGAATTTGGGGGGCGGTGGGGTTTGCAGGGATGACAGCTGCTGATTGGTCAAGTACACACAGCACTGCTGCAAGAAAGCACACTAGTATCGATACCATTTCAGGACAAGGGGAGAGCATTTCTCTTTGCTTGACAACATTAAAAATGCAGTTAAAAAACATCTATGTTATGAAAAGGATGACTTTTTCCCTTTGCCTTCAGAGAAACAGGTTTGTTCAACTCTGGGACAAGTGGGTGAGATGCGTAAAACCATTCCGAACAGATTTTGTGGAATAGCGAATGAATGACCCTGTAACATTGATTTAACTTAGCAAGCCTCATCGACCTCTATCCCACTCTCTCTCAAGTCCCCCGCCTGTCTGATGTTTTTATTTGTTTATGTGTACACTCTCTCAAATTGTACAAAGTTACCCAATTCTGAAAAACTGTGGACATATGCTGGTGCGAATGTATACTTTGTAACCTAAGCTACTGTCCAAAACAAAAACAAAATAAAAGAATGAAATGAAAGTCGCGAGGAGTAGAGTAAAGAGAGAACGCACGGCGACGCTGTAAACTAAAGAATAAAATGATTTTGACATTCTGTTCTAAAGCACAAATAAAAGAACCATTAAACAGTCAGCAGATGATTTTGTGAGGAGGCAGATTTCATTCATTACAACGAGCATCAGTAAATACTATGCAACAGTAAATGTTGTCGCAGTGAGACCAAACAAAAGTATTTATGTGTGTCAGATGAAATCCGAGTGCGTTTACCACTGGGACCAGCAGCGGCCTCCTCAGTCTCCAGGTCTTTAGAAGACTACAACAGGCTGAAGGAACCTTTTAGTTCATTAGACTAAAATACCAGGAACCTCTTGCTGGAAACGCAGCTTTACTTCCATTGCTAATCCCTCTTTGCTGACACACACACAGCTCTTATGTTGAACTAATCATTTCTTAGGCCATGATTTATAGGCTCCTTTTGTTAATAAAGACTGAGTAACAAGCTGTCAATGGGAGCTCAATGTTATTTATGTCCCCCGTTCAGCAATGTTTCCTCTTTACTGGGACAATAAGAACCTCTCGCCAATGATATTTAAATCCCCGAAGCATTGATGGCTTGCACTAGTAACATGACAAGTGTTTGCTTGCTGAGATAAGGAAGATTTATTCTCATCCTAAAATCGGCATTAGAAGAAATGTCCAAATCCAAAAGTGACGCACGTGTAGAAAGTGTTTTCGAAGGCACAGTTATTACCACTGAAATCTGTGATAATCACCTTGAAAGATTAGGACTAAATGGAATAAATGAAATCTGTCACTGGCATGGATGTTATCACACTTATTGGTCTGTGGTCCTGTTTCCTTTCATAGCAGCACTCTCACCGTTAATGTAGGAACACAGCACGTGCTACAGGGATCAATGCACTTGTCATTCACAACTACGGTCAGATCAGTGGAAAGGTCACAAAGCCCTAAAACGTCAATATAAAGTATGCCTTAAGTAAGCATTATTATCGAGCCATTCTCTCATGAATCCAGTCGTGTCATGTCACCTGTGTGGTTTTTGGCTCGGATACGGCTCTGATATTCATTACTTGTCATCTTTATGATTCCAGCGGTTATTCATCAAAAGGGTTGCTTTGGCAACGTGACCAAACTGTTTCTTGCCATTTAACAGCATAGAAGATTTATTAGTATAATGAACCCTAAATGGCATGAATTCAATATTAGTATTCATCTTTCATTAAGTTATGGCCTCGCTAAATGAACTAGCCAGGGGCAGTTGAGAATTTCAAACTAGAACGGCATTGTATTATTGTAATTAAACGCATTTCCATAAGGCACGGCGCTCGTTTCTTCATGAAGCAAGAAATGAATCATGTGTTATATGAATGGCCGTGCAGCAGGGGTCAAAGCATCTGTGTGAAGTTCAAGGGAAACGAGTCTCAGTTTAGAAAACAGCAGTTCTAAGAACTGCTACAGCTCTCCCTGTTTGTGTTGCACCCCTCCCTTCACTCCACAGGAGAAGTCACTAATATAGCAAGGCAAAGCTTATGGTTTATATCATCTCTATTTCCACAATGTTCATGCTGCCAAGAATGTGGTGCACCGAAATCTACATCTATTTCCTCCTCCAGCGTGTAATTGTTGAGGACTTCCCTGGTGGCCATTATTCATCCATAAGATAAACATGAGACTTGTGCAATCAAAGATAACAGTAAAAATATTTAGATCTGACTCAGTCGGTGGGAAGATAAAGGAGAATGCTCGCAGCTCACATACTTCCTGATCTGAATTCAATTATTTTCATGTGCGAGAGTCTCTGTGTGTGAATGTTTTAGGGAGAACTTGTGAAAAACATGGTGGAGAGGGAGAGTGGAGGAAACATGACTGGAGGCCTCAGGACAGGAGAGAACAGCATTATGTAAAGTTGCTACACCATCTAATTCCTAAAGGTCAGTGAGAGTCGGTGTGTACCATCTCCACCACTGCAGAGAGAGCGATCCTGTAGAATCGTCCCTCACAACAAAGCATACTGTAAGGATTGCAGCCTGGATTGCAGCCTGTGGTATGACCACATTAGTTCAGATAGTCTGTAAAGAAGAGTGTACGTTTTCTCATGTGCAAAACAAATAATCATCTAATCTTGTCAAAGCACAAGTTTAGAACTCAACACCTACTGTAATTATTCATTTTGAAGGTGGGTTATTTTAGAGTTCTGGTGAAGCTTTGTGAAAGTGGGACTACGCCATTTTTGAGAGAAGAAATACCTCCTACCGAGAGGAAAAAACGTCCAAATGTCATTGTCTCACTTTAAGTCTGAGAAAACATAGCAAATAACACCATACCAATGTCATCACGGTTATCTTGCCCTGACTTTTAAAGCAGCCATGCCATTTTGACATGTCGTCGCAGGGATTTGGCAAACCTAAATGGAATTGGGCCATAATTTATGTTATTAATCACACCTGTGTTGGGCTGTGAAGCCATTCTGACATCGTGGGAAAGTGCAAGTGTAGTATAAAACCCTTGCTACATTTGGAGAGATTGTTCTACAAGCTGGCAGAACAGACACCTCTCAATGCACTTGAAGATAAAGACAACTGCATCTCAGAAGACTAGAAAAGAGATAGACAATTACCATGACATACAGTTGTTGTCAGTCACAGCTACTCATGGTCAGAAACACGGATAAAACACCAGGCAAGGTAGGCAAGCTCGACCTGGGGTTCCAAATAAAAGGGCGCCGAACAACTATAGATTAAATATGATTAATAAGATTAAAGAAGATATATTTAAATAAGATTAATATATAAAAACTACTGAATTATGTTACTATTCAAACTCATTGTACCCTTATTGACTTACAAAAACTAAAAAAAAATATGTAACTCAACTGCATACTACTTACTGTGTTACTGTGTAAATTGTAGTACAACATTCATTCCTGGTTACGCTTTAGATTCAGATTTGACTCTTAAAATATAAAAATTATTATTTATTAAACTATTCAGCATCATATTAGAATTGAAAGCTCCATCTTCAACAGATGCCACGTATCCTCATACAACGGTTTGTATGATACCTTATAAAAAGCAACACAAGTCCATTTCAGCTCGTTACATAAATATGGTCTTTTAAAAATAAACTTCCATCTTCACAGGATGTGGGATATCTACTATTAACGGCGCATTCCAGCCTGACAAATGTTAAATACATTTAAGTTATTGTTTGATAATGCATCTCTTTCACGCTTCATTAATTTATATCCGGACGAAGCGAAGATATGTTCTAAATTTTAAGTTAGTATGGCAAAAACTTACACAATCTGAGTTGCAACGGCAGAGTGGCTCTGTTCCTGTAGGCCAGGGGTGCCCAAGGGGTGACCAGTCGATCGCAAAGGCAGTGCAGGTAGATCGCATGCCAATCAAAAATAATTTCCCTCCTCCTTATGGTATTTGCCACTTGATTGACGTACAGGGCAGCCAGTCTGAGATCACGTCTTTTCTAACACACGGGTCACCACGTATGCGCGGTCAACCGCAAAACTCCGGCGAGCTAATTAGTCAATCTTCCAATTTTTTTCTTCTGAAGAAGCTGTCACAAACCGGGCCGAACGGCCATGACAAAAGAGGGAGACGCATTCAATGAACAGTTGATTAATTATTTATTAAGTTTAAAGTAATATAAAAGACAAACATAAACAAACAGTGACATGTGAAGTCAGTCATTTCAGCAGTGTAAGTGAGTGGGTGCGTGTAAAGTGTATATGCAGTGTTGTATAGTGTAAAAACAAACCATAACTGAAACCAAAGCCAAAGTGGGTGTCTCAGGAAGGAGCGAGAGCTAACTGAAGATCCAGAGGGTTTTTGTATGAGTGCTCTGGCACACAGGGCCAGTGTTGCAAATGGCCTCAGGTGCTTCCACTCTGCCTGACGACCCTCTGCCACACCCACCTCCACACCTGCAAGGAAGGCAGCCAAACGAACAGGCAGAGAGGGTCATCACAAAGCTAAAGCTGCAGCGCCATGATTTGGGGAACTTCCAAAAACTCGCGTCAAAGCTGGAGACGCAACGGAAGGCGCGCACAGTGCGCGCTACACAGAGCAGATTGACAAGTGTCTGTCAGAGTTTGACAAATGCTTTAAAGACTTTGCTTTACTCAAGCCAGTCGCTACATTTATGTGCTACCCATTTCGGGAAGATTTTGAGGTTGATTCACTCGCATCAAAAATTGCAACGCTGTTTCACCTGAACTCGTCTGGAGTAGAGGATGAGATTTTTACACTACAGGCTGACATTCAGCTGAAGTCCAGGGCTCATGGTCAGTTTGGGAACTTACTCACAGAGGAAAAGTACCCAAACTTGAGGAAATGTGCTACCTTCTTGACTGCATTATTCGGCTCTACTTATTTATGTGAGTCAGCCTGATAATGAATATTAAGTCCAAACACCGTTCCACCATGACTGATGATCATTTGAAGTCTGCTTGAGGCTGGCTACCAGCAGCTACTATGTAACCTTGGCTGATTCCATTCAGTCATAAGTCATCAGAGTAAGGTAATGACCAAAAATGTACAGAATTGTATTGTGCCATAAGGTTATACAAGGTACAACAACATATATTGTAAATATAAAGTATACTCAGTATATATATATATAT
>NW_022280068.1:1029352-1104857 GCF_004355925.1 Anarrhichthys ocellatus | reverse complement strand
CATAAGGCAGAATCCCCCTGTAGTCCACTGGTGGTGGTGGTGATGAATGAGGAGCATGACTGTGATGCTGACTGGAGGGGACTGGGGTGGAGGAGGGTCGCATGCGATTGTCCTGAAATGACAACTGACAGCAGCAGAGAGGAGAACACTTCTAAAGTTTGACAGCAACGATGTGATTGGCTTAAGGAAACTGTGTGCAGAATCTGGTTGGTTACTTTAAATGCCCACAATCAGCTGATAGTCATTACAGGGAGAGACAGAGATTATGAATGAAAAGGAGTGTAAAGAGAGTCTTCCTGACTTGCGCTAAAGCTTCATTTGTAGTGCTTCAAACAATAAAATGTATGAAGTATTTATTACATATAGCCTATGTGTGTTAAATAAAAATGCGTGACATCTGATCATTCATGTCACATTCTGCCACGTTGTGATTGAATTAATAGTAAATATATAAGTTGTCATGAACACATTTATGCTCATCTGACAGATCATAAAATACAGCACTAGAAGTAAACAATGGACAGCTGATTAGCTGTGCCATACCTCATTTTTAACTGAAGTCACTTTTAAATGACGGTCCGAGGCGAGGGTGTCTCATTTGTTAAATGCCTGTTTTCTCAACTCCTCTCTCCTCATTTCTCTTCCTCACCTCCTACGGTTGTATGGGCGGGACTAAGACGCGAGGCGGGGAGTCGAGGAGTCAAGGAGTCAAGGAGTCGAGGAAGGGAATCAAGAAGGCACAAAATCAGGAAATGACAAAGACCCTGAGTTAAGCTTGTGCATGGTGAATTAAAAAAGCCATCTTCAACAGAGCTCAGATTGCATGATTCACCATGGCAACAGGTAAGGCAGAGGCTCCATTTTAATCCAGTGGATGTATAGATATTAATGTTTATATGGACTGTGCACATTTATCTTTATAACAGAGTCTGAGTCAGTGTGGGGAAAAGTTTCAATAAGTTAACACAAGAAAGTTTTAATCAGTGTTGTCCACTAATTCATCATTTACCAGACCTACATTTCCTTAATGGGTGATAAAGTGGTGGAATCCAATTTGTTCAGCTTAAATCTGACGGGGACAAAACACAGGGGCCAGCAACTGAATATGAAAAATAAAATGCCTGTATTTCTTAAGGAAACTAAAGAAAGCAAACCTTCTTGTCTTGTTAACTTTTGCAAAGGAGCAATAGAAAGCATCCTGGAAACATTACAAACTGGCACGGGACGCCCTCGACCCAGGACAGGAGGGCTCTACAGCGGCTGATTAAAATCACATAGAAGATAATTGGTACCCATCTACTGAGCATCAGTGATATTGGTGACAAGAGGAGCCTGCAAAGAGCTAAGAGTATATTAAAAGGCAAAACCCACCCAGCCACAGCCTGTACACCTGCTTCCGTCTGGAGAGAGATACAAAAGTATCAGCTTTCAAACCACCAGACTTGTGAACAGCTTCTTTCCTCTGGCTGTGAGACTCCTACACTCATCTCCCACCCTCCACAATAATATAGTTTGTGTGTGTGTGTGTTTGTTATGTAGCAAAATGGGACTACAAACTGCATTTTGTTGGGCAACCCTTTTGTACAATGACAATAAATAAACCTTTTGACCAAGATAATTTATGTATATATAGATCAAAGACATAGAGCATCATTGTAAGCTCACAATCTGTTTCACTAATAGCGGGCCTCATGCAAGAAGCAGATTTGTTCTCAAGTGGCCCTTTACGAGTGATTTAGGAGAACGTCCTGCAATCACCAGTTTTCTCGTATTTTCAATTTTCTCTTAGGTATAACTCGGTCCACGAGTGATCCGGACCTTTCCAAGCCTTAGTTTCTCACTAATGGATTGCATATTTCATATTTTACTTTGAAGCAATATTACCTCAGAAAATGATGTTGACATTATCGTGTTTGACGCTGCAATTCTAATTTTAATATAATTCAAAATTGTCTATTGATGTTTATGCTAATTGTACTTTCCTTTATGGATCTATGAAAGCAGGACTCAAATCTCTGAACCTGTAAAGGTCTTTATGAATGAACACTTCTGGACATATGGGGCAGGATGTGAAGGTGTATATGGTATTATTGCGTCATTAATTACGCCAATTTACAATTCTCAATAATGCACAGGTGGCATTCATCATTTTAACGCTGGTCATTTACACAGTTTTCTGAAGTTAGGAGCCTTTGCTTAGTTCCGACGTGGCTCAATCGTCGAGCCCACTGTGCAGAAAAAATTAAGAGAAAGTTTTAAGGTAAAAATATCAAAGTGTTCTTGCATGAGGCCCAATGTGTTTGGAGAATTAAATGTTAAAATACATAAGATTTAAAAATTCTGACTATTTAGATCTTGGCTCAACAGCATTCATTGGTTATATTTCAGCTAATTCAACAAATGTTGTAAATGTAAACAGTGTCGGTGAAATACTGTTAAGACGTTCACTATAGCCTATTTAAAAAAAAAAACTCTTCTGACATCAGCTGTCTGTGAGTCACAGTGTTTTATATAAGAGAAGATATAAAAGAGAACTTCCACTGGCAAGAAGATGGACATGCAGAGGTTTTATTCTGAACTGAGGGTGACTTGATGCAGTGGAATATTTGAATGTGAGAGCCAAAAAACTCAGTTCAAGGAAATGACTGACAGCACATAAAAAAAGGTTCCAATTTTTATGTGAGATGGTTTCCATCAGAGAAAAGGTTGCCTCTATCCTCTTCCACCTGGCCCTGTTCCCCAACATTGTTTTTGAGTCTTCTCGATCATTTCCAGATTTTGTCCCCCTTCGATTCCTTTCCTCGCCTCCTGTGTTAGAGGAAGAGACGTGAGGAGAGACACCGACAAATAATGACATTCATCACAGCTGCATCAGTCAATGTTTTGTTATACCGCAGTATTTTATGATCTCTGTCAGATGAGCATCATAGTGTTCATGACAACTCATATATTTATTATTATTTTAATTCACAACCTTGCATAATGTGACAACAATGATCGGATGTCACAGTTTTTTAAATTAACAAACACACATATTTTATATATATATACTGTTACGTCAACAGCTGTTTGCACTTGTAAACATGTCGGGATCATATCAGTTGAATTAGATGTAACATACATTACATTAAAACATATCTATCAGGTGAGTGTCATTAAGGAATGTGGTTAGAACAGGGCTTCATGAGGCGCTACAGTTTGATCGCACATCTGATCATCTTAAATAAAGACGATTTATGAAAACAAAAGGATGTGTTACATTTGTAGAGTCCCACCTTGGGTTGAGATATTCCAGCTGTGACTCACATGTCTTTTTTTTACGTCTGGGGTGCCAACAACACTTCCTCAAAGGATACCCAAGTTTATCCTCGCTCATAGCTCCTCTAGCAAGCCTCCTCGATCCTCAACCCTTGAGATGCATTGTAGGAATTAGGTGTCCAGAATCATGGAGCGCTGAGATCGACTTCCGGGTCACAAGCCGCAGAATCGAGGAGTGAGGAATCGAGGAGGCACATAACCGGGAAATGAGAAGTGGTCAACAGGTTTGTCTCATTGTGTCCTCTTAGGGCTGGGCTTTGTTCAGATGTAGGAGGACAGCTGAGTCAGTTCTTGGGTGAGTTCATTGAGGTGTCAGCAGTAGACATCTTTTGATGGTGTGTTCATTATTCTGTGTGATGCAGATGCTTGCTTGGTTTAGCGCCAACCCTTACTTGGGCAGGTGTTATGTTCCAGTTAGAACATACAAGACGTAACAGATAATGACTATCAGTAGTGAAATTCCCAGGTTTCATTTTTGTCCTTTTTTCAGTAAAGTTTTTCTTACTAAATAAACCTTTTTTAATACTACTCCTGCTTATCGACTTGGTTCTTCAACATGCCTTTTTAAAGTGGTGCCAAGCCACCTCATCTGCCCTTTATACCTGGTGGTGGCACTGCTGTGTCTAATTTGACTAGAAATCTAGTGATTAGAAAACATAACATCACAAAGACCCATGTGTTTAAGGAAATGAGCATGTTTTCACATATATGACAGCATCTACTGAATGTATGGGGATTCGACTCATGTTATCAGGAATACTAACCACATGTGAGTCCTTATTGGATAAACATGAACATGAATGCCACTCTGTCAATGGCATATTACCCAGATTTAGTAAGATGTCAAGGAAAAAAATTCAGACCTACTTTTCAAGAGCTCTATATTCAATTCACAGCATTAATGCCAATTCTTGTTCTAAAATGGAGAATCCTCTAGGATCCTACACATTGTGCCATCATTCTGCCAGTCCATGAAATTAATACCCTGTGATAAATTATTAATTATTCCAGCCTTTTTTATCCATTACATCTCACAGGAGTCCTTGAGTGCATTCATGTTGACAATATGCCGGCGCTCGTTTGTTTTACTTTGAACACCAGCGTTAACAAGCTGGACGTGACATGCAAGATTAATTATGCTGTACAGCAAATGACCCCCAGGGCCGCGTGTCATATCACACCTTTCGTTATGTCCCGGGGCTTCCAGATCCAGGCTCCCTCTTCACCTGAGAGAGACGTATCCGGATTACTACCCTCAGGCTGTCTTTGCTTCATCTCTCAGCTTTGCAGACACAAAGCCCTTGTGAGTCTGGAAGGTCACATAACTGATTTCTGTTTTATGGTTGCACATCTAATGCAGAACTCAATGCCAGTTAAAGGTTGGTTGTTGGGAAATTCAACTGGGGAGACAAACTCCTGAATGCCTTTTTTTAAAGCTATAGATTAGCTAAATCAATACTACAGATGTTGTGATTTAAGGCCACTTGTTCGCCACTTGTGGAATTCCATTTACAAAAATATTACCAAAGAGTAAAACAAAGACTTTCACACCACAGAGGTTCAAATCCTGCTGTCAGTAATCAACGAAAACTGGACAATTTTAACTGTCAGCAGTGGTGAAGAGAACTACTTTTCGATAATTGGAAAATATTAACAGTGACAGACGTTAATATACGTAGTAATATGACATAGACAAACTATGACGCTCTTCGTAACCCTTAAGTGTCTTTTTTTAGTTTACAATTACATGCATATACTGTTTTTTCAAAATAAACTTCGGTCTTCACAGGAAACAAGTTGGTTAGGTTGAAGCAACAAAATTTCTGGATTAGGTTTCGGAATAGATTGTCCTTTAAGTACGTTTGTTACGTAGTTAAGTAAGCTTAATTACACAACATAAATTAAGTACATTCCGTAACTTAAAATCATTTTGAAAGTATTTTGATTTCACACAGGACACAAACTGTGGTCTCCTGGTGACAGTCCTGTATTGGTTTGACCCATCCATCCACCCCAACCTCCTCCCCCTTTATCCAGCTTTACTTCCGCCAAAACTACGGCACAAAGAGTGTCATAGTTTGTTTGCTTGGTTTGTTTAGAGTGAATGAGAGGGCTGAAAATAATCCATACACAGCACATCATATCATAAGGATTTTTATGATCTTCAATCATAGGTGTTATAAATAGCATGAAGACTTCGGAGGGAACAATGATCAAACAGAATATACTTTAGACATTAGTCCTGAGTAGAAATCTCAAGTATGAAAACTTCTCTCTTTATTTTTGCAGTTTGAATCAAATTCACTTTACCACCAAAACTGCTTCAGGAGAAACTTATCTAATGTATGAGAGTGTCATTATTGGTATGAACTAGAATGTGGCACAGGACATATTTGGCACTATAACGTAGTCTTTTAGACCTGATGTTGATATGAATTATTATTATCGCTAAAAGCCAGTAATGGTAACCTTTTTTTGTTGATTTTGTCGGTCCCTGTGGACACAAACGGTAGTCATTTTACTGCAGCAGGATCTGACAGTCTGTCCCTTGCAGTCCTGGTTCTGGGTCTCCCGTGCCTCCCTTCCCTCCAGCGGGCCCAGCAATAGGGTCTGAGCCTCCAGCAGCGTGGCGCCAGTGTTGGTCCCCCAGCGATGACCGGCGGGCAGCGGGGAGAAGTTTTGCTCCTGGCTGGAGGAGGAGCTTTAAATAACATAATGAATTGAGCATTCCAATACTTGTACCTCCCCATCTACCCCAAAAATAAATAACGTTCAGTGACTCACAGTGCAGACATCCACAACAGTGAACGGTGTGAGGCTGGGTTTGTCTCTTATCTCTCCTACATGTATACCTCAGATTTGTGTTTATGACAAACATCTTAATACACGCTCTTTTTCTCTGCTGCAATTATTGCTCTGCCAAGTGAGCCACCGAAACATAGTCCTCTTTGTCATTACAACCGAGTAGATGATTACAGGTTTGTTCTCCAAATTAAATTCCTGAGGGACATTATACCACACCGTCTCTCACTCGCGGACCAGAAAAGGCTGACACAGCAGATCGCTGTGCGATCCCCGTAGCCTCTCTGATAAGATTCACTCTGCAGTGTGTAGAGGACAAACCCCCATGTCTACTCGATTGTAAACATCCCAGCAAACAATGGCTTCTTTTTGATCTCTTCACCTGCACAACACAAAGCCCAGGACGCTCTTTTCTGAGCCTGGCTTTAGCTTTTACAGGTCAGCTCAGTTCAGTATTAGAAGGCAATTAATGTAGCAATTAATGTAGTACCTCTGGGAGTGATTCAGAGCCTGCCTGACCTTGGCTGGAAAATTGACCCTATAAAGGGACAACATTGAAGTCAGATTCAACGTGGCTCTTCACTTAGTACACTCTGGGGAACTGTTAATCTGCTGCTGGAAAACATTTTTGGTAAATAACTATCGAAGGGCTTTAGAATGATTCTTCTCTAATGGTGTTTCTATCTCTTGTCACCTTAAAAAAAGCTTTGGAAGAGGAGAGCTTTTTATTCACAAAGCTGGGATTTTTCTTCTTGCCTTTAAACTGTAAAGGCAAACTGGGAATTTGATTGAACTAACAGCTGCTTTTAAGCTGCAAATAAAGATGCCCATGCACGACAGCGACGACGGCAATGGACAACAGTGGACCAGCCGATCGATTATCATTCAAAGATATCTCGCAGAACAGCATTTTTAGTCTAGACAAAGTCATCATAAACTCCAAACCAAGGTTGTCCTGAAATCACTTTTGCTCGACAATCACTGCCAGCCTTTGCAAACAAAATGTCTTATCCTGGCCTCATCTGAATGACACAGAGATAATTATCGAGGTGGGCCTCATCAGAATTCATTAGAAGCCCCTTTCTCTATGAGACAATGTGACTATTATGTCAAAATCCCTGTCAGCTATTTTTTATCATATCTGCCACAGATCTAGCTTCAGTGAATGCATAGGGAGGTAATTACCTCACACGCAGGAAAAATAGGGTGGAGACCGACAGAGGGAGGGAGGGGATGTTTGGCACCAACAAACACCCCAGGGTTGTCTGACTACAGGGCAGTATTCATGAAGAGAGTTAAAATGTATGAGATAAAATCAGGGAGACAGGGAAATTTATGATTACCGTGTCACCCCGAAGAGAGCTGTTGTGGAAAGCTAAATGTCTGCAGCAGCTATGAGTTTGATTAACCGCATTCCCCGGAACAAAGCCGAAGGCAAATTGTGAGCCACTGCAATCCAGAGTGTTACACCAGTGAAATAATTCATCGCCATCTTTGGTGAAAAAAGTCAAACTTAATGCAAGCTTTTTTTATTATGCAAGTTGCCCATAGGTGTGATTTTGGTTGCATGTCTGATCGACTTGTGAGCAGTTCATGGATGTAGTTTTAGAGCTGGTTACCGGGCTGCACAGCTTCCCACCTTGCTCATACACAGTTTCCTCTCTCCCCTGATTGTCTATGATGTAACTTACAGTCATACCTCTGTGCCTGGCTGTCTTAGACTTTACATTGAAATGACATACTAATAGCTTTTCTAAGCTTTAGAAAAGTTTTACAATATGGAACTTTGAGAGTTAAAAGAGTAATAATTGACCTTCAAGCAATTATATCTGCAGTTTTACAGATTCTCACTATTATAATGGAGTTCTAAAAAGAGAATGCTTTTTGGGCAGCATTTGATTTTTAAGGTGCAGCATGGGAGGAGTTCGGGGAGGCCATGGAGAAGGACTTTGGGTTGGCCTCAAGGAGGTTCTGGCAAACCATCCGACGGCTCAGGAAGGGAAGGGATAGCAGGGCTTACCTCAGGCTGTTCTCAGCGGGGGGGTAACTGCTAACCCAGACGGGGGACATCGTCGGGCGGTGGAAAGAGCACTTTGAGGAACTCCTAAACCCGACCAACATGTTGTCAGCAGCGCCTGAAGACCTGGGGGGGGGGGGGCTCACCCATATCCCTGGCAGAGGCCGCTAAGGTAGTTAAAAAGCTCCTTGGTGGCAAGGCGCCGGGGGTGGATGAGATCCACCCTGAGATGCTGAAGGTGCTGGACATGGTTGGGTTGTCCTGGCCTCTTCAATGTCGCGTGGGGGTCGGGATCAGTGCCCATGGACTGGCAGACCGGGGTGGTGGTTCCCATCTTCAAAAAGGGGGACCGGAGAGTGTGCTCGAATTACCGGGGTATCACACTACTCAGCCTCCCGGGGAAGGCTTCTGCCAGGGTGCTGGAAAGGAGGCTCCGACCGTTTGTCGAACCTCAGATTCAAGAGGAGCAATGCCGATTCTGTCCCGGCCGTGGAACAGTGGACCAGCTCTTTACCCTCGCAAGACTACTGGAAGGGTTCTGGGAGTTTGCCCAACCAGTCTACATGTGCTTTGTGGACTTGGAGAAGGCTTTTGACCGGGTCCCTCGGGGGTTCTTGTGGGGGGTGCTGCGAGAGTATGGGGTGCCGGACCTGTTACAACGGGCGATCCGGTCTCTGTACGACTGCAGTAGGAACTGTGTCCGCATTCTCGGCAATAAGTCAGACACATTCCCGGTGGGTGTTGGCCTCTGCCAGGGCTGCCCTTTGTCACCGGTCCTGTTCGTGACTTTCATGGACAGGATATCTAGGCGCAGCTTGGGGGCGGAGAACGTCAAGTTCGGGGGTCTCGGGATCACCTCTCTGCTGTTTGCAGATGATGTGGTCCTGTTAGCCTCCTCGGATCGTGACCTCCAACATTCACTGGGGCGGTTTGCAGCCGAGTGTGAAGCGGTGGGGATGAGAGTTAGCACCTCCAAATCTGAGGCCATGGTGCTCTGCCAGAAACTGGTGGATTGCTCCCTCCAGGTGGGGACGGAGTGCCTACCCAAAGCGAAGGAGTTCAAGTATCTCGGGGTCTTGTTGACGAGTGAGGGTAAGATGGAGCGGGAGATCGACAGGCGGATCGGAGCTGAGCCGGAAGGAAAAGCTCTCGATTTACTGGTCGGTCTACGTTCCTACACTCACCTATGGTCATGAACTCTGGGTCGTGACCGCAAGGATAAGGTCGCGGCTACAAGCGGCCGAAATGAGTTTCCTCCGTAGGGTGGCCGGGCTCAGCCTTAGAGATAGGGTAAGGAGCTCGGTCATCAGGAGGGAGCTTGGAGTCGAGCCGCTACTCCTTCGCGTCGAAAGGAGTCAGACTGGAGGTTTTCCAGGCACGTCCAACTGGGAAGAGACCCCGGGGAAGACCCAGAACATGCTGGAGGGATTATATCTCCCAGCTGGCCTGGGAACGAATCGGGATCCCCCAGAATGAGCTGGAACATGTTGCCGGGAGAGGGAAGTCTGGGTCAGCCTGCTTGGCCTGCTGCCACCGCGACCCGACCCCGGATAAGCAGAGGAAAATTGATGGATGGATGGATGGGTGGATGGCTGCAGGACAAATTGGCAGTTAGTCTTAGAGACGCCTCGATCAAACAGTGGCTGATGGTTCGTAGATGTTCTAGTAGACGTAGCTACGGAGGAGTTTAATGGGGGAGGTCAGGGTGGAAGGAAGGGTTCCAGTAACACAGGACTTTAACCCAGGATACCACTGTTCCATGTCCAGTATGAAACCAGAAGGCAAAGTTGTCACGGTCAGGCCGTGCCTCCTGCTTGTCCTGTGTGTGTGTGTGTGTGTGTGTGTATCATATGGGCAGGGCTCCGACCTGGTCTCCCGGCTTCCTAATTACAACTCACTTCACCTGCCCAGTCAAACCAGCTGCACTCCATCAACTCATCAACCCAACAGTATATCTACCCCGGTTCTTCATCCACTCTTCGCCAGATCGTTGTTAAAGCGCACGTGGTAGCTAGTTGTTCTTGGCCGCTCTGTTTGCAAATAATTCAGAGTTTTCTCCCAAGTGTTTTTTCAGTGCTTTGACCCTGTCTCTCTGTTCCTGCAGTTTTTTCATCATCCCGGTTCCCCAGTCTGCCTGCCCTGCCATACCTCCTCCTGCCTGGATTCCACCCTCACCCTCCCTGGATTTTCCCGCTGTGCTCTGGTCATTTCCCCCCCCCCCCCATGGTTTCCTGTCAATAAACCTTTCACCTATAATCCCTGGTCTGTGCCTGCATTTGGGTCCACACTCACAGCCCGTAACAAAAGTGGACCTATTTAACCCTTACATACTGTTCATATTTAATGCCTCCAGAGTAAGAATTCCAAGAATTCCCTCATAGTAAGTGTCTATACGAAATTTTAAACTACAGATCTATTTAGAATGTCTAAATAGCCTATGTCTCATTAATACATGTATGATTAATCCTTAATAAATGTTTCAGAGAGCAGGGACAGTATTTTTTTTTTAAAAGTTTTACAACATTCGTTTTTTGAGAAAAACATCTATTACACATTATCATGTCCTGTTTTACATAAGACATAAAAACATAAAAGCCATAATGATTTAAATATATTGTATTTGAAAATGGCATGAACATTCTGGAACTGTTGGAATTTATCATTGCAATTAAACGCTGTCCTCACTGCTATATCATAATAAATCATAATTATCAATATTAATTCAACATTTACCACTTAGAACACAAAACATTACATAATAAAATGCTTATTATAAACTAGTCAATAATCAGTCAGTAATCAGAGCTTTCTTCCACGTTGTCTTCCTGCTCTGACACATCCTCCAAATCACTATCAACCTCATCTTGGAAGAACAGACCGAGGGCCTGTTGCACACTAAATCTTGCTGCCATGATGTCAGTCACTGAAATGGCAGCTCAGGTGCCTTTATAATGTTATGACCCCCAAATCCATCTCAATAGATACGGGTCAAATTTGACCCAAAACAGCCTCAGTGTACAAAAATTTGTAGCACCTGTACAAAAGTATAACATTTTAAAATATTTTCATTTGTGTATTTTGGGTCTCTTTAGTCATCAAATTTCAGGCTAAAAGAATGACGTTTAGGGTATTTTTACTGCTGTCAAATGTCAAAACGGGTCAAATTTGACCCTAACAGTATAGGTTACGTGACGTAACATTTCTATGTTGCCTAAATACGTTAACAAGGCTTTGTTACACAGTGTAGCGTAATGGGTCTTACAACAGTTGTGTCGCTTACATAATGCAGCCTACTCAACTGCGTAACAAACACACTTATTTTCAATCACAATCTTTTCCTAAACCTAAGTTGTTTTGTTCTGAAGTTTATTTGGAAAAAGACAGTGTATGCATGTAACAAGTGGATATTGAGACGTGCAAAGACTTTGAAGTGTAGGCCCACTGACCAAGCTGCCGTTATGATGAGCTGGGAGTGAGAATGTGTTGGGTCTGCAGATGCTGTGTGTGAATTATAAAGAGCTCATCACTCCAGTTTTACTGGCATATGACACATGAAAATGATAAGTCACTACTCTTGCACGGCCGTATTTCACTCCCCACCGGCTAATGAAGATTCCTTACTGGCATATGCCGCTGCACTGGTGGAACATGGAAACAGCTCTCATGTGTCATATGCCTGTCAAACAGAAGCAACTGGCCACTAGTCAAAGGGGCATATCACTAAGAATGTAATTAACAAAACAGGTGTCAAAAGTTGCATCTGTTCTCAGACACATAACTGCAACATGCACAGACATCATGCACACACACTCCTCGAGTCAGGGCTAACTTGATCCTGTGAAAACTGTCAACTGTGGATAAATATTTACAAATCTGCTTACGAGGATTTTTCGTCAGTTTTAAAGTGATTGGTATCCGTTGATACAGTGCCAACATGATTTGCTATGACTTGTCATCCAGTAGATTTGCCGAGACTTTCCAGTGATCATGGCATGTTAAATCCAAAATACGGTGTCTCTCTGTATTTCTTCTTCAAACCATGGTTTACATTTTCTACTACCTTGTAATTTGCACGAACCTTCATCATTTCAAGTGTTGATTGTAAAAAACAAATGTTAATACCAACTAGGTCAAGAACCTTCAGCTTGATGTCTGAACATTTCCTTTTTCTGTCTGCCATTGTTCTGCCTCCTGTGATCTTGGTGTAAAGGCAACATTCATACTCTGCCACATGGATAATTGCAATTAGAAAAGGGTAAATTCTCGGCTGCAAAACTTTAGGGGCGTGTTTGTGCTGTAATATCATCAGACCTTGAGACGGGGCAGACAGGATCCGAGTGATGCACAATACATGCTGCTATCAGCAGCCACAATCCATTCATTTTAATTGAAACAACACATACACTTCACTAATATTGTCTCAGTTTTCTGTCACTTTCACCATCAGACTAGTTGAAAGATGCTCAAATGCAAGCGTTCAAAGACAGAGAATGTTTTGTGATTTGTGATTTTGGGCTTTACAAATAAATTGAATTCAAGTGAATTGAATTAAAAGTCTAATCATAGCGGCTTTAATGTTGTTTTAAGGACCTTGTGCCTCAGCACAATAAAGGTCGAAACAAAAATAAAAATACCTTTATATCAGCGAGGGAGCAGCCGGCACTCAAATCTGCTCAGTTTCATAACACGCAGGATGATTTGGTTATTCGGGCTCATTTCATCACATCCTCTCCCTCAGCAGTCAGGTGCGACGGCCTTTTAATTAACCTGAGTGACATCAGATGATCACATTCATCATGTCGACGTTCACTGTGTTGTTTGCAACAGAGTGGTGGGATGAAGGGAGACGGATAAGCTAATGCTAATGCTTACTTCCTAACACATTACTAATACATGAAACAAGCTTTACAGAATGTGGATGATAGGATTTCACGCATGGATTAACTGATGGCTCTAGTACATCAATACCACAAAGATGTTTATAATCATGATCACACGGGATCGTGGTATGTTTACACAGGCAATACAGATGTGGAATGGTAATAAGTAAATGGACTTTCATGTGTAGAGCACCTCTCTAGTCTTCTTTAGACTACATGTTATCATTCACACACATTCATACAGCCTTTGGGGGCAATTTAGAGTTCATTATCAAAAAGACTTTGACATGCGGACTGGAGGGCCAGGGGATTGAGCCACCACCGACCCACTCTACCTCTGAGCCACAGTCAGAGTCAGAATATCATTCATTCACTGTTTGGAACTGCGATTTATTGCACAAGCAAACGGTAGATCTTCAGGATTATAGTGTGAAAATGTTTGATGCTTGATGCACTTTCACATCAATATTATGGATAGAATTTGCTGTACCTCCCAATCCACCTGGTGTAATCCCTTCACTCCCATGACAGATATGCGTGTGTCCATTTAATCAACTGGTTGCAGAATAATCTCATCATAAACAGCCTCAGCTGCTCGTCCCCTGGAGTGAACGATGCTCTACTATATCTCTTGCTTAATCAAAGCATCTCTACCTGGCTTGGCGCCAGGTAAAATAGTAGCCCAGCCTGCCAGACAGCCGCCACCCTGGCCGGCAGAAGCTCACCCGCTGTTAATTCAGTGCAGAGACCAGGCTGGCAGGCGCACTGTTTGGGAGATTGATGATGTTGCTGTGTTTAATTACTTTTATTTGTGTTTTTGGCAGAGGAATGTCTCTGAACTTTTTTTTTTTGCGCTCGCCTTGTCAGAGAAAACCAATCACGATAAGGATTTACAGACCCAAGTTTCATCTTGTCTCCCTCTCTTAACTGCTCATCATTTTGTGTATTAAGAAACACGACACTGAGAAAAGAACTTCTTCAAAGTACTATGTACAACCTAGAGACAGCTTGGGTGACCTCATAGTGCAGATTGGGGATACACTACACACACACACTAAAAACACCTTTTGGTCTTTTGGGAAAATGCCTGAAAGATGCTTTCTTAAAGCATCTCCTTGGCTTAGCAGGAGCTGTTTTTTTCTTTTTAGCTTTTATTAGCAATATAAAAACATGCAATACACAGTTTAACTTTGCTGCAATCCTATTTACCAATTTGTGATTACACATGAACAAATTCTTATATATGTTCATCTTTCCATATGTTCCCTTTTGAAATAAACTACAACTCTTTTCATATCCAATAAGCATGCTTCAAAGGACACGTTAGAATTGTTGAAAGATACGTTAATTAACACAAGTAATTCCTTGTATCCTGCCTATAACTACGCTGCTGTGAGTTATAATGCGTTATAGACCATTTATTTGATGTTCATGTACTGTTTGTAATACTGAGGTAAATAGTGTTAATTTAACAGGTCAAGCTACCAGGTTAGCTTGTTGGTAGTAAAGAAATGCAACAACATGATCCAACATAAAGAAGACAGCTGCTTGTCGATGATATATAGGTAGAGTTGAACAGTGATGAAATATGTAACATGTATCTCATTTAACAGGAGATCTTTGACATGATGTGAGTTTCAGCTCCTCTCTGATGATTGACAAATAGTTCTTTTAGCAATCAGTCACGACGTTGAGCCTTACAAAGGTGATGCCCGAGAAGTTGGACGACTGCCTCAACTATCATCTCCAATCATCGTAATCTGAAATTCTTTCCATCTTGTGAATTTGAGTGAAGTAGCTGTGGAGTCCTTCAAATATTCAGCCGCCGTCTTTGGATCTGATGCAGTTAGACATTGGGTTACTCAGGGTGAGCAATGCAATATTTCACAGAATCAATGTGTTCTGCTCTGCAGGTTATGATGCTCTCATCAGTTCTGAAGACAACACGCAGAAACAAAGGGATCATGCGCTGACATACAGAGAAATGAATAAGATATTACCCCTTTCTTCGGCGTTTATTTTTAGAGCGGAGGAGTCGACAGATTGCTTACTTCACATGAGAGTATCAGCGCCCCGGGGGTAGTTTGCTTCTTCTCTTGCTGAGCTGCCATTTTAAAGCAAAAGCACTCACTGTCAGATTCCACTGCAGTGTGCTACTGCTCATCCAGCTGGAGTGGCACTGGACGATGAAAACCCCCCAAACCAGACTTGGACATGAATTATACATTCTGATCTTCTCTTAAGATCAGATGAGGAGCTGCTTATTGAATAAAACTGTCCTTAAATGAAAGAGAAGAATGGAAATCTACAGGAGAAATGGTTGCTGGAGGAATTTAAAAAATGTAACACTGTGTTCACCAATATAAGTGGATACATTTATTTGTGAGAAAGACATTTTAACCTGACAAGTTGCAACTTAAAAGGTCCAGTGGGATTTAGTGGAGAAGTTGCAGATTGCAACCGACTGAATAAACCTTGCCTCACTCCTTCCTTCCCAAGACAACCCGGTCTCACTCCCAATACGTCAAGTACTGCAGCTTGGTCAGTACACCTCTGCATCTGATACCAACTCCAGTGACTCCACGAGACGCACTAGGTTTTTAACTAACTCCAAAGTAAACCGTCTTTATTAGACGCACAGAGAAACTGACGTAGTTTAAATAGGGAGGAAGTCCAAATAAGGCCAGTCAAATCAACGTTGAAGAAGTTATTGTACATAACAAACATACTTACTTCAGCCTAAACCATAATCTTTTCCTAAACCTAACCAAGTGGTTTTGTTGGGTAACTAGACTTAAAAACAAAGAAAACCTATGTTGGGAGTTTAATTTGAAAGGACACCTGTGGTGGCTGGGCGTGGTTGGGCGCAGCTGCAGAGGGGACAGAGTGGGTGGTTCAGGGTAAGAGGCTGAATTAGCCTCACCTGTAGTCAATCGTGGTGTGTCTCTCTGCTATTAAAATACAAACAGTGACAGAGGGCACGAGAGCTGGAGGAGAGCCAGAGACGCAGGCTGGGAGAGCTGCTGACGAGACGGCAGACAAACCACAGAGCAGACGGCGGGTGCAGTCGGAGGCACGGCAGGAGATTGCACGGCCGGAGAAAGTCTAAACTGTGGTGAATAAAGAAATTAAGAAACTGTATCTGAGTGTGCTGGAGTCATTGTACTCACGAACCCCACGGTGGTAACCCGAAGCGTGTTACAACACCATGCACATAATGTCCCTGAGTCCAAAACGGACACTAGAGGGGTACCTACAAATGACAACCTCAGGGTCTGAATAGTAAAGGCAATGCTGAACTTAAACCTGTATTCTCTCTGATGACCATCAGGGGGCGACTCCTCTGGTTGTATAGAAGTCTATGAGAAAATGACTCTAATTCTCATTTCATTTATTACCTCAGTAAACATTGTAAACATGAGTTTATGGTATCAATCTCTCGTTTCAAGTCTTCTTCAATACAGCATGATGTTAATGTAGCACATTATGGTCCATTTAGAGTCAAATAGACCATAAAGCAGAGTATGCTTTAGGGTGGGGCTACCTTGTGATTGACAGGTCTCTATCACGCCGATGTCCGGTCTGGGTGTTTCTGTTTCACACATTTCACTTCATGTAAGTTTATTGTAACATTTTGGTCATGTAAAACTGTCTTATTCAGTGTTCTGTTCTACTTAGCTCCGCCCTTTCGTGTTACTTCTGTTGCAAAAAACCAAGATGACGACGGTCAAAAGGCCGAACTCACTCCGCATGTAGATGTGAAGGAGCAATTCTTAGTTTCAGGCGATAATACACTAATGAAAAAATAGTTATAAATATTATATTATATTTATGCCAAAAAACAACTAAATGCTACATACTATTCTATTTTTTTTGTATTTCACCATCACAGATTTCTTTAATCGCACCTTTTTTACAGTTGGATATATAGTTCCAGTTGCATGTATTTACATGGATATATTTACGATGAAACAATCCATGATTTCTTCAACAGGAGTGAGTCATCTGCTTTTGTTTTTTAAGTCTCTTTATTAAATATTAGCATGTCCTCTAATGCAATTCCTCCCAGGCTCTGTGTTTTCCTGTGATGGGAGGCTTCCCCATCAAACCCTCTCAGGAAACAACTCGTCAACCTGACGAATCCATGTAGTAAAAGAAATGTGCTTCATTTCTCAGTAAACCGGATGGATGTCTACATCTTACACTGAGACAGTGATAGACACAGACACAGTCGCTCTAACATTCGCAACAAACAACCACCCACACAAACCTTCATGCCTGCAAGCCCATTTTCTTGCACAGGCCCCAAACACATGCACTCACAAAACCCTCAATTTACCAAAAGTTGAAAGGTAACTGATAAACCTCCTATGGAATGTCTTTGAGGGAAAGGATGATGGGTATGTTCATCAAGCTCTGCCCATTATTGTTCACTAATTGTCTGGCAGGACAAATCATATCTCTCCTGCAGTAGCTGTTTGGAGTGTGTCTCAAGTGATCACAATGTCGTACCGTGACCTATTTCTCTGTCTTCTTTGTGAACATCATCCAGCAGCCTCCCACCTGTAATAAAATGCAGCAGAAAAGACAATTTGCAACAGATTTATACCTAGAGGGCACAGCCACTGCCACCCAGTATCAACTCTTTATTGTTTTGTGCCTAGAATCAAGCCACTTTTTCCCTATATACCTAGCTTGACACTGTTGAAGAGCTGAAGTGCTCGGAGCTTGATTGGAAAGAAGTGCAGGTTTGTTCTGGGAGTGTGCTCCCCCGCCGCCTCTGATTGCCTGGCACAACCTAAAAGAAGTGAGAAATACAAGTTGAACTGTAATTCCAGTTGACTTCTGGCTCTTCACACTGTTTTCTTTTTTAAAAGACTAGTGATGTCTACCATTCATCTCTCCTCATTGGGAGAAGTCATCATTATTTCAACTTGTTTGTGTGCTAAAATACAAAGGCTGTTTGTTCTTCAAACGGGCCTGTGGTCCGGCTTACATGTGCTTTGACAATTGCTGGTATCTCCGCTACAGGGAGCTGAGCACATTTCCAACTGCTGAATACAAAATGGAAGCTTGCATCGCTGTGACTCTGGCTAAACAACAGAGAGGGCATTTGATTTACAGGGGAGGTGGGCACAAAATCGTCATGGCAGACGCTCACATAATAGACAGCATCAGCATGTGTGGGATCACCGTGTGCCTGCAGCTACAAAACACAAAGATAAACGGCACAGTGAACACCGGCATTGTGTCCAGACACACAAATATAAAAAAATAAGCAATCAGCACGGACGACAGCGTTGCTAAGGCCCTACACATGCTCCACCATGCCATGATGCTGGCTCAGAATATGGACAAGGAATATTGAGGCACAACAACATGAAGTGCATCACTGAGCTGTAGGCACTAAAATGGAAATATTCCACACACTCGCAGCACTACGGAAGTGATCAACTGCCTAAAATGCTTTCAACCCTGTCTCCTACAAAATTATGTTCCCATACAATTAAACTGCATTCTCAGATACTGTTTGAGAGACACAAATGTTCTTCCAGGTTACAGTGGAAGTTTTAAACACGTTAACATTGTAAATTGAAACAAAACAGTACAAAAAATGCAACAAAAGGACTTGGTTGTGTTTAGTAAAACATGAAAGTCGGGCCTAAAATAAGTAGGTCTGTAATGTTATTTAAGTTACGGGAATAAGTCTGACTTTGGGTTTCGAACAAGACATGAGCAGCGGTCTCTGGGTAAAATGTCCGTCTACAGATGGACTTCCATCAGAAGGTAATTTTTTGTTCAGTCATAAAATTGTACAGGTAATGCAGAACCATAGTTCAAAAATCAAATCTTTTTTATTGCCACATGTGCACAGCACTCAGTGGAATTAAGTCTCTGCATTTAACCCATCCTTGTGTTAGGAGCAGTGGGCAAGTACTACTACATGTCCGGGGAGCAAGTTATGGGTCTGGTGTCTTGCTCAAGGGCAGCTCGGCAGTGGCCAGAAGGTGAACTGGCACCTCTCCAGCTACCAGTCCCCGCTCCCTACTTGGTCCCACGAACTAGAGTACCGACTTCTGCTCAGAAACTATAAGCTGTACGTCCTTAGCATCGGGTCCTGAGGTTAGCGCAACAAACGGATTGGCAAGCGAGCCAGTCACATGTCTGGTCTCATAGCGGAAACAGCTGTGCCAATCACAGTTACGGGTACAGCTGCATGGCTCTGAGCGCCATGACATGAACACACATCACCACAAATCTGCACGCAAAGGCAGAAGGGGTATTATTTTCTGTCAGGTAGTTAGAGAATTGTATCGTATGATTCTGACCGACATTATTATAGCTTTAATTTTAATATATCTCAGCTCGTATATGGTCACACAGTTTAGTGATTAATGTTACAACAGTTTACACTGCAATGAGTTTCAAGGATAAAACATGAGACGCTACTTTTGCTAAAAATGGGGGGAAAAAAGTCAATGCTGAGCCCTGGTAACTGACCCCCTCCATACAAAATCTGAATGTGGATCTGATGTGTGTAGAGGTCGGTATGGTTATACTTGTAGCAGCTGGTGCTGGTTTCAGGTGATTTAATGAAGGTGATCATTTTTGATGGCTCTTTGAGGGCCCTTTTCCGGTTCTCTGAAGTTCTCTTTAAAGTTCCTTAAACATTTTTTTGAAGAAGCGTTAAAGAAAATGTTTTTATAAAGAACCTTGGTCTGAAAGGTTCTTTGTGGAACCAGAAATGCTTCTTCTATGGCATCACTCTAAAGAACCATTTTCAGTTCCAGATGGCACCTTTATCTTTCTCTGTGTACTGGTGTATTAGTCAAGCTCGTCAGTGAGCAGAAAAAGAGACATTGTGAAGCCATATATATAAAAGTGACTAGATTTGTGTTTTTTTCATACCAAAATACTTTTTCTGATCAATAAGGAAAGATAATAGCACTTTTTGGTTCCTTTGCTAAGCAATAAAAGCCATGGCCAGAAATTGCCAAATTGCACAATTTAAAAGACCCAGACCCCACTGTCATGTTAAGCCTCAGGCGCTTGTCACCGCACCACCTGGACAAGTAAAAAAAAGTTCAGTCAAATTTTGTTTTTCATCAACATCCATCTTTAAAGTCCTCTATTTGTTTGACCCCCTCGATCTACTCCAACCTCCTCCCTATGAGAATTCCAGTCTTTGATTTGAAATGTTTTTGTGATAAGTCAAGAACAAACTTATCCGGGAGGAAATAGGTTTGTCTCTAAACGTCATTGACAATGCAGTTTTGATTAGGAATGTAATTTGTAGGTGACTAGGCTGCTCATTTTAAACCAAATCCTGATGTCCACTTTGAATGAAGCAGTTACATTACAGCAGTGGTGGGCCGTCGGGGCTGCTTGTTTTAAGTAGAGCTTTTATCCAATCAGATGTTGCCCCTATGCTGTCTCTAAGTAAAATAATCTGCCCAGAGGCCTTCAGAATTACAAGTTAATCCCTTTGCAGTTTAAGTAAATGTAAATGTGGACGATATTGTTGATTGTCTTCAACCAATCAGATCTTTAGTTTGACACGTTGGGCATATTCTTTGACATGTCAGAGCCTTCTAGCTGGCCTACAAGTACGTCAGCATTAACGTGCGGCTTGATTGGTCAGTGGGCTAGTGTGACTGTTGTGAAACTAGCTAGCAGAACTTTGTAGTAGTAAGAGTTAAAGATATGTAAAATGTTTTTACATGACATTACATTTTTTTGCGTTTTGGCATGTTTGGCGGTGACAATCCCAATATCTACTGCTTCTGTCGAGCGGACATTTTCAGCCCTCAAACGCATGAAAAGGTATTCAAGAAACACAACTGGGGAGGCTCGACTGTCATCACTGGCGTCCATGAATGGAGAAGAACCTCTGGCTGAAACTGAACCGCACCAATAGCATTAAACTCTTTGTAATCAAAGAAAGGAGGATGGACTTTGTCTTTAAGTGAACAGCAGCTTTGGTAAGTGAACTGCTTTTGTTTTTTTACATCTGCAGTAGCGTTACTACTGTGTTAATTTTTCCATCGTGTAATTTTTATGATATGGTTAATATTGTTCCCTCTGTGACTACATTTTAAATGGCCTGTGCCTTGAGTGTGTGGCGAAATGCGTGTTTGTGCAGAGGCCTGTTGAATCGTGTTATTTGGGTTTTATATTATTCTACATGCTTTGCTGTCATATAAATATGTGACTGGTTCTTGTGAGTTTGTTCTTGTCATTGGGTTAATTACATTGATTTTGACTATATGCATCGTCCGTTAATGACAAAGCATCCCGTCATGCTGCGTAATAGTGATAGACCTGCATCCTTTCATGTATCTGCACTCCATAGGTGTCAAATGTTGCACTGTTATGTGAATAAGTTTTTTACATGAAAAAAAAACAACCTGTATCTGTAGCGTCATAATGAGGTCATTAGGAAGTGGTTTAACTGTAGTAGGACAGCACTGAAGGCCCAGGTATAAAACACACGGCCCGCCACTGCATTACAGGATTTCTTAATCACAGGAAAGAGGGTAATGCTTGCAACCTATTTGTTAACTAGAACTACGCCAACCAACTTGCCTTCAAAAAGAAGAGATCAAATGGAAGTGTATAGAAATATATAATGAGGTCTCTAGACCCTATTTAGACATTTTTGGGAATACACTTCTTTTTTGATATTTTTAGTTCGAGGAGAAGATCAATAGCACTTTCAGAATATCAAGCTACAGCCAGCAGCTAGTTAGCTTAGCGTAGCGTAGGACTGGAAACAGGGGGAACCAGCAAACCTGGCTCTGTGTAAAGGTAAGAAAATGAGCCAACCAGCACCAAAGATGAATTTAAAGTCACCAAGTGGAAAATTTGAATGTAATTATTGCATAGGGGCAAATAGGCTGAATGCAATGCTATTTGCAACAGTGCCTTTATTGATAGTACCCCGAGTGGAAACTACAGTTGAAACACATAAATTCTATAACATTTTGACAAATACAGTACTTTGGGCATTTCTTAACCCAAGGCACACCATCTCTACAGCACAACACAAAGGCTGTGATTGCATCAGGCAGCATGTCGGTGTTATTGTGTGGATGTGTGAATGTGAAGCTGTGCCTTATTCACAAATCAGCAGTGGACTTTCTCTCAATTAGAAAAGGTTAAAGAGGAAGAAAGTGAGACTTTTACTGCCTCACAACACACATGCCTGTGTTTAGCCATTAGGAGGTTGATGGCATTTTCTGATCAATACCAGTGACTCAACAATTGCTTTGGCAGGCTCTGAGATTTCAGCCTGTCATACGCTGAGCTGTTTTAAAGACACTTAAGCTGGCATTTTCAATTGCTCATCAAATCAATGCGCTGCTAGCAGCGTCAGATTTGACATTTCAGCTGCACCAGGTAAAAAGCCTCATTCTCAACTACAAAAAGCTACTAATATGTGTTTGATACTTTTAATGTTGATAAGTATCTGTGTTCTTTACAATTATGTTGAGAGCTGTATCAAGCAGAAAGGCATTACATTAGCTGATAATGCTCCATTCCTTCAACAATTTGGGGAATTATTCCTAAAACCTACTTACTCTTTGAACTATAGAAACTCAAACTTTAAAATGTTCCACATCTTTCCTATATTATGGTCAGGGCTTTTTTTCTGAACAGCCAGTGTGGTTTTTTAAAGTTACTAGCCACTCAGCATTTACACTAGCCACCAGAATGTTTCAGAATTTTTTTAGACATCTGAAACATTTAACATTGTTTGTGTGTTTGTGTGTGCGTGAGTGAATGTGGATGTGAAGGATAAATGAAACATCCTTACAGCTTTCCTCATCAGAGTGGTCCCTTGTCTGCTAGTCTCTCTGCTCCATAAAACCTGGCCATCGAGACATCACGCATTCACACATCGGTGAATGGTTGTCCTTTCTTGCTGATGGTAAATGGATGGATGGTAAGTAGTCTTCCGACCACTCAATGCGCGTTAACACTACATGTCATCATTCATTCATACACTGGTGGCAGGGGCCACCATGCCAGGTGCCAACTGCCCATCAGGACTTTAACTAACCATTCATACCCATTCAGGGAGCAATTTGGGGTTAAATGTCTTGCCCCAGTCATCGTATGGCTTGTACGTTGCGAAAACATTGTAACCATATTCTCCAGCTCGGCCAACTTCATTGGCTCCAGGGACTTCAACACAATGCTGTCTTGAAACGAACCAGTCGTCTTTCGCCCATTTAGTTGCAATGCTCCCGGCATGAGCGATTGATATTTTGCTGTGTTTTATAGTCTTTAGTTTTACATTACTAGTCCCAGTCACAAATGAGAGTCCCTTCACCTGCTCACTGACATATTGCCTACAATCGCCACACAGTCTTGGCTGGGTCATTCACCAGCCACTCTACCATACAAATTCCATTAAAACTCTTTTAAATATTATAAAATAAATACAATATGATGTAGTAAAATATCTTCTTCTCACATCTTCACGTGTGTGTATGGAATGGAATGGTCAGAGCTAGAGTGAAGAGAAGCTTTAAAATCTTCTGAAATTGCAACGTGTATTGATTTTTTTCTGGATTTCATTTGGAAGAATGAATCCCATACGCTTAAGAAATACATTATCTCTGTAATAGTGAAGCAGGAGGAAGTCTTGAAGCACTGGACTTCATTGACACTGTTAATAACTTTAAAGTTAATTGTCTTAAGATCTGGATTCAATTCGGTAAGTTATTCCAAATCAATTTTTCAACAAAATTGGAGGTCTGTATTTTCTTTTGACATTAATTCATTTGCAGAACAGATTGCCCATCAAGTTATTAATATTGCGTCAGCAAGCCCTTCTAGCTTGGAAGCTATGTTTTGTCCACAATTGTTTATCTCACACAACCTCTCTCTGAAACAATGGCAACATATTTATCAGAAACTAATCCTTGTTCTTTCCTAAATGATTCCAAAGAGATATAAACATATTCTCAGCTTTTTGATGAATTTGGTAATATGATGTTCAATGAACAATTTCCTGTACACGATTATCAATTACTTTCAAATAATTGAATTATTTAACTTGTGACAGTCCAGATTAATTAATCAAATTTATGAAAACCTGCTTCAGTTATGGTGAGAATATTATGACACACCCTTTACTGTTGTTGGATGGAATTAAACAGATATAAAGTGTAACAATAAGCATATTCTCGGATCTTTTCAAAGAAAGAATTCAACTGTTATCAATACCTTGTCACGGTCTTGGGTTTTGTTTAGGTTGTCTCCTGTTTTATTTTGAATTTCTCTGCCTCTTGTGTCCCGCGTTCACTTCACTTCCTGCCTTTGTGATTGTCTGCCTGATTGAATCCTCCTGTGTCTAATCACCTGCACCTCCCCAGTGTATTTAAACCCTGTGTGTCCTCTGTCTCAGTGTTGGTTCGTCTTTTGTGCTACCTGCTCTGCTCTGCCCTGCCCGGCCCTGCTCGGCCCTGCTCGGCCCGGCCCTGCTCGGCCCTGCTCGGCTCGGCCCGGCCCGGCCATGCTCTACTGTGCTTCCCTGCTATCATGTATGTATCCCTCGTGCTTTTTGTCTAATTTACCTCATCCTATTTTTGTGTTTTAACCATTCTAGTTTTCCTTGTATTTTTTTGGTAACACATTTTGGACTCTCCTGCTGCAAGTTTTGTTTTGAGCATTTTCTTTATAATTAAAATCACCATCAAACATCCCTCTGTTCCTTCGTGTCTCTCTGCGTTTCGGTCCATCCCCTTGCTACCATTTTTGCCTTAATCTTGACATACCTAGAGGTTAGTTTTTTTTCTAGGGTTTAAAATTGAGAACATAAACTAATGGAAGGCTTGGCTTTTATAAGTATTGTATTTCCAACAAGGCTTTTCAAAATTTCACATGAAATATATATTGTTAATTATGGCTAAATTATCAGACATTGATATTTCCTATACATTTTGTAAACATAATGCACACTTTCTCATCCCACAAATTTTGGACAGACCTGTTGTCTCACTTTTTGAAGTAACTAACACGCACAAAGGCGTTTATGGTCGACGTGCTGTTCGTGGCATTATTTTCACGAGAGGAGTACACAAAATATACTGTGAGGAAGCAAAAAGACAAGTGTAACCGGCAAAACACCAAGAGCCAACCTCTGTAATTATTCATACAATTACAGCAGGCTTGCTAGTAAGGCTACATTCAGGAATCAGCTGGTTTTGTTCACAGTTGGAGGGTGTGAGAACAGTGCAGCACTGATCCCGGTGAGGACCGGATTTCTCAAGTGCTGCTGCTTGTAGTCACCGAGGGTAACGTTACCTAGCTGCTGATGGTTGGCACGTACCTCAGAACTGTCGGCTAACCCACAATGTCACATTTTCTACACATTAAATACAGAAGAGGGAACATTTGCTTGAGGAAGCTTTGAAGTTGTTTAAAAGGCAAAAGCAACATAACTAATGACTAAATTATAAAGTAATTACTTTTTTGATGAGTAATGTTATTAATATGTAAAGTATTTCGACAACATAATGAAACGTGATTAACAGATTAGAGCCTTAGCCATTATCAGGGAGAATGAAACTGGATGGTATATAAATCTAGAATGAACAGAACCACTAAATCAGGCTTGGCGCTATTAAACACTCCATGCTATACAAATATTGTTAAAGAAACTTGAGTGTGGCTGAAACTTCTCAGAATATCGTCTGGCTCCATTAGCCATTCTGAGGAAATGTCAGCTTGTTGAGAATATGTTTACCCAGTTGTTTCCCATTACAAGCTGATTAATTAAAAGCATGTTTCTAAATCCTGGAGACTGTTGTGATCGGTCAACAGGACTATTTAAGAGAGTTTGAGGGAAGAGGTCTTAAATTGTCAACGTGTCCTTGTCCCAGCCAATGAAGGGATTAAGGCGTGGGATCAGGGAGTGTGTCTGTGCATGAATCAAAGCCTTGTTCAAATACAGGCGCACTGTTCTGATTTCAAATGAGAATGCTTTGATAGTATTATACACATCCCTCTTTTGTAGTTTTCCAAGGACCTTGTGGAAAGCTAGCTGTCACCAAGCAACAGTTGGTGCAAATGGTATATCTTTTTCTGTTTGAAAACATTATTTTACTTCACAGATGATAAAATAAAAGACTGCTTCATCGAAATAAAAGATGGCTTTGATTCACACCAGTGAGATACAACACAGCTGGTCTGCGTTACCTGCATGCCTGATTCCCCGCAGCATGATCAATAGTTTGTTCTTACACATTCTGTGCCTGACCGTCTCACACATGTCAAGCATGCTCTCAATCGGCCAGAGTGAAATAGTGCTCTTGCATTTAAATAAAGCACAACTGTGTAGGTCAACTATAAATTGGTCAGTGATGTGTATAGAAACGTTTTATCATGAAGGTAAAGAGTTGGTTTGGTTGTGAGCTGTTTCCATAGAGCTACATTACATCTACTTAATTAGCACAAGGGGTTTATCTCACTGATGTCTCTGAGTGTATTCCTACTCGCCTACGATTCAAGCTGAGAGCAGCTCTTGTGTGAACATTGGACTGAATAATAAAAATATAGCGGTGGGTTAAGTGGTGTTGCAATCATAAAACCATATCACTTCCCTCTAGAATGGTGCTTTGCTTCAGCCCTGAAATATGAGAGATTGGCCAGATAAAGATCCCTCAATCAAAAGCGACATCGCGTTTAGTGACCAATCTACTTGTAATGTTTTCCCATGATTCTCCTTGACAATTTGTTTGTGACAACTCACCATGATATCTATTGTAGTGCCCTGCCGCCTGATTTGTTATTGACGTCTGGTGATTAAAATGTCCGGTCTCAGTCTCATCTTCCTGACCGGTTGCTCCGTCCTCCATACAAAGTGCACTATGGCTTCTCGATCAATTAACCACCGCTTTTAAGGGCATTGTGTGTAATTGCATGTAAATTGGGTTCAATCCTATTTGATGGACACCCCATTCACCTGACCCGTGCACATCTACATGAATTAAATTTAAATTCTATGGCCGTATTTGACACTTCTATTTCCTGAGTGAACGAGTCAATTACCAGCTGAATGACCCTCTACATGCAGTATGGTTCCACATGCATATTTTATTTACCCTTTATTGATGATATCGCTCATACAGCAGAATCACCATTAAACTAGTGTTGGTACTCCTACTGTATTGATCCAGGGCAATGTAACCTCAGTTAATGGCTTTGTTAGGCATCTTAGAAAGTGTGAATCAGCAGAAAAACAAATATGTTGGTGGGGAAAGTAATTGTACAGAGATGGCAGTCTGCCTGCTGCTCTGCCACGATTCTCAATTGCTTATGAATCCTCAGGTGTAAAGGTTAACTGTCATCAGATTAGCCATTGATTTCAATTAGTGTTGCCTGCTACTAAACAACCTTTGTCTGTCTGCGATCACTGACTTGTATTGATCCTCAGGCTTGTTCCATTACATTTGATTGCCAGTGGCCCACTGTCAGTTCGGCAACCCGATTACCAGTCCTACATTGTTCTCTGCATGCAGCCCAGCTCTGACACATCCGGTCAGTCTCCTCTGGATGGACAGTTTAGCCAGTAAAAGGCTACTAATAAAGTTAGGCTATGCACGCTTTCACACCGGTATCAGAAAGGTCAAACGCTGATGCTGCTTCACAGAAATAAAATCGGCTGAGTGGTGGTTTCAATGCAAGTATCGGCACTAGCAGTGTACTAACGATTAAGAGAAAAGAGCATTCTGACAAATGAAGGGGACCAAGTGTTTGTGAATAGTTTCTCAGATTATTTCTCAGGTTACATTTTGTACACTTGACTATTTTCAGATTGCATAGTAAACAATTATCATACATAATAAATTCAATTTGATATGAAGAATAGTATATTAAGCTTATACAATTCATTGCTGAGCAGCAGCTTTGCTAAATCAGACCGCTGGATAACAATTTGGATCACAGCCCTTACTCAAACCCACAGGTCTCAAACCATCACCATCCATTCTGGGTTCGATGAAACACAAAGAGGCAATTAATAACTTCAAATGCCCATTAACTGTGACTCTGGGAACCTATGGAGTTCTTAAAAGTCTCAAATTAGTTTATTGATTCCTCTCGAATGATGCATTTGAGTATTTTTCCTTGAGAGGGCTTTGTGAGGCACAATGTTGCTCTTTAGACACACAAGCAAGTCTCCTAGTGTAGGACTATTGGGCTACTTGAATGTCTGTCACATTATCAATCATGTAAGGAGATCATGAATCATTCAGTCCATCTTGATTGAATTTAAGGAATGTCTAGTAGGGTTATATTGAGTGCCACTCAGGGACATTTCCAGGATTTTAATCTTACTGGCACTGATCCCCTCTCGCCCACCAAGGAGGGGAGGTTTGGAGGAAAGAGATAACGTTAAACATTCTAGGAGAAGCTCTTCTCCTGTGAAGAGATTTTTAACAACACACAAACATGAATCGTATTTCAATGGATGGAACTACACAATATTTGAAGGCCAGAGTAAGTGTTGCAAAGAGGGTTTTGCTTGAATCATGGCAACATGTTTCATACATTCAGAGGCACCACTTTGTTCATGGGAGAATTAAAAGGCTGTCGCAACAATTTATGTGTAAATCTGATGTATATCGCCCACCAGGCCCCCTTGAGTTCCTGGAGGAGCTTGACACATTAGTCTCGCACTTCCATGACGATGGCTCCGCACTCATCCTGCTCGGCGACTTCAACATCCAGACTGATAAGTTAGAACCTCTTCTTTCCTTCCTCTCCTTTGACCTTTACCACTCCTCTTCTCCCCCTACCCACAAGGCCGGCAACCAGCTAGATCTTATCTTCACTAGACAGTGTTCTACTGCTAACCTCTCTGTCACTCCCCTCCAGCTCTCTGACAACTATTTCATGTCCTACTCCCTCTCCCTCTCATCTCCCCCCTTACTTCCTCCACCTACCCACATGGTTTCTACCCGTAGTCATCTCCGCTCTCTCTTCCCCGCTGATCTTTCCTCTTCTGTTACCTTTTTCCTCCCTGACCCAGAATCCTTCTATTTCCTATCCCCTGATACTGCTACTGCGAATTCTCCTCTCCACCCTTTCCTCTTCTTTGGAAAACCTCTGTCCCTTCACGTCTAGGCCTGCACCTCTGCTTCCAATCCTAAAAAACTCTTCGAAACTTTCTCTTCACTCCTCCAACCCCCACCCCCTGCTCTTACTTCCTCCCTTCTCCCTGATGATTTCTGCAACTTTTTTGACAAATAGGTAAACAATATCAGATCCTTCTCTCAGCCCCCCTCTCCACCTTCTCCCCCTCTACCCTCTCCAGCTCTTCCCCCTCAGCTCTCCCTCCCCTCTCCATGCCCCATCTTGCCCTATCTTGCTCCACTCTTCCCCAACGAGGTCCTCAACCTTGTTACATCTAACCGCCCCACCACGTGCTCCCTTGACCCGATCCCCTCCCCTCTTCTTCAGTCTATTGTGACTGAACTCTTTCCTTTCCTCACCCACCTCACGAACACATCTCTTGTTTCAGGATGCTTTCCCACGGCTTTCAAGACTGCCAGAGTCACTCCCCTTCTGAAGAAACTACCACTTGACCCCTCTGATGTCAAGAACTTCAGACCGGTTTCTCTTCTACCCTTTCTATCCAAAACACTTGAATGTGCTGTCTTTAACCAACTGTCTTCCTATCTCCACCAGAACAGCCTCTTGGACCCCTACCAGTCCGGGTTCAAGGTGGGTCACTCGACAGAGACAGCCCTCCTTGTGGTGACAGTCACTTCACGCCACGAGAGCGAACTCTCTCTCCTCTGTCCTGATTCTGCTGGACCTGTCAGCAGCGTATGACATGGTGAACCACCAGATCCTCCTCTTCACCCTTCAGGGGATGGGTGTCTCAGGCTCTGCACTCTCCCTGTTTGCATCCTACCTGACAGGTTGATCCTACCAGGTGACATGAAGGGGGGCCATGTCGGAACCGCGCATGCTGACTACGGGGGTTCCACAAGGTTCAGTTCTGGGCCCCCTTCTCTTCTCGCTCTACACAACATCTTTGGGTTCTGTTATTCGCTCGCATGACTTCTTTTACCATTGTTATGCCCATGATACCCAGCTGGTCTTGTCATTTCCCCTTGGTGACACTCAAGTGGAGGCACGCATTGCTGCGTGCTTGGCTGACACCTCGAAATGGATGACGACACACCACCTCAAGCTCAACCTGGACAAAACCGAGCTACTGTTCCTTCGGGGGAAGGGCTGCTCGCACCGAGACCTGTCCATCACCATTGATGATACCGTGGTGACGCCAACTTGGACTGCGAGGAATCTGGGTGACCAACTATCGTTCTCAGCAAACATTGCATCGGTTACGTGCTCCTGCAGATTTGCCCCTTCCTCACTGATGAGACGGTGCAGGTGCTCATCCAGGCTCTTGTCATCTCCCGCCTGGACTACTGCAACTCACTACTTGTTGGAGCCGCGGTGTAGGCCATCAGACCTCTGGAGCTTGTCCAGAAAGCTGCAGCTCGTCTGGTGTTCAATTGCCCCAAGTTCTCCCACACAACATCCCTTCTCCGTTTTCTACACTGGCCACCTGTAACTAGGGTTGGGTACCGAAAACCGGTTCCTATACGACCGGTGCCTACCAGACTGAAACGCAACGCAGATTGCGGTGCTTCCTTTCGGTGCCTGAGCCGATTGAAATACTTTTTTTACACTACTCTGATGACTCCGTCCTGGCAGCAGGTAACGATTGCCTACCATTTGTATAGCTACAGTAGCTAGCTAGCCATCAACCTTTTAACAGAGAAAATGCCGAAAGGTAAACGGTCAAGTGTGGCTGTATTTCGCACAAAAAGATTGAAACAACATGACATGCAGCAAATGCAACAAAACAATTGCGTATAAAGGGGGGAAGACATTAAATCTCATGAAACATCTGGCAACACATAACATCCACTTGAAAGCAGAGGCATGCACCGTGTTCGACTGCCTGCATGAGCGTGAGCCCCTGCCAAGCACATCAGCGGGCAGTGTGGGCCTCCCTGGCCCCGGCGATGGGGAGACTGGTCCCAACCCTGAAAAAGTGGAGACCGATGATGACAACAGCAGCCTTACCTCAGGTTAGTAATGCAACGTTGATTGTAAATCTTGTATTTATGAAAGTAGGCCTAATAACAAATGATAAATTAGGCATTATAACCATGTTTAAGTTAGCTAGCTAGCTACTAGCAAACGGTAGAGTACCTCCCGCCATTATAGCAAGTCAGTGTAATGTTAATGAAACTAGCGATGGCATGTGCAGTGATGCTTCTGTTGCCTCTAAAATATTTAACATTATTTATGTTTATATTTTTGGCTCTCCAGCTTCAACAGTGACCCCATTCACCTTGGCAAAGAAGGCTCAAAAGAGAAGGTGGAGGAACTCCACAGGTCTGTGACCAAATTTGTGGTCAAGGGACTGCATTCTTTTTCCACTGTGGAATCTCCATGGTTCAGGTAAAAAAAAGTGATGTGAAAACAATATTTGTATAAAATCTTTTCCATTAAGACAATTTGTCAAAAAGACTAATAAATATCCTCAAATTTTGTTTTATACAGAGAGATGACCACTGCCCTCAATCCTCGCTACCGACCCCCATCCAGGGATGATCTGTCCAATACACTAATTCCTGCATGGTACTCTGTTGAGAAACAGAATGTTATTCAGGAGTTAGCACAAGTTAATAAGGCTGCTATTACATGTGATGGGTGGACCAGTGTGGCACAGGACCACTATTTAACAGTTACTGTACACTACACCAGTCATGGCCATATTAAACAGAAGGTGCTAAACACCAAAGCTGTGTATGAGTCACAGACAGGCCTGGTGGTGGCAGACGAGATAAATAGCATTCTGGTGGAATTCTCTCTGAACACGAAAGTGGTAGCTGCCACAATAGACAACGGCAGCAATATGGATGTCGCACTGAATTAGTCAGGAGAGGTGTCGTATTTTGCCAGAGAAGGCAAATACGCTCATATTTCTGCAAAAGAATTGCTGAAGTTTGAAGCTGTAGTGCAGGGGTGTCAAACTCATTTTCACATCAGCATCATGGTTTCCCTCAAAGGGCCGGTTGTAACTGTAAGACTGTATAAATGTAACTACTCCTAACATATTGTTAAATAACTGTCTGCTTTTGATTATTGTTT
Source organism: Anarrhichthys ocellatus (assembly GCF_004355925.1). Lineage (NCBI taxonomy): Eukaryota > Metazoa > Chordata > Actinopteri > Perciformes > Anarhichadidae > Anarrhichthys > Anarrhichthys ocellatus. The sequence continues at coordinate 1,072,649 of NW_022280068.1, read as the reverse complement.
ATTCAAGTGTAAAAATATTGTACATGCAGTTATATAAATGTAAAATGATATTTAAGCACATTGTTATTATAACATAAATCATTTTAATTTAGGGTTAAGAAACCCACATTGCTCTATCAAAGATCAAACTTTTAAAGAAAATAACAAAGACAAATATCATCAAACACAAGTTATTACATTAACTTTGTTCAAAGCTATTTTTGTCACCTCTCTGCATCACTAATGTCCCTCCCTGCCGTCGTCCCGTGCATGGCAGCTACATCCAAGAGCTCCTCACTGACAGTCAGGTCTGCCTTGAGCCTCTTACAAACATTGATAGATGATGTATCTCGTCTCTTAGCTAGCTGTGTTGTTAGATTGCTGCTAGTTCCTGAACTCGGTCTGCGATGGTGTTTCTTCACAAACTGACATTTGTAAAAGTCTGTCTCGTCGGAGCTCACCTGCTCACATACCTTTAGCATGCACTGGGCTGTAGCTTTTGTAAATATATTCTGCTGTGATTGCAGTCTGCCTTTTAATTCTTGGACAATTTTATGTTTTTCTTGGAGGCTAAATTTAGCTCCGTGTTTGGTGTCAAAATGCTGACGTGAATTGTATCCTTCATCACCGACACGCATCATAACACAGAAGACAGACCCGTTTTTCTCCCTGAAGCACAGACATGTATTCGCTTTCCCATCTTAAATTACATCTTCTTCCCTCTGCATCAAATTTTCTCTTCGTGGACATTTTGGGATTATTTGTCGATCTTTTTCAACTCAATCACTTGTTGGAAAACCGCTTTACGGGCTGTTCCCTCTCCTGTCCACCTGTTGTGATGTCGGTACACAGACAACATGCTGTCTCATAATTTCAACTTTCTATCTCATAATTTTGACCATGGGGATATTTTTATTTTCAAGTCTAACTTAAATTTTTTTTTTCCAAAATTAAAAACAAAAACTTTTTTTGCTGGTGGATTCGCGGGCCACATAAAATGACGTGGCGGGCCGGATTCGGCCCGCGGGCCTTGAGTTTGACACGTGTGTGTACAGAGTGTGTGTGTGTTTTGTATTTATTTATATTTATATACTGTAAACTGTTAATATATTGTTCATAGTTTGAAGTTAAAAAGTTTGAAGCTGTAGTTTGAAGCCAAGTGTTTTGTATTAATTTATATTTATAGTATACTATATTTTTATAGTATACTTTAAACAGTTAATATATTGTTCAATTTGAAGAAAAAAATTTGCCTTGGCAATAAAAAAAGCCTTTCTTTAATGTCGTCAATCGTCGTTTTGTGCTTTTTTTTTTTTTTTTTTTTTTTTTTTTGTTTAAGTATCGGTTCAGGCACCGTTTAGGCACCGGTATCGTTTTAGCACCGGCATCGGAAAAAAAACAAACGATGCCCATCCCTACGTAACAGCTCGCATCCAGTTTAAGACTGATGCTAGCATACAGGGCAGTGAAAGGAACAGCTCTTTCCTATCTCTAGGCCATGGTCAAGCCCTACACCCCTGTCCGACCACTTCCCCCTGCTGCCTCGGGGAGATTGGTTGCCCCGTCGCTCAGAGGTCCCTGCGGCCGATTGACCCGGTCACGGCTTTTTTCTGTCCTGGCCCCACAGTGGTGGAATGAACTCCCCACTGACGTCAGGACAGTAGAGTCGCTGCCCATCTTTCAGCGCAGGCTGAAAACTCACCTCTTCAAGAACTACTACCCTGAGCCTTCCACACAGCACTTATTGTATTCATATTAGTTTTTCTGCACTGTACTTTTGCTCTGGTTTATGCTCTTAGATGCTTGTTTAAAAGAAGAGTTGCACTTATGACTTCTGGTGACGAGTAGTTCTCTTGAATACCTATGTTGAATACACTTATTGTAAGTCGCTTTGCATAAAAGCGTCTGTTAAATGACTGTAATGTGACCATGTAGGTCGCTAAAATGTGTGACACCATGGTCCCTGCAGTGCCACCACCACATAAAAAGGGCAGAAGAGGTGGTTTGGCACTGGAAAACTTTAAAAAGAGATGTTGAAGGCATATATTGACAAAAATGTTTACTGAAACAAAGGACAAAAATGAAACAAATTTCAATCAAACGAAAGTAAAAGAACACCAAACTAAAGAAAGCTGCAGCCTCACAACAAGCTGCCAACTCCTTTTCCCACCTCCCCATCTGGTGAATGAGATTTTACCCTCTCAAGGCCCGAACGCACTGAAACATCTGATGTGTGCGTTTTGAAGTACATCAATCGTTTTAAACGGCCAAACATGCAGCCTTATGAGACACGTCAAACTGCTTTGACGCCTCTAATCCGACCTTGTTTTGGAGTTTCAAATAAGTACCCTATAGCGACCCAAGCTGTTTTTTCTGCAGCCGCAGTACCTGTTTAGAGAGAGATAAAAGGAATAAAGGTCTATGGATTCCCCCCTAAGGACGATATTTTATGATAGAAATAAATCATTCACTAATAATAACAGTTGCTTTCACTGGTTGGAACGCTAAAAACGTCACCTACTAAACTTAAAGTCCGTTGAAACTTAATGGCAGAGCAAAATAAAACGTAGTTATCGGGTTTGTGTGCAGTCAAAGATTATTTATGAGGTAAGAGAAGCTTCACCGACTGGTTTTGTAGTTCCAACAACTCCAACCGAGTAATACGTCTTTCATGTGACGTCAACTCCCATCTCATGTCAATAGTTAAATTTGATCCACTTCATCTTTTTGAACCAGGCCCTTCATTATTTAGATGAAGTTTAAAGGTTCGGGGCTATTTTAATATACAAAAATGTTGCTGAAATAACGACCTTTTCCTGAAACAGTGCTGGTTCTGTGGTGTTGGCATTTCAAATGTCATTCACACATCAAATGTCAAATGAGGCGTGTCCATTATCGCTTTCAGTGCGTTTGGGCCGTCTGCCTTGCCCAACTGGAACATACCACCTGCCCAGGTAAGTACAGGGTGAGTTAAACCGAGCAAGCAGCCGCATAACACAGAAGAATGAACACACCAAGATGTGTAAGTTACTGCTGACATCTCACTCCATCTATGGACATTTATCCATAGCAATGAGTACATCAACATTATACATCTTAACAGAGCCCTCTCAAAAACAAAGCCTTTAAGTTATATGGTTTTGACATTGGCTAAGCAATTCAGAGGCAGATAAATGTTTTTTTCCCTCCAAAGTTTACTCTACAAAGCAGAAGTATTACTGTCACAAACGAGTGTCCGAGCTATTTTCCAGAGGGAGATCAATGGAGAGTCACTAATTGGCTTGAATTATTTGATGTCGTCCTCTGACATTTAGCTGCAGCACGTCCTCTCTGCTCCGTTTATCAGTGCTACAATGATTGAGGTATGTATGTCTGTTGCTTGTTTAGCAGTGTTGTCAGCAGACACTCAAAAATACGAGCAATAAAATAATGCAATAAATGGAATCTACGTAAAGACAAAATTTGCTGCCTGACCTCAGTTCTTTGCTGAGTGCTCATTTGAAGTAATTATTCATTAACAGAAGGTTGGGTGAGCCAGCGTAGCAATCAATTACAGTATTTTTTTGCCTCTGCTTTTGTTCAAGAACAGAAATACTACTAATGAGCCGCATGGATTCCATCTGACTCCAGTCTAGTCCAGGGCTTAACTTGCACTCTTGCTGTCTTTCTCCTGCACAGCCATTCTCATGTACATGCAAAATAGTTCAAAGCTGCCAGGATTCAAAGCCATTTAGCAGCCAGTTAAATGCAGAGAAACCCCAGTAATTAAAAGTGGGAGGGCTAATCGGGGTATTTGACAATGGAAATATACACACTGTAAATCATACCATTCCACCACCTTTACAAATTATAAAATGCTGAGGTGGTCCCACTTATCTACATTCTCATTAATAAAAACCAATCATCAATATGAGGCTTTAATCAACCCTCCTTTGTCTTGAAACATGCTCAGTATTCTGGGGAATCCTCTCTGCTGGCGCTGCAGCCAAACCGACAGAAAATGTCTGCAGCTTTAGAGGACATCCTTAGTATGACTGTCCATTCGCTTCCGCCAAATCGATAGCCTCGATATCCTCATGCAACACAAAAAAAGATGAATGTTTTCATCCACATTAAAGCCTTCTGAAAATATCCCTTTGGGGAGAAATAGTTCACCTCTTCAACTCAGCTGGGGGAAAGTGGTTAGTATTCTCTGTGATAGATTATAGGCTCTATCATCTTCCCCTTGAAAGGCAGGCACACAGCGTGGTAGGGATGCCACAGTATTAGATAAAGGCTTCTTGCTGTCTGGAGCGGTAGCTCTAATTTGAATATGCTTTTACACTTAAAAAGTGAGAGTGAGGGTCGTTTGTGAGTTGGCTAATGAGGAGATTGGTAATGCAATTATTGCTGCTTAATGAATATGGAACATTTAGGCTTATTATTATGCATCAGGATCAACAGGGCAGGCTTGTTATTCCATTACTTGTTCATTATAAACCTCCTATGACATCACCGTCCTATAACATTATTACCCAACATAACATATGCTGAACACCATTATCCCCATAAGCTCTCAGGGCGATGAATAACGTGTGTTACAGGCTCAGAAGGAAACGCTGGGTCCGAACTCGTGCAACACATTTATTAAGAGTGTTTCTCTATGACAATAGGTAGAATCACTTTTGATATCATTGTTTGGTAGTAACACAACATGCATCTGCTCTACTATTGTTCTAGAATGTGAACTGTACTGTAACCACCTTAACCTATGAGGCAAAAATCACATAAAACATATATATATACACATATTTTGACCTGTATGAGTAGAACTTTTCTAAGCTCCACACATTTCTCTTGTATACAACCAGGAAACAACCAGGAAAAAATATTAGCCTCGTACAATTCTGCAAACCTAGAATACGTTGAATGTCAAGGTTTTTGCATTCGGTCAGAGCAAGTGACGCATTACCGTAATAGGAAAGTTACGTGGTATAATAAGTGTAACGAGAACATCTTCTAAGGGGGGGGGCGACAGGGTTGGTGGATGGGTCAAACAAACACAGGACTTGCACTCACGACACTGCTTTAGGTTTCACATAGGTCAGGAACAGCAAACATTGATTTTATGCTGTTCGTGTAATGCTACTTTTAAAAGGTACGCTAAGGGCGTTTGTTTTTTATCACGCAATTTACGATGTTACGGTTTACGTTACTTTGTTTCGTTATTATTTTATCAGAAACCATGACCACCTTTTTTCTAACCCTCACCAAGTAGTTTTGTTGCCTAAACCTAACCAAAGTGTGATACAAGTCTGATATGTATCTATGTGTGTATATGCTTTATGGTCTATTTGACTCTAAATGGACCATCATTTACTAAATGAACATCATGCTGCATTGAAGAAGGCTTGAAACTAGAGATTGAGTCCATAAACTCATGTTTACAATGTTTACTGAGGTAATAAATCGAGAGAAGTAGAGTCATTTTCTCATAGACTTCTATACAACCAGACTTCTTTATACAACTAGAGGAGAGAATGCATGTTTAACTTCAGCATTGGCTTCACTTTTCAGAACCGGAGATCTGACTCCCTGTCCTGAACCATCGACCGATTATGCAGATACTTTTGGGTCACTGTTTTTATATAGAAACATTATTCATTGTAGAAGCTGTTGGGAGGAAATCTCAAGGTTCCGTGAGAGGAGATGAATGTTTCAAGATCAGACTAAAAGTGGCACTGCCAGTGCTATCCATTTTGTATTCAAGCTGTCAGTCAAAGAGCCCTTATGCTTGTGACTGCAGAGGGGGGGGATTACACAGCCTCAGAGATACTTCAGGAAAGAACTTGTCACTTTTCTTTTCTTTTTTTCTTTACTTAGAGTCCTTCTGGCTACTTAAGAGAATGCAGGTTAACATCAGCCTCACTTTTGAGATCCGGAGGTTGCCACTTGGTACAAACAATAGGCTACCAGGACCCTGGAACTAGCTCTCCTAAATGGAATGCTGTCATTTTTTGTGTCATCAGTACCTGTGCTTTCACTGCAATGACAAGAAAAAATGTGCTGTGAAGAAGGTCCATACAGGATGCTTAAGTTTTCCAGCCATGCTAACTATCCACAGGTTAACAGTGCTACAGTAACTCTGCTTGCTAAAAGCTTTTGAAAAAACAAGATTTTAATTTCAATAAATCTGTGTCTGTTAAGTCACAGTCTATCCATTACTATACATTTTACTTTGTGTTAACACAACATGCATAAGCTCTGCTACTGTGGCAACTGTGGCTCAGTGGTAGAGCAGGGTTGTCCTTCAATCAGATGATCGGCGGTTTGATCCCTGGTTCCGCTAGTCGGTGTGTGAATGTTGTATGAATGTTAGATAGTCATGACAGGCAGGTGGCACCTTGCATGGTAGCTCCTCATCAGTGTATGAATGGGTGTGAATGGGTGAATGATGACATGTACGTAGTGTTAAAGAGCTTTGAGTGGTCGGAAGACTAGACTAGATGTTTTGTGTGGTTGTGTGAGGTACTAATGCATAGTCAGCATATTACCTACAGTAGAATTTGTAGAAACAGACAGGAGTACCAGCACAGGAGCAAAGAAATGTACTGCTGTGGACGTATTTTAGACACTAAAATAATCAATATCAGTTTGAGTGTACCCTATATTTAGAATACTTTCATTGCTTTACCTTCATGTCAGCTTTGAAGAGAACAAAGATAACGGCTTCAGTTCCCCATCAGAAAGAGCTGTCTAGGTAAATTGGTGTAAATATTCTATAATGTACACGTACACACAAAGTTGAAACTGAAATCTTAAAATACACCGACTATGGATTAGTACCTCGTACAAACCCACTTAGAAAATTCCGAAATATCCCTTTAACTCAGAAAAGCTAAGAACGCCCTCTGCTGCCTCTCTTATGCTAGCAGAGATACACAGTCTAGTTACCCTTCATGGGCCTCACATGGGTGGCCACTGCAGAGTGCCTCACGCACTCTGCTAGTGCCGTGCTCCACTGTTTATTTTTAAAGGACCACCAACATGCTCTATGAACTGGAAATGACACTAGGCTGCCCTTTATATTGCCATGCCATGGTAAACATCCCTTTTTTCAGAGGTCATGAAGCTCTGAGACTCCCCCTGTAGATGATTGAAGTGTGTAACTCATCTGTTTCTGTTCAGTGACAAAGATTAATCTCATATATGTGTCACAAACTGCAGTAGGTTTGGGATTTTACATACTGAAAAAGAGTTATGTTTGATTCGCACTCCCCCAAGTCTATCAAGAGATGTCTACGCCTGGTTGCTTTTAATACATCGGCGGTGTGGAGCTAAAGTGGTAGGATTTTTGTAGGTGTAGATTTATGACTCATGGCTTTCCCAGCACATTCAGTTCTTTTCTAGGCCTGAGATTAACCAAGTCTTAATAATGTAACAGCTCAGTCATGACTGCATCTGTGTGTTTAATCAATATCTCATACTTTTGTGAAATTGAGTTGTAGGAGCACAGAGGTGTTACTCCAGTTCAATCGCAACACAGAATCTTTATTTTTCAGACTTTACAAACTGCTGATGTACAACATGCTGAGCATGCTGACAATGGCGATCATAGTTAGAACATGAAACATACACTATGTACAGTCCCTTTCAGTGACTGGTGATATTTCTGAAGTAACCCATTTAGTAGCAGTTTTTGTACTGTAAGTGTACCCTCCACCACACGTCACACACACACACACACACACACACGTAACATTGCTAAATTTTCAACTCCTGTTCACTTTCATTCTGAGCGAGCCAAAGGGCGAAAAAACATTTATTTCCGGTCGCGAAACAAACTTTCATCTTTGCATCGCGTTGAGTTCAACTTTGGTCAACCTTGACCTGCAAAGTCACAGACTGAATCAATAGCAAAGACGTGCGTGGTGGACACCATTTGGCACTGTCCACATTCAGCATAAACGATCGCCTCGATGGTTACTCTGCATGCATGTGTGCAGGTGTGAACGTGCCCTTTAATAATAACCCAGTCACATTTATAACAGGCCTGCTGTAAAAGCTGCACTATCAATAATTGTATGTTAACAATAGGTGAAAAGACTGTAATGTGAATGGGGTTACTTGAAGTGATAAACCCACAGAGGATTTTCACCGAACTCTACTCCCTCCAGCTTTCAGGAGCATGCTGTCTTTGTTGGGATTTTCTGGGCTGCAACTTAACTCTGACAAACTCACTGCACACTACACTACCCCTTACCTGCCCCGCACCAAACGGCAGGCAGGCGAAGTTAGCGAGGGGGTATAAACAGAAGAGACAGATATTTTCATCAGTTGTTGGTAAGAAGATGAAAGCTAGCTAAAAAGGAGAGTAAATATTTCGACATGAACACAAATCCAAATGAATGATAATGTTGCTCTGTCTGCTGAATGTTCACCACAACAACTCAATATTTGATCATACGTTATTGTGTTTATAGCTCGCCCCCACGTGGCTGAGGGAAACCCATTAATAATTATTTAATAGAAGTATATCAATAATATTAATCATTAATTATGAGTATTAATCATGAATCATTAGCACAGCAAAAAGTTAAAACCAGTTTGTGACATATTTCAGGGGTCTCTAAAATCATAAGACAAATCATTTCTCACTTGCAATTGTCACTAAAATGTATTTTAAAAGCGTACTAATGCCCAGAAGTCTTCATTATTCAAACTGCAAAACATTTATTCACAAATATGAATAGTGTCCATGTTGTCCTTGGGCAAGACACTTAACCCCAAATTGCTCCCCAAGGCTGTGAATGGGTGGCCCCTTGCACGGTAGCCCCTGTCATCACTGTATGAAAGGGTGTGAACTACAAAAGCGCTTTGAATGGTCGGAAGACTAGAAAGGCGCTATACAAGTACAAATCCGTTTTGTACCATCCATAAAACTGTGCTGTATCCAGATACACAGAAAGCATAACAAATGAATCATTTTGCTATCGGTTTAGGCCGTGCAGATAGCGGACCTGTTCTGATAAGCGTCTCTCCCCGTATTTTCAAACAGGGCTCTGGGCACAGTGTATCTTAGCTGTCCTCAAAGGTAACACAAAGTTCTACACATTGAAAACATGTCGGGGCTCAAGTCAGCTCAGAGGAGTTTGTGGCAGGACTAGGACAGATCGAGATGGTGCACGCACAAAATGATCAGTGGTGTGTAGTTGTTCTGTTTTCAACAGCCTATGAGTTCTTGATGCACTGTGATGGAAGTGATTGGGCCTTTACACAGCAATTTGGCCTCTGTTGTTGGGTTAACTGATCCTGCTTCAGCTGTATATTATAACAACACTCTTACAACTAAATCCCTTTCAGGTTCATGTTACACAGACCTCTTCAGGAGCCTCCACTGTTGTTTAGATTTCCGTGTCATCACACACACCTAAGCCACGCCCCTAGCTGCCTGTAGCTCCTCCAAGAAACCCATTACTTGAAGAAAAAAAAGGATTTTCTTGTGATCTCTTGATCCTGTGAAATCAAGAGATTCAGCTGTCATGCAAGCATATCCTTTAGAAAGAAAGAAAAAGAAAGAAGACAAAACACAGGTAATATCAAAAGTTCTTTCAAGCAATACATATTTGTTGTACATGCTACATGATGGTCACATGCTACAAGTCAAATTGGTCTCTCAAATTGGTTAAAAAGCAGATTACTTATCATTCCCCCGAATTAAAGTCAGATAAACAAAGTTTCGGGCTTGAGTGACCACACTTTAAAGCTTCAAATTTAACCATAGCCATGCAGGCTTCAAAGGTGGCTCAGAACCAGCTTGTGTCTTTGCAAAAAAAGCTGTAGTGAGATTGGATTCCCAACAGTTACAATGGATTCCAAAGGTGACCCAGAGTCACAACAAAAACAGTATTATTACCTCAATAGAAACGTCCCTAAGTCCTGCAGCATTATCCACTTCTCTACTGCTGATCCGTACGTATTTCTAAGAGGGGAAAGTGTTTTGGGCAGAAATTCAGTCAGGCAAGTAAACAAAGCAATACATTATTTAAGCCAAGATGAGATGAATTCAATGGAATTCTTCTTCGTGTCATGGAATCAGTACTGTAAAATCTCCTAAAGACACAGCTAAATTGTAAAGCCTGTAATATACAGTACTTTTATTTATTCATGTGCTTGCATTACTTTAAAAAATTATCACTACGTGTATTAATGTTATTAGGAATGTGATATCATTGTATTCTATTCAGTTTAATTTATCTGTAAATTGTAATGCACTTTGCAACGGTTTGTGTAAAAGTGCTACAAAATTATGATCCATATTATTGTTATAACATAGAGTACAGTTACATAAACAAGACATTATTTAAGGTGCATATATAATCAACTTAAGTACCCTTTAGAAAACCTGTCATTTTATGGCAGCATGGTCTGACAGTCTTCCCTGCTCAGTCCTGATTATGGTTCACCAGTGCCAGCCAGCCTAGCAAATAGGGCATTGACACCGGAGGCCTCGCTGGAGTCTGAGCTAAGTAAAAAAAGAAAGAAAAAGGTTTCTGGTGAACCTGTGTACCATAAATCGTTTAGTCTGATTTCGTGGCGAATCAGACCCGATGACAAGCATTAAGAATAACTAAAAAGAAATAGTCAATATTCTCGCTGATCGTCTTGTTTCAACAGCTGTATTAAGTATATAACTCCTGAGAATATACCTGGTATTGACATGCTGAATGAAAGCATTACCATGGCCACTACAACAGTATAACCTTTCAAAATGATTTGTCTTTTTTCTTTTCAGCTGCTGAGTCTGAATCCATTAACACTATGCAGCATATGTTATGAGTATTTGTTGTGGGTAACACAGGTATGATAGAATCATTGCCACCTTTGCCTCTGGAACTCTATTGAAGGTCATTCATAGATGAGGACAATGCAGAAAATCCAAAACCTTACAACAGAATGAAAAATCATAGAGGGCACTGTAACATTGAAAACATTACAAAATAAGAAAGAAACTCACATCCTATGAAGCTGTTACACAGAAAAAAGTTTGATATGTTGCGACATCTAGCAGTCTCTTACATAACAAAGGTCACAATATTGTAATCCTAGTTTTATAAACACAGGCTGAGTCCTCTGCTCGACTCCATGGTAATACTCTCCTCCAATGATGAGCACACATTCACTCGTGACACATTTGCCAACTCAAAATTTGCATCAGCTTAGTCAGCCAATAAGGATGTGCCAACCCAAAATGTATGGACTTCACAGTATATAAGGCGGCACACACCGCTGTCTACCATCCTACATCCTCTTCAGCAAACATCGTAGAAGCAACAGAGCCATCTTGGTGGCATCTGTTCATTTAGAACTAGGGGTTACAATATCGTAACTTTTGTTGTAGTTTACACAGGCTTGGCCCTCAACTGGACTCTTTGTATACATACCAGTGGTGGGTCGTCAGGGCCAGCAAAGCCTTCTCTGCTGGCCTAAACAGAATCACAAAGTTATAGCTATTTTGTAATTTAATAATTTTTCATAAATACACTACATGTATTCTATTTATTTTTCCCATTAGCTTATTTTCTCATTGCAAAGCTACTGTCTTCCTCAGTTGCTCTGCTTCCAGTGCAGCTTGTTTTAAGTAGAGCTTTTATCCAATCAGATTTCACCTCCGTGTCTCTAGGTAAGAAGAGAGGCCCGAGGCCCTCTAGGTAGACTTTGCAGTTTAAGTAAATGGAGACGATATTGTTGATTGTCATAGTCTTCAACCAATCAGATCTTTAGTTTGACATGTTGGGCGTATTCTTTGACGTGCCAGAGCTACCGAGATAGCCTACAAGTACGTCAGCATTAACGTGCGGCTGGCTCAGCAATAACGTGCGGTGTCATTGGTCAGTGGGCTAGCATGACTGTTGTGACGCTGAAGCAACAGTTCAAGTTGATAGATATGTAAGAAGTTATGACTTTTTTGCGTTTTTCTTGGTGTAGATTCTTTTCTTTTTACCTAGCTTTGTTTTTTTAACACTCAATGGATGAAGGAGGAGAAACGGATTTCTCAAGAAGGACATTTTCAGAAAAACTGGACATCGTAAGAAAGGGTAGGCCAACCCCACAGCTAGCAGCCCTGAGACAGTCAGGAAAAGGATTTGTACGAACGGTATTCCTGGCTGACAGCGGAGGAGAAGCGCTGCACATTTTATGGCTAAGAATGCGTTTTATTTGCAACTGATTGTCTTGGTGTTTGGAGCTGTTTGGAGCTACGCTACGCTAACCTGAGGTCGCTAACCAAGGCAGCAACGCGACACCATAGCACGACAGGACACTTACAAGCTACGGTGCTTTTGAAAACTTTTGCTGAGACCCGAGTGTATCTACAACTCAACGAACACGTTCGCAGGAGGACCTCTGGCTGGAACTGAACCGCACCAATGTTCTGTACAACCGCGTCATTAAACTCTTCATTAACAAAGAAAGGAGGATGGACTTTGTCTTTAAGTGAACATCAGCTTTGGTAAGTGAAGTGCTTTTGTTGTTTTACATCTGCAGTAGCGTTACTACTGTGTTCATTTGTCTATGGTGTCATTTTTATATGGTTAATATTGTTCCCTCTGATGTGAATAATGTTCGAATGGACCATGCTCTTCAGTGTGCGGCGGAATACGTGTTTTAGCACCGGAGTTTTGCTGGATTGATTTGTCATGCTTTGTTGTCATATGTGACTAGTTCTTGTGAGTTTCTTCTTGTCATTGTGTCAATCTTTTGTTTTCTTTTACAAAGGGGGGAGAGTAGAGGGCAGGATAAATCTGAATGGCAACTTGTTGTAATCGTAGGCTATCCCATGGAAGGCGAAATGTAACAGCAATGAGTTAGTAAATAGGCATTCGAAGAAGATAAAAAGGATAGAAGACATCGGTGTATGCTGACTTATATACTGTAGGGTTCAAAATAATTCTGATTGGCTGGCTACGCTGATGCTAATTTCCAGTGGGCCGATGTGCACGTGTGATTGGAGGACAGTATTGCCAATAGAGTCCAGTAGAGGGCACAGCCTGTGTGAGTTAGAAACTTTATATGATTTCCCTTCTCAATCACATGCAAGCTTAAGTATATTGGAGCCTCAGTCGTTTTGATACTAAGTTCAAAAATACATCCTCATGTTAATTCAAACATGCATCCATAGGCAGAGCAAGGGAACTCAGTGAACTTTATATTTCAAATAAAAGAAGAAATAGACATGGAGAATACATAAAATAAAATAAGCATCAAGCATTTGCAACACAGTGGTATAACAATGAAAAAATCAAAACAACATTTATACCAACACACACACTTTAACAATAAACTAAAGCTCATAAGCCTGAGAAAATAGTAAGGTTTTGAGCTTTACCAGCTCTAGATCTTATTCTGGGTACAACAGGAAAGCCACTATTTGAAGACCTGAGAGTTCCGATAGGGGTCAGTGAGCAGGTCCGAAATATACCGGGCGGGCTAAACCCTGTAGTGCCTTGAAAACCAAGCGGAGAATTTTGAAGTGAATTCTCTGATGAATGAAGCCAATGAAGTGATTAGAGTATATATCATATAAATCATTTTTACCATGATAGATAATGACCTCCATCTCCTCCACCCTCTTCCACTTTGTGTCCTCCTAATCCCATTCATAAGGATCCATTACTTCTTCTCTTGCAACATTCCTCTCAAGGCCCCTGCCAATGACGAGTGATGACGAATCAACGACACATTTCATCTTAACCTTCCAAATACAAGCAGCATGGCACATTTCTACAATACTTGCTGACCCCCCCCCCCACACACACACACACACACACACACACACACACACACACACACACACACACACACACACACAAACTGTGTGAAATGAATGCAGGACAGGGTAGCCATTCCATACGCATCGACAGCTCAAGCCTCCAATTTAAAAGGGGTCTGGGAGTTGAGTCTGCAGCAAAGGGCCCATAATTGGCATCCTTCTTGTCTTATTAAAGGAGAAAGCACTGGGATGGATCCCCTAAGCCAGATCTTGGCCTTTATTAGAATTGTGTGTAAACAGAACCACACACAGAGACAGCTAAAGGCATTACTCATCACAGTGATTTTGTCCTCAAGCAGCAAATTAAAGTAATTAACTGTTGTAAATGAAACTTTCGGTGACTGCAACATTACTCAGGTGAAAACTATTTGGTTCAAATTGAAAGTCAAGAGTTCTTAGGTGCAACTGTGAGGAGTACACGGGCATACATGTGAATAGATATTTCTATTATGGTTAATCACAAAAAATACACAGTTTTCTCTTGAGCGTGATGTTTTTGTATCCAAGAAACAACTATAGGTATATCTCAAAAGATTACATTTTTTTTGTTTAATGCCAGAATTATCTTTTGCTTCTTGGTAACATTTGCAAGAAGCTGCTCTCTCCACAAAACTATCCTTTTCATTTGTTCTCAGCCTTGAAAGCTCATAATGCAGTGGTGTTTTGTGATGCCCCTGGACAGAGACAGGGTTGAAAGATTCACAGCCCTCCTCCACCACCTCTTATGGTTCAGTAAAGCGCATTGGTTTAACAAGTCTGTGCCATTCAATGCTCAAGGTCTTAATCCCCCAGGGGAGGAAACAAAGACTTGTTAAAGAAAAAAAAGTGTTCTCACTTCTTCTGACTGCTCAGTGATTATCTTGACTTCCCTGAATCGTTCAGAGCCATGCTGGCAATGAAGAGAACTATTCAAAATCTAGCCACCCCCACTGAGCTGGCAGCTACCAGCCGTCCCACGGCCACTGCAGCCACACCTCTTTTACTGCTCTCGGCTGTGCTAGCAGCTTTTTTTCTCTTCACCAGCCCTATTTAGAATACGCTGACATGTGAACTAATTTGACAATTAGCAATTTGCTGTTTTAGTAAGTGTGCTGCAGTATCGGTGAGTTAATATATCCTTTGCCAGCTGAGTAAGAGGATGGAGAACCTGAAAGGGCTCTAGAGAGGGTTTGATGGAGATGGCACATACACAATTATCATGTTACCCCTGTGGTTCTTCTTAACAGCTTGTTTTTCAAATGGTGGCTAAATTAGCTCTATGAGCAAATTGTTGGGCTCTAAACACTTTTGTACTCGCCCACTCTGCAGTGTAGACAAGCTTACTGTAGCCAGTAGTTTTACTTTACTTGTGTAAAAGTAAGATGACTGTGTTAATATGCCTTTGTTCTTTTGGCCCTTACAATAGAGGATATTGTCAGGAGCCTCCTCTGTATTGTCTGAAAACCAGTGTTTGCATAACTCTGGCAGTCTGGTCTGCAAAGAACTGAGAAAGGGCATTGAATTATCTGGCAGACTCCCGGCAGAGCTTGGTATGTGTTCATTGAGAGCCAGAAGAATGGGCCATGTTCTTTGGAAGAGAAATCCATCATAAGCATCTAATAGCCGAGTCTGTTTCTTGTGTGTCTGGATGCTTGTTCTCTTTAGAGAAACACCGTTCCTGAAAATGTGAACAAAAGAAAATATGGAAACTGCTCTTCAAAGAGCATACATGTGTTGAAATGAAAAATGACATTCATGAATTAGCAACTATTGCTGAGAGTCTTCCAGCCGTGATATCAAAGACCACTGATGAGATACTGACAATGATTACTTATGAAATAGTGAGCGATCATTCAGCACAGGGAGTTGTATTGAATCTAAAGTCCAACTTTCACATGTTGTTGGTGAGAGGTAATTGAAGTGGTGCCGTTCCGATGGGCCATTATTCCGAAACATGTCCCATTGGCCCATTTGTCTGACAGTCTGTTATCCTGATAACATAAATGAATTACTAGATTATATTTATGGTTCTTTGCAGATAGGAATTCTAGCTAAGGATAATTTGCGACCCCTGTCCCTGGTTAGGCTCGTCTGCTTCAAAGGGCAACCTTTGTTAAGATTATAAAAAAGATCATGGTTTGTGTTGAATAAATAAATAAATGTTGTCACAGCCCGGCTCAGAGACTGGAACAAAACAGGGAGACAAAGAGCTGGCGGCCAAAAGTAATCATTTATTTGTCTCGCTAAAACACGTAAGCCAACGTTAACAGCACTTTCACAAAGTCAGCAACAACTGTGGTGAGCCCGTCAACACAGGTCTTCCTTCCAGCGAACCAGGCTGCCAACTGAGGAGAATCTTTAAGGCCGAGCCACACCGGCTCAGGTGTGGCTCATTCAGCTGACGGCCCTCTAATCAGCACCTGCAACACATCATTAGCCACACAGGGGCACTTGGTATATGGGAGGAGGAGGGTCGTCACAAAGTAACAACCGCTTAACTAGCGTAAAGAAATTACAACCGTTCTTAATGTAACGTTACCTAACATGCATTAAGTAAACATTCCCTTTTGGTTTCACACAGGACATGGTCAGCGGTCTCCTGGGTGAAAATCTTGTGTTTGTTTGACCCACCGATCCAGAATGCAAAACCTTCATATTCAATGTATCCATGGGCTGAAAAAGGTAGTAGCGTATCATAAGTTAAATTGAACACATAATAAATAATGACATTTTCAGACATGTGACAAGATCAAAAATGTCATTAGTTAGATCACATTACAATCATTTTACATGCGCTACGTATGTGTGTATGTTTCTTATTCATGGCAAAAGTACTTTACATTATCGTGTGTGTGTGTGTGTGTGTGTGTTTCTGTGTGCATGCATACATGGAGTCTCATGTGTATCTGAGCCTCTACCTGTGTTTACATGCAAGTGCTTGATCAGATTTTGCAGGTTAGGTTTGGTTTCAGCCATTGTTTCACCTTTTCATTACATTTTCAGATGAGTTTGTGTTTTTTTCCATGTACAGTAAGACACATTTGCAATAATATGATATAAGATGTCATAAGAGAAAATATAATTGTTGACAAATACTTTCTCGGTATGGTGACGAAATCTGTTTTGGACACAGTTAGTCACATCTTCTGTAGCTTTTACTTCAACTTCATTAAACACAGTTTGAGTCCTAAAACTGTCTGAGCACCTAAACAGCATTCATTACCACATTGGTTTTAACAAAGACACACTGGTGAATCCAGCACTGATGTCCATGGCATGCTGTCTTTAAAACTAGTAAAGCCACTAACAGCAACAGATGTGGAGCAATTGAAATTAAAAATACAAACTAATACGATTACAATCCTCAAAATCTATTTTTGTCATGCATTCCACTGAATGTGTATCTAAAGAAATCCTCGCTGTTGATCATGGAAGTGGTTTGTCAACTAACCAACATGTGCCAAATATTGTAGTACACATTTGGGATTTGAAGTTTGTCCACCAGCTGTTTCCACGTTGGCAAGCCACATCAGTGCTGCATATCACTTTTGGACATTAAAATTGTTACTATCCAAGACATGCAATCTCCTTGCATCTTTATAAACTAGTGGAGAGGAAAATGAGAGAGAGAGAGGGAATAGATAGATAGCCAGGAAGAGTGGAAGAGTCAGGGAGACAAAAAAAAAAAGTGACTGTTGGAGGAAATGGAGATGCAACGTCTTGGCCCCAGATTTTGATCTTGAGGACGCGTGTCAGAAGCAGTGACATAAATGATGTATCTCTGCAGACCCATCAATAACACCCAAATAGGGCCTAATGGAGGTATAAAACTGGACAGATAAGAAGTTTCGCTTGGAGCTTTCATAAATCAGCCTCTCAGAATGACCTATATAAAAGCCAACAGCACTGGCAGGCTGCATAAATTGCAAATGGACGCTGCAGGAAGTATTACTGTTATTGTAATTATCACGAAGCTCTCGGACACCTTAAGCGCATGTATTAAATATCATGGTAAAATGCATGGGGTTTTACTGCACAGGGATATCATTCATAAGTGATTTATAGTCTCACTGATGCATCTTAATATTACAGTAACACAGACCTTACAGGCAGTAAGGTCTTGGTATGAAGAGCTCCATCTCCTTATCACCAATTGTTCTTAATGACATTAAACAAAGCAAGGCTGATCAAACAGTCAATCATATTAGATTTTGAATCATATGCATTATGTATGCTGCAGTTTTTTCCACCTGAGTCAACGATGTATGTCTGAGTCTGGGAGTGAGTAACTCTGCATCCAAGCTACACATTAGTTCATTTCACTGTGGAACCTACTGCCATTTAACATGGAGAGAGATATTGGCAGCAATCACTTCAATCTAACTGGAAAATTACCTTTCAAAGCTCCACAGTTTTCCACAAGAAACAAAGGCTGATGATGAATTGCACAATGTATCATCCCTGCATTTGTACAAGTCACCACTTATGGAGCACTCACCCCATGTTGGCAGGGGGGGGGGGGGAGAACGGTTAAAGCACCTGGCATTCTTACTTTGGAGCGTTCATGCAATATTCCAATGAACAGCCATGTAGTCATGAAAGAGAAATGGAAATCAAGCCTTTATTTTATTTTATTTCACTACAGCAACAAGTAAGAGCAGCTGACTGAAACCAGTCGCCCTAACGTCTATGAGTTTTAGATTTAGTTAAACCTGCAAGCAGCATTGATCGGGCCCTCGCAGCTTCACGCACGTCAAGGGTACTAGCAGGACTCTGGTTGACGCGGCCATGCATTTCTGTGACCATCAAGCACTAAGTGCACGAGTTAAACGGCATTTCCTGCTGGGACCGGTGGCGTAGCCAGGTCATTTTGCCAGGCCTTAAGCCTCCATTGATTTGAGTGTAGCTCCGAATACAATCATAAATGTAAGCCTGCAAAGATCGACAAAAAGCTGAATGCGCGTGAATGCGCTTTCGTTTTTGAAACATAATAGACTGTCAAAGTAAATGCAGGTCTCAAAACCGACTGTTTGTGCCTGTAACTCTGACAAACACCGCTGAGTGACTCAAAGCGGGAAGAGTCGAGGAGAAATGGCAGAATGTATAGTTCCATTTGGAAAAAAAAATACATCTTTTGGTTGAGAAATAAGTTTAAGCCAAAAGGTGAACCCATGTTGTATAATCTATAACATGAATTAGGTTGGGTGCAGTTTGATTTTATTGAACAAACTTCACGTTGCATGAAATTA
Source organism: Anarrhichthys ocellatus (assembly GCF_004355925.1). NCBI lineage: Eukaryota > Metazoa > Chordata > Actinopteri > Perciformes > Anarhichadidae > Anarrhichthys > Anarrhichthys ocellatus. The sequence continues at coordinate 1,053,632 of NW_022280068.1, read as the reverse complement.
CTTTATATTACAGCCTGCCTCCAAAAAGATTTGAAAACTATGGTTATCCAATTTTTGTTCTCCAAACAACTTACTTTGCATATACTGTATTTAGATCAGAGTCAAGTCATTTTTTCTGGTGGTGTGCCCACGAACCCGTTTTATAAGTTCAGTGTTTGGACCACTGTATTTATATAATCCTGCTTACGTCCGTGGTTGCCAGTAGGTGGCGCTATGACTAAATTAATATTGGCATGCAGAAGTCCTCAAGCCATGACTCTCATCAAGTTTGGAACAGTTTTGACAAAGTACAGTGGAGATACAACAGCTTGATGTATGATAAAAAAAAACAGGAGAAATTCATAAAAAAATCAAAATGGCTGACTTCCAGTTGGGTTTAGAGCATGGACCTTTAAGACTTTTTTTTAAGTCTACATGTAATACATCTGCTTACCACATTTTGTACATCTAGGTGAAATGTACTGCGAGGGCTGCATCGTTGAGATTTTATAGGGGGCGCTATCGAGCCAACTTGCCACACTGATGAATTAAAATCACATCAGATAACTACATGTAGGACTTTAAATGTGTATGCCATGTTTGGTTATGTTTTGAGCATTTTTAGCCCTTCAAAAACACCTTCATTTTTCATGTCGAAGAATGCATTGCCACCGCAACACCTTTCCACGAAACCACTAACTTTTAATAACTTTTCATCACTAAGGTCTTTAGATTGCAGTTTTAATTTGTTCAACTCCTCAGACTCACGGGATGTGAAATAACTCCAAACTGATCCTGCATTGGGCCTCTTCTAAACTGCTATGTAATGTTTCTATTCTGTTCATGAAATACATTACGAGACATGGTTTTACATCAATATATGGATTTACGTTGCTAGCTAAAATAAAGTTTATTTTGTTATACCTTATTACATTTATTAGCCACAAATAGATATGTGACCTCATCGCTATACGTCCTGCAGACAGCAGTGTTTAAAAATGTAAAATAGTATTGAAAAGAAGGTGCGTCTTTCTTTCACTCGCTTCCAAAACAAATGCATATGTTGACCAGATCACAGGGGACGCTAAAATATACACAAAATTAAAGTTACTTTTATTAGCTTTCAAGCGATTTTCCAAAAATATATTCATATTTGATTTTGCCCCTGTGGATATCAGGTCTTCAAACCACTCTAATGAAACAAGTTCATAAAAGTGAGCAAATCAAGCACTACACTAATCTATAGATCCCCCAGTGATGCACACCTGCCTGCTGTCGGTGACAGAGGAAGGTTGGAAGAGATGAAATCAATATGAGTGATTAACTACCAGGCATTCATTTGTCTTCTTAAATGTGGCAAGTACAATGTTTGTGCAGGTGTGCATTGTGTTCATGAATATGTAGCATAACAGCATTATTTTCAGAGGTTTGGCATACCCTGAGGAAACTGAAAGCTTTTGCAAATGTACAAAAGTCGTTTCCTTAACTTACAACTTGATGTGAAGAACGGTACGGCCCCAAACTTCTAAGAGGAGAGAGTGAAAGAGTGGTGCACTCATGACGGCATGACTAAGAAGTAGTTTGTCCAGCTCCGTAACGAGATCTGTCCATGCCTGAGCAACTGGAGAGGCAGCTGTTCTCAGCCAGCCAGAATGCAGACCATGGCTTTTTACACGGAAGAAGTAGGAGTGATGGAGGAAGGACAGGGAAGAGAAGGAGAAGGGGAGATATGTAATTAGGGAGCAAGACAGAGAGGATGAGGTGAGGGAAGAAGGGAGAGATGGAGATAAAGAAAGCCACTAAGGGAGAAAGACAGTAACAAAAAAAGGTGGGAATAGAGGAGGTGAGAGGCCAACAGAGACAGAGAGACAGTTTGAGCAAAAATAATTTAGTGCTAAGCTAAATGCCAAACTAAGAATAGACTTTGAATCAATCAAGCCTAGCTATCTGGCTGGAGAATTAATAGGTCCCCTAGAAAGCATTGCCTTTGCTGCAGGAGGGCACTTGTTTTCTTAAACCTCTCTGAAATGTAAACACCATCAAAACCAGAAGAGATCATGCTCATTCATATTATGTGCTACAAAGAACAATGTATTTAAAACATCTCATGAGAGAGTGACAATCAAATAGACTTTAACACCAACCAAAAGAACCTTTTTAATGTAAAAATCAAAAAGTATGCCTTAGCACTAAAAGCCAACTTGTATCTTCATAAGCGGAACACTTGCTTTGATACGCTTTCTCCGCTACAGGTACTGTGCTTTCTCTGGAGGTTTTACAGCTTGGTTTGGTCCCTCTACATCTCATCAGAGTTAGTCTGATCTCTTGTAAGGGAACACAGTGACTATGAGACAAACGTGGCCCCTATAGGCATCAGTATCAAAGACTCCATTTGAACAACAGAAGGGAATACAGGATCTGTCGGTTTCCCGTCATGCGTAGCTGCATTTAGAGTTAGCCCCTGTTTCTTAGCTCCTGATTAGGTGCAATGAAATGCCAGCAAAGCTTAAAGACACAGTCTAACTGGCGGTCATGCTGCCAACTGCCCCATGCATTTTGCATTAAACTTCTATGGTGACTAATCAGGGTCTAGGTAACAAAAACATTTGCACTTTTCATGCTCTTAAGAATGTGACAAATTCTTGCCTAATTAGCCAAGAGATTGTCTCACTCAATGAAACATTTATCATAGAGCTCTTATTATTGTCAGCATACTTTTTTAAAGATAACGGCTTCAAACACAATATTCTTTTCTGCCTACTTCAAAGACACATGCAGAAATGTGGCAAGAGTTTACACAGATTGCTTAAGCTGTTTCACCGAGGCTTTAAGAAGCTCATTTTTTTGCCATTGATGATATAATGGATGTCCTGCAAAAATCCTGTGTCCCCATTTATCACCTTAATCATTTCCTGCAGATTTCTCAAGACCACATTTAGTGAATGCATCTATCTTTCTCGCGTTGAGGCTGCGGACAAAGACGGATAGCCTCACCTGCAAGATTTAAGGAATTCCCAAGCCAGACAGAGCATGGCTGACAGTCCTTTATTCTTCGACTCAAGCACACATTTTTCCAACCTGTGGTATCTGTGTTGGTTTGTGGTAATTTGATTATTCACTAATTTGTGACTGAACATTCACCAGTAAATCAGCTCAACGTTTCAGGATATATACATTTATTCACTTTCTTTGCTGAGATTTAGATGAGAAGACCTATTGCACTGCACAAATGTCCCTGTAAAACCACAACTTGTAATTTTTTACATTTTTGTTTGTGTATTAATTTCCTACATCTTGAGGGCAGGTCTTGCATGCTTACATGTTATTGAAAATGAAAGCCTTTTCATGATTGTTTTCATGTTTGTTTTTTTAAATCTGTGAAGGGGTCGTGTTTAAGCTAAACGTCACCACAGAGAAGCTACAGACGCTCCAACTTGGGTTTCATTGGGACTTTACGGTTAGCAAATAATAAGAATTAAAATAATCACAAAGAACATATTAAGATAGAAATTATATGTATATCATGGTACAATATCGATGATTCCTCAGCATTGGTTCCAATGCTTTACTGGAGTTGGTAACCAGCAAAAAGGAGCGAGATAACTAGAGAGTGTGGTTTTAGGGGTCCAGTTTTTCATTCAGGCCTGGACATTTCTAGGGCCTCTACAACTCCTGCTCTGACTGAGTTTGGGTTACATCCATGGTGCTGTCGATAATGCTCGGCCATGGGGTAGTCTGCACTTCCTGTGCAAATGGCATATTTATTTTCAGCGAACACCTCTTTCAGTTTTCATTTTGTTTGGTGTGAAATTGTTTGGGTATGTTAAGACACAAAAACAACTTGGGTAGTTTTATGGAAAGATCTTAGTTTGTGTTACTTTGCCTTGGTGAGGCAGATTAACACTTTGTAAAGTTTAAGGAAAGGGAAAAGGTACACACTGCATTTTAGCTCCCAAAACCCAACATTTGGACCCTACCACGTCTTCATCTAGCAAAGGATGAGGAAAAATCATGCATATGGTTAGTAGAAGGGCAAATGTTAATTGCAGGTCTGTGCCGGGGCGCGATACTAATTTTACAAATTAGTTTTTTTTTCCTGCCGATCACACAGTACCAGAAGTCTTGATCAACATCAACCATATGAAGAAAAGGTTCCACTTCCACAGCTAAAGTCACTGACCAAACCATGAAACTGAAGACTCTCTGTGCACAGTTTAAAATGACTGCAAATCTCCATTATTCATGCATCGTACAAAAAACATCTTCATGCTGCATATCTGCCCAGCCAGAGGTCACGACCCTCATTAGAAGATGCAACAGAAGGTTTGTGTGGAAGACATTTGGTCTGAATTACAATATCTTTCTTTTAGCATGTTGGAAGTCCTCTGCTGCCTTTGCCACAGTGCTGCTAATGCTGTGGAGAAATACTTTCCTGTTTTGCCCGCAGTACCATTTCAGTACGTAATCACCTAGCTCATGAAAATTGCAAAGGTAGTGAATAATTTAAAGTGGCTGCGCTAAAAAGTATGTGTTGTATGGTGTCATAACGATGGTGGTCCAGACACACGAAGATAGTAAAGTAGATGAAAAGAAATCCGGGAGAAACATTTTTCTTTGTCACTCATTTATAGTGTTCACATTACATATTCCTCTCTTTCCAATATTTCTTTATTGTTACTTGAGGGCATGCTTAAATTGAGATGAGGACCAACCTACAATTTGAATCTCCAATATATTTAAGCACATGTTCTGCACCAGGAATGGAATAAAATGTTGCAGGACTGACTCAATGACCAGCAGTGTGAAGTTTAACCATTTGTCCTGGCAAGCTGTACAAAACAGCCAGAGCATTGACTGAAGCAGTCAAGCCACACGGGACACCTGCAGTAATGTTATTTGATTAACTGCAATCATTAAATCACATCTCACCAAGTTATGCTCCAGACCATCAAAACCAGTAAGGAATTCCAAAATAAAGTAAATATATATGTATTCGTATTAAGCTTCAGAAGCACGGGTCAAAAGTGATTATTGCTTATATAATTTATGTAGTTTTGTAATGCAAACAAATGGATTAAAACAATTAAAATCATGAAGACTTTAAACTAAATTCTACTAAATTCTGTAGGTACTCATTTATCTACAAATGGTTACCCCCGGGATCACTTCTTAATTAAGAAAGACCAGTGAATGAAAATCAATCAGAGATTGTTTTGAGTCACATAAGCAAGTGGAACATTGCCAAGTGTGGAGGTGACGTAAGAACTTCGGCTCCAGTGCCTTCTAATACCTCCGAGCTAGTTTCTGTAACTCAGTGCAATCACACATTTGAGTATTTCTTTCTTTCATCCATCAAGTTCCAGAGGGTTTTGTTATCCCTTTTGTTAGCTAAATGAGCATTTACTACACCCCTTGCTATTTGTGGTTTCAACAAAGTTAAACAATGATTCACTTGTCAACATACAAAATTCTACAGCTCCCCTTAAAATTTCCCAGCATACACACTTGAGTCATAACTTGTCTTCATGTTCTGTTTTCAGTCCATGTTGTGGCAGTGAAGCTAAATGGTTCTTACCTCTGACTCCTGTGTGGACTGGCAGACTGTGATTGACAACAAAATCATGCGGTGACCAACGATCAGCGACGGGTTCAAATGAATCAATCCAACAATGTGTGGGGTTTTTTTATGACTTATTTTTTTCAGTTGGTGAGAATAGTAACTTAATCATTGATATAGGCTGCTTAAATATAATCACCTGACTGTGGGGACTGTATGATGATACAATTATTTTTAAAAAGAAAGAAAGTGGGGAAGCAAAACTATAACTTTGAGTTATAATTGAGTTATAATATGAATAATGTGGAAGCATTTACTCCACTTGCTCCATTGCTCAGGTGCCTATGTTTATATGTATACATGTTGTGTTGCATTTTAGTTTTAATTTATTTTAATTATTGATTTAAAGTGAAGCACAAACTTTGTATTTTATATGAATATGCCTTTGTTTTCGAAGTGTATGTAAAGCAATTTGAATTCATGAGTTCATAAATTGTGCTTTGCCTTGCTCACATGACACTTCAAGAAATGTTGTATTACATAATTGAAATATTCAGAAATATTCTATGGTATGGGTTTGGGACTACAGATGAAAAATAGCCTCTTGGCTAACTCTAGCACATTTACAGAAATGTTTGGTAGCACTTTATAATAACCACACACTATGAAGCATTAGTTAAGTATGAGTAAACACTTAATTCATCATTCATAAAGCATTGTTCCTACATTAATAATTCATTAGTATGCAGTTCATAACAACAGTTATAAATGTTTTATTCTTGATTAATAAGCTGGTCTATTATGTGTTTCATTATTGTTTTCATACTTTATAAATGATGGATTCCCCATTTGTAAATGAAGTATTATATATTTTACAAACCAATTATTAAGGAGTTGTAGATGATTAATAAGACAATTTATAAAGTGTTAGTAAATGATTAATAACTTATTTAGATGTACATTATTCATGAATTTATATATATAATGGTTAGGGACTATGTTAATATATGCTTTATAAACGCTTATTAATACTGCAATTCATGATTTATTAAGGTAGTTACTACTCGTTAGTGAAGTGTTTTATGTGACCTCATCTAAAGTGAGGATTATTTATGCCTTATAAAGCATTTATTAAGTATTTTGTGTGACCTCATCTAAAGTGAGGACTATTTATGCCTTACAAAGCATTTATAAATGACATTGAAAGGCCATCAGTGCCTCAAAACACAGTTTTTGAACAGAACAGGCAAATAGACATAACACAAAGTGATCAAAAACATTAATATTTATTGCAAGATGCAAACAATATACTGTTAAATCACGGCGGAGTGGGAGATTCATAGTCCGGTGCTGTAGACACGCCCCCTCTGGGAGAGTCACACAGACACACACCTGTTGCAGGTGCTGACAGAAGCAGCAGAGTGGAAGCCAGACAGGCCCAATAGTAATATCCCAGTCACCACAGAAAGGTCTCCCCTCTCCCCAGACAATGGAGATATTCTCATCTTTTTGAAAAATGTTTTAAAATTGTAGACCATTTCACAGTAATGGTAAACATTATTGCAGTGTATTTGAATGACATAACCTGACAGGAAGTAAACATAGACCCAAGTTGTTGCCAAGCAGTTCAGTTGAAACAGTGGAAGCTAGCTCTGCTCTGCTTTCTTTCTTTTTCGATGCTGTATCCACTGACTGTTTTTTTCTTTCAGTATTGATCAAAGGACGAGGCTATCAACAAACCTCATGTTGCACTTAAACTAAACAGAATTGAGTATTCTTGAATGTTTTATTTGTTATTTATTTAATTTTGTTTCAAATTGGACATCTTCAATATTTTAGTTTTCATGTAAGACTATAGCCCAAAGTTCTTTGCTTTAAGTGTTCTTGAAGTTCTTTAATTAATAAATGGAAAGCAAAGTTATATTTGTCCCCTCCCCTTTTCTTTGCTGATCCGAAAAATGATCCGAACCGTGACTCAAAAACCATGAGGTTTGCGATCCGTTGCACCCCTAATATGCACTGTCCCTTATCAAATAAACCAATAAATAAAATGGGTCTTGCAGATGCTGTTATTTTATGGACATTATGTATAATCACATGTGCACAGGGAGAATTGGGTTGAAGGCTCCAATGAATTGAATCTGGTTGTCCCTCAGCAATCGTATTGCCCCAGTGAAACTGCTCTGTGGGCAGAAGTGAGAGATACTGGGCACTTGGCAAGCAGGTGTAAATGTGTGTAACTATGCAGGATTGAATGTGAAGCACAGTGCTGCTTGCAAAAGGAGCAGACTGTCAGCAAAGCATTCCCCAGAGTTTAAAACACACTTTTAGTGTTGAAAGTCTCCTCACAACACCTACAGGGTTAACTTTCTCAATGACACGTCATCTTATCTACACCACATTAAACAGCATAACAAGAGGTTAATAACAATTATATCATTAGATAATGACCCGTTAATGTTTCTCTCAACGTTGAGTTTCTTGTTTTCTGTCATTGAGAGGTTTGGGGAGAAAACTTAGCAGACACCACACTCCTCACTCTGATCCAGTCACTGAGCCAGGAGTTGTAAATGGCATCACATTAACGGTGCCTCCAGGGTATAGACAGACAGACCCCTGCATCTCTCTATGCAGCATGTTTGTTAAGCACTGGGTGGTCATCGCTGCTGTCGTGTGGTTCTGACTGCCCTGGTGTCATATCCAGGCTGTTTAATGGTGTGATGTCCACAGTATCACTTTAATTACTTTGCTGTAATGAACACTAAAAAATGAGCTCTGTTCATCATTTCAACACTAAAGCAAACCTGCTTGGATGGTGGATTTGTCCTCTCAGTTCAGTGGCACATCACTTCTGCACACTTTGAATCATTTGGCTTTTATAGCCACAATATACTTAAATGTCGGGTTTTCTTAATCTATTCAAACAATCGCTGTGTGGTGGGCTTTATACAGTATTCATATCATTATGATTTTTTACAGCTGACTCATTCAGAAGCATAGAGTACTTTGAACCTGAAATTAAATACTAATATATGAAAATTGACCCATAAGTCCCGCCTCTCGGATGCAGACTGGCCAATCACAGCCAGCGTAGCATCGGCCAGCTTTGACCAGGGTCCAACAACTAATCGGCTCTTCTCCATAGACTCTCATTAAATAATTTCAGATGTTCTTCGTGTTCAGGCTGGTTTAGTGGATTTGGAGCTCGACATAGTTAAACGTTGTGTAATAGTGATACTCTTTACTGGGAGAGGTAGGAAGGAGATATATGTTTCTTTAACATTAACTTTCTACCTAAAAACCTGTTGAGCTTAACATTAGCAGAGTACATAAGTACATCATTACTGAAGATATACTGATTGTCTACACATGCTGTTTTTGCTTTTTATTGATTGTAACAGTGAATAAAGACCTACCTGATTTACAGGAACAGTGTTGTTCCTTCATTTCATTGTCTTCTCTCTGGATCGCCAGGTGATGTGGTGGTTCACTTGTACACCTTAGCTTCTATCTTTATCTTTTCAACCTGTTTGTGCTGCCGAATCAGTTTGACATTCTGGACATATCCTTCAAACTCATATTGTAGACCCTTCAGTCTGCTTCCCTCTGAAATTGATTTTTAGTTTTTTCAAAAAATTAGATATTTCTTCAGTGAGTACAGTTAGTGACCTCCATGGTAGCTGTGACAACTTGGGGGAATAGCAGTGGAGCGTAGCCAAAGGTCAATAGAGTGCTGCTACACCAATTTGATGATTTCTAAAGCATTAATAAGATCGGCAGAAGTGAAAAGCTAACGTGAGGCTATAAAGGAACTACACCAATGTCAGATGACGTCACATCACCACCATTAGGCTAAAAGAGGGCTAGTGTCTGGTGATGACGTTTAGTCGTCTTATTTAGACACCTGTTAGCAACCGCCTTTTTAAGACACGTAAAAACTTCTAAATTCCACAAGACGTATTTTAAACAGTAGAAAAAATATTAAAATCTCTTCAGATTGTGTTAAACACAGAACTTAAATCAGACATCTAACCAAAAACGCATTCAAAAAATATTTTGACTTCAAGACGAAGGCACCGGAGGTACAAAAAGGCTGACTCATTTCCAGGTTTTAGGCCTCATTCCTGCAGAACTTTATTGGACTGAGTTACTTAAATATAATGTAAATGTATATAATAGCCAAAATATTAATAAAAGAGATCTGCCAGCAGTCTTCTTTTCATGAAAATGCAAATAAAGTCTAAGATAGCTTTTCTGTTGTTTTTCTGTATCCATAATTTTCACCCAAGGTCATTATTTTCCCTGAAGTTTCAAAATGATAACTGTTCGGTTTAATCTTCCCCCATTTGCCCTCGATCGCACACACATTCCTCATCATTCACTAGCTAAAAAGAAACATTTCAAGTATTATTATGTACAGTGTAATATTATGTAAAAAGGATTGCACAAGAAATGTCTGAAAATGGCCTTAAATTTGTTTTGTGTATTATATTGCCTTTATGGATAAGTGCACATTTCTCATGGACACTGTTTCTGACAGAACCAATATGTTCTCACTCCAAATTCGGCAAATACCGACGCTTGGTCAGTAGCCCTACTTGTCAAACTCCGATGCTCTAGGTTCCCCTCTAGCATCAGTTTTTTTAAAATAAACTTCCGTCTTTACAACAACTTAGGTTTAGGCAACATAATCACTTAGTTTGGTTTAAGAAAAGAGCGGGGTTGACGTTAATTTGACTGACTAATGATTCACTTGACAATATGTTGATGTTTATCTTTGATTTTGTTTGGCACACAAACAGCGGTTTCCTGGATCATAGTCCTGTGTTTGTTGAACCTATCCACCTTCCCTCCCATCCGCCCTGCGTGGACTATATCTTGCTCTTTAAACAACGCAGTTGATCTGACAGCTAATAATGACCAGGTGGGTTTTATATTCGAGTTAGCTGAAAGCCTAGTGCATCAGAATCATAGGCAGAGGGACACTTACCAACCATTGCTTTTTGTCGAGTCGGGAGTGAGACCCAGTTGAACGGATCATTGGCTCATCCACCAAATGGGATCACAGTAGTTGAAGCTCATTGAAATATATCACCCAACTCTGCTCAACCCAACAATGTTATGCAGCGTCTCACCCAAGGCAAAAACATTCTTTTTCAAGCCCTTGTCAATTTAGAGTATTTGGGCGACTTTCAGTCTAGTGGAAAGAAAACATCCATAATACACATTTAAGTGTATTTTTTACCACTTTTGATTTGCGTCTGTCAGTTTCTCCTAAAGTCACTTGAATGCCTAAATGTCTCATTTGCAAATTTAAACATGAAATTTCCCAAAACTTGTAATACAGAAAATCATTGTCTGAATGTAAATAATCAACTGTGAAAGTTTCATGGTGATATCTATTTGTTCATTTTTTACCCTGTTCATCTTGTCTTCAAAATATATGGAATTTTACAATACATATATGTATGGGCTCTAATCAGTGTTTTTTTCATACTCAAGAAACAGAGCAAGAAATGTCTCTACTTATTTCCTAATTGACCAACACGGTAGTGGGTGGCTGTATCCAGGAGACCCAGATGTTTAGTGTGACTTGTTGGACTATGAATTAAAGGGAAACTTTCATGATTGTAAATGCAAATAATGTTCAACCTTCCTCCATGCTGCAAGCACCGAGAGGCCGTCGCACCCTCCGGCAAAATTCCGCTGGATGACGCTAAATGGCACGTTTCACGTCATCCGGTGGTACAAATGAGCGGGAAGCTTCAGGCGCCGGTGTTAAGAGATTGTACAAAAATATGAAAGCATAAAAGTATAACTATTACCACATATAACTTGTGTGCCTTTTATAACCATCACCACATATAACTTGTTTTAATTCTTATAACCATCACAAGATTTAACTTGTTTATACTTTTTATAACTTTTTAGACTTTTTATAACTGTTTATGTTAGAAGTCATATATAATTCATCCTGTTCAAACAGGATCAAACCGGTTAAACATCCTGTTGTTGATCCAGAAACAAGATGACTCATGTGTGAGTGACGTATGAACCTGAGGGAGGTATAAGCCTCAGACCAGTATAAGAAGCAGCAGCAAAACTGAGAGAACGGAGTCTTCACCCTTAGGGGTGACTAAAGTCTTCACCCTGAGAAGGGTGAGTGGAAGACCCTCAGAAGGAGAGCAGCTTTTTCCCAGTTTAGAGACTAGATTGCTCTTCTTCTATAGAAGACCCTGTGAGATGTTTCTGCTATCAGAAGACAGCTTACAGTCACTGATATATTTTGCACCACATAGACTTTCCTTGAGTTGAAATTGTTTTACATAACTATTTTGAGAAAACTTTAATAAAAACACAGCCTTACCATTTGTAAGTGACTGGGACTCAAACTGAAGACTCAGGTTTTTAGATGAAGTCACCCCTCTTCCTCTGTCCTGGAAACGTACGATACATATGTGACGACTGACTCTACTAGAGGAGCTTAAGGTAAGTTCCCTGCGTGAAGACTTGGCAGTGTTAGTCAAAAATGGTGAGAAAACTAAAATAGGCAGTAGTAAGGTACAGACGTGCTACGTAACTAATCATACGGGGTGTTAGGTTTACATCCTAGCGCCTAGGCGTAGCCATATAAGACTCTCAGAAAGACAATAATTCCGAAATCCTAACGATTCAGCTACGGGGTGAGATAAAAGGCCGAAGGTACACTTCCGACTCTTACAGAGGACACTAATCCCCTGAGGTCGGACCACTGACGGAGTTACCACCGTGTTAGGTGCGATCCTGTTGGGCAGGACCTGCTCACGCTACACTGGTAACAAATTGAAATTAATTGAATTGAATATCAGCAGAGTTTCCTTTTAAGCATACAAATATAAAGAATTTGATTACATTTCTGTATTTTGGTGTATTTTATGAATAACGGTTCCCTCACTGAAGCACTCAGCTCTGCTTTATTCTTATTGTGGTATTTGACCAATGGTGATCAACTCCTCTCCATGGACCGTTTAGAGCTTGCCTACAGAAACATGATCTGTTGATGGTGCAACCAGCGTGCTGATATATCCCATTCTAATAGGAATGACAGGTTGACTGTTTTGCTCGCTAAAGCCCTTTTTATAAAGCCATAGATTGCATAGCAGGGCCTCCGCCAAAACCAAAACTCTCGCCAATAAATCCAGGAGCCGACAGGGTGTTTATTTAGTCATAAATATGCATGGTGGACTCAATTACTCAGCATGTTATATGCACGGCGATCCTGGCCATAGTTTACCGTGAACCCCTTTCAGAAACAAGCATGTTATTTATTTGACTCCGGTGAATGAATCCGAGGTGCAAGGGTAATTGTCACCAGTTTTGCAGTGATTTGTTTTCGTGTGGTCTCAGGGCAGTAATGGCTTGTGCCATTTTGGTGATCGAAAACAATCAACTCTACTGTATAGGACAGCATGGGACAACGTGTACTTTCTCACCATCAATGTAGTGCAGTCATGGAATCTTATTTTTTCTGGGGTTTTTTCAACTAAGTGAATTGGTGAAGGAAAGCATTGGTATAGAATTCCCCAGGAGCACATGCCCCTTGATAGAACAGATGTGTCTTAATATCCCATCCAGCAGATTTCCAGTAATTCTAGCCAATATATTAGCAAAGATGGAAGACGTGGAAGAGGTTTTTCGAAGCATGTCTCTGATGTTTAACAAGAGCTAGGGAGTTGTACTTTTGCCGTAGAAGCAACCATGTAAGTAAATTCAGTACACAGCCAGCCTCTTCCTTTCCAGGTAAAAGCTGTATGTGATTTCTGTGTATTTCAAATAGGTGGTTTTGCAACTCACTGCCCATTTTCAGGCATTGTTAACCAATGCAGGCAAACACCATTTCTTCATTATTTTTCCCTGAAATCTAAAGACACCAGACATCATAAATAATAAACACAGTGAGATTTTTTTTTTGCCTATTCTTGTTATTATTCAGCAAAGTCTCACATCAGGGAACAGATGCTAATAGCTGGTGAAAAGTGAGACAGACTGCTTATTAGGCATGCTCAAACCCAACTTAAAGACCACCCACTGTCTTGCAATTATTCTGCGGTGCCTGCCACATATTACAGCTTAATTGAACTTTTCACAATCGTACCGTTGCAAACTATTCCTCAGGTCAAAGTTGACCGGGTGGCAAAGGGCAGTGAAACTTAAAGACATAATTAGCACGGATCCCCTCATAATTGTCCTCATAGGCTGGTGGCTCTGCTCAGATGTGAGGTCAATTACAAATGGACTTATTTGCATGGAGGTGCATGTTAGCGGGTGGTGTAATTGGTGCAATTTCAACCTCCGGAACAAATGAATCAGTTATCTGTTAACTGCAGTATATTTTCCAAGAAAAATAAGACAATATACACATATTGATCATTATCCTGCCAACGAAGAGAGGCATCGTTGCTCAGGTCAAAGCACTTATGGTGTCCTCAGCTACAGTCTCATGTGGTGTCGTATGACGAGAAGCTTATGGCTAATGTTAGCTAGTGTTAGCAAACCTGAGATAGATGCTGTGTAACATTACTGAGTCAGTTCACTGACCATATAACTCTTTACATCATTTGCAAATGTTTAAATATGTCGCTGACAAATGTTTTTTTCTTGATCAGAAAAGTTAATGTTTGCTACAAACTACGGCTACTTGAGGAAATGATGTAGTCTTTAAAAAAACAGAAAAAAGTAAATGGCTTCATTAGAAACAAATGGACTTTGCATTGTGTCAAAGACAGGGCAGGGAAGTTGCGAGATAATGAGAGATGAGTAGTGCATTGCTGGTCAAATCTCTTTGTGAGATTTGATGACAGATAGGAAAAATACAGAAGACCGGCCATATCCTTTTTGGCAACAACAAGCTGGTAACATATTGTTATCCATGTTTCCATTCAATTGTTAAGCAGATTTTAAGCAAGCTTTTGAAATATCAGAAAATTGAAGGCGATGTTGGTGTCTGACTATATGCTTGTACTGACCATGTTCTGCTGAACAAAGGAAAATACTGAGGCTTAGGACCATTAAACAGCCAACTCACAGTAAGGGCTTACTTGGTGTCTGGGCTTAGTTAGGTCATTGTGTGTTTATTACCTTGTTTGTGTTTTGCTTAAGTTACTGGATTGTTATAACGTGTTGTTGTGTATATGCTCGCGGACGACCGAGTCCCGTTATACTGTGTATTTCATACTGTTACAACTGTTTTGAGATAGATCAGTCACCGCGAGTGGAGTGGGAGGTCGTAGTAGTAATCAGGATTGCGGCCGGCCGAATTAAACTTCGTCAGCCGAACTTTTGTGTGGTAGAATCACGATTTCCGTATTTTATCGCGATGGTAAGGATCTGCTTTATTTTGAAGGATATATTTTATTTTGTTTGCCTTCTCTCTTCGTCTACTAACCCCCCCACACACACACATATAGCATTAGTTACATGTATATACGGGTTGAGCTAACTACCTCAGACACGTGTAGATAACGCAATCTCTATTGTCTCTCGCCATTTTGTAGTCTCGTGCCATTTTGTGGTCTCTTCAATGTGTAGTCCCACGTGACCTTCCACGTTTTATATTGCATCTGCCATTGTCTGAGCTGTTTTCTCGCTTCTCCCCCCCCCCCCCCCCCACACACACACACACTTTCTCTCTCTCACCAGAGATTGATTGTTGATTTTAGATAGCGTGCTCATAAACGTATAGTAGTCGTTGTTAGTTTTAGATGCTATTTCATTTTGATCAATGTTATTAGAACTTAATAAACTCTGTTATACTTTAAAGAGCAGCTGTCTGTGATTACTTTGTGCATGTATTGTGATAAAAGCTGTATATGTGGCCTGTTGCTCGAACGTAAACCTTCACTTTCACTCTGAATGTGGAATAGTACTCAGACTATTGACATTGTGAGTGAACACAAATTATGAGACTTAGTTTATAGTTTGGTTATTGGTCTCAGGGTGCTGCTCCGTTATTATTAATAATTGTTAATAATTTTACTGACATTAATAATTCTATTGATGTCAATAATTTAGTTTTTCGTATTTGCTGATAACTCAAACACGCTCCTTTTCGTTTCCAACAGCGATCTTTCGAAATGTTGAAAAGAGGAATGCAAATTTTGCGTGTTTCCATCAACTGGTTTGGAGCGAATAAACTAGGCTACAGCGTAGTTTGGTCAGAAGTTGGCGCTACAGGCCAAACATGGCTGTGGTCCACCAGTATACAGAGTAGACGATGTAGAGGTTTGCTCTTTAGCCATCTTCATGGAGAGAGGTCTTCAGGAGTTTGTTTTAATTGTTCTTTCATGTCAGCCAGTGGCAGGCCGTGCATTTTATATCTGGGCCTTCAGTGCTGCCCTTCTACAGTTGAACCACCTCCTAATAACCTCATTATGACGCCACAGCTACGCTTATTATTTGTTTTGTGTAAAAATGAAGCTCAACACCTACAAATACACTAACTGCAGAGTGCAGATACGATCATGCGCATGACGGGATGCTGCGTCATTAACGGACAATGCATTTAGTCAAAATCAATTCAGCAAAACTGAGGCTCTAAAACATGCATTCCGCCACACACTCAAGAGCACAGGTGTTACACCCGGGGGAACCTAGGGTTTCTAGGGGAACCTGGATGCAGCATAATATAAAGTCTCCCCCCTCTCTCCCACTCCCAAGAACGACCATTTATGCTGTAATACAGTCCATCATATTTATTATTCACACCATTTGTAGTTATATATGTCAGGGTGAGCCTGGCCCAAAACAATAAACAAAACAATCTTTATTAATCAACTACCTGACCTACTCCCAAACTGAACAAAACAAAAGACAGGCAGCTTACCTAACTCCCTACCCAAAACAGGAGAAAACAAAAGTAAACAAAAGAGCGGCTCGTGGACTGTTAGTTATATTATGTGATCAGCGATCCCTGTTGCTGTGCAGCACGGTCCGGTTGGGAGCCGGGAAGAAGAGAGAGAGAGCCAGCCGGCCTCGACAGGTGCCTTCTTATGTCCCGCCTCATGAGTCCCCAGTCCAATCACCTGTCATTTACAGGATACAAAGAAAACTGTCACAATACACAGCACCGCCCTCAGGTAGGGAAGCACACAGCATATATGATCCTATATTATGACTCAAAGTCATAACAACGGGCCATTCACATATTATTCATCAGAGGGAAAAATATTAACCTTATCATAAAAAATGACACCATAGATAAATTAACACAGTAGTAACGCTCCTATCACTCCCTCCAGGAAATACACGACACCTTAGTTCTGGTTACTGACGGATTTATTCGTCTGTCAACACCGAGAGGGAAATGAGTCCACTTGAAAGCACATGAATCTTCAAAGACGATCACTTAAACACTTTAACTTAAACTTAACTTTAACACTTTACCTTTAACACTTTGCGCGGAGTATATAGACTTCTGCCGCTTCACGTGTCTTCTTGTTGCTTTGCACCGACTAAATGTGTCCCAGCACAACATAGGACGTAACAATAGTTTATCACATATAAAACCAAACAAAAATCCATATTCATAAAAACAAGTTGTACAAATAATAATATATATAAACAAGCATATTAAATAATGACATAAAAAATATTTAAATGGAACAGGAAATCTAGTGGGCCATTGTCCTGTAATTGACACTTTTAGCCGCAGTGGCCGCTCTTCAGCCAAAGTTACATAGTCTTACTACAAAGCAGAGGAACTACCGTCCTTGTGAGTTCTATTGCACACTAGTTTTAAGTTTAGAAAGAAAACTAGAGCCGATCCGTTCTGATGCCATTTGTAAATATGGACTGTACGTTATTCTCTTCAAGGACCTCATGCTTACTCTAACAATGTTTCTCTGTGACACTGGCTGATTCAAATGATGTTGTTGCCCGAAGCAACATAGAGTACAAAAGAGCCTGATCAGTCTATTCAAATACAAGGATGGCATCTTCTGGAGTGACGTGGTTTCCAGATGTTCATGAATAAGTCATCTAGAGCACAACTGCTGAGATAAACAAATCAGTAAGATGAGCTCCAACTGCAATAAGAGAATTGTAACAGATTGCTCGTTTCTACTCTACTGACTCCTGATTGAAGGCGACGCTGTGCTTTGCTTCCCCTCTGAAGGTTGCAGGCACTTTGAACATCCAGCACAGTGGCCTGAAAATGAGATTCATTAATAATTATCGTTGCCTCACTCCACGGATACTGGTAATGTCCCTGAGCAGCAAATATTAATATTTCAGCCCCGGTAGGAAAGCTTTTGAAACAGTCACTCATTTGGACCTTTAAATGGATGAAAAAGGATCCAGTTCTCCCTCTCTACCTGGCTTTTCAAAACTTTTTTTCTTCCATCACTGCTGATGTGGATATGAGATCTCTCGACAGCCCCTAAAATATCAACTCTCACCACTCTGCCCGTATTCTTCTTGAGGAAATGAAGAGAAGCTAATGGCTTCTCTGTGGCTGAATAAAATATGGTGGATAAACAGCAGCCAGATTCAGTTTCTGCTCTAAATATTAGAAGCACAACTGATTGTGTGTCCAACCACCAGCACTTTATGGGAGAGTCATTTCACCCCAGGAGGATGTTCCTCCATTTCTAGGAAGGCAGAACTCATCTCAGAAGAATCTGAATGCTGCTGGTGAGAGCCGGCTTTGTGTGCGAAATATGCACATTTCCTCAAGCTTATGAATGAAGTCCCTGTGTGGTGAAATGCCTCCTTCAACAGACAGAGAAATCCCTCCTTCTTCCTGTGTTGTTCACTGATAACTACAATTCCAACAAGCCACACAAGTTTCTTCATGGGCCGACTAGCTATACTGCAGGAACATGTCAATTTGTGGCTTTTATATTTGCATTAAGTGAATTAAGGATAGTGCAATACAGACTGAGGTGCCATCGAAAAGTGGGCAGAGGGGCATAAACTATAAATAATAACAAGATAGAGTCCAGTGTCAGGGGAATAAATAACAAACAACCTTTATATTGAAGAAGTGAACTTGAAATCTCTGAGCAGAAGTCCTGAACAGGAGGATCTTCTCACACTTTCACACACTGTGCAGCTCGATTGATGCCGTCAAGGTTACTGTACATCTTGTTTGAGATGACAATATTATTCGAGCTCCAAATTAATTTGGGAGATCCATCATTGCTGTGAGTTTGGGGTTTCCATCGGCATCTTTAAATGGATTATCCAATTACTGCTTTTCAAATGCCATGACAATACAGAGCAGAGCTGTGGTCAGGCTCAGCCAATTTGGGGCACTGCTTGAAATTCAATTCATGAAATGGAAATGGAATCCTAAGTAACCATTTACCGTCTATTTCTGTTGGCAGTTTGTTTTTTTTTGCCTTGTGAAGGACTGGCTTTGATTGAGGCTGCAGTCTGTATCTCACAAGCTCACATTGTTATGGGTGGACGGTTTTGCAATTAATGGCAGGCTGAGACACAAACATGCCAAAAAGTGTTGGAAATTGAAAGATGCTGAACTCAGATGTTAAACTCCTCTCTGTGAAACTGATTGCTCCTGACCCCATGTCTGCTGTGTGCTATGATGGAATACCAATAAAGTATTATGTTACTGGGAAACTTATTTATCTGAAGACACTTTCAATCCTTTCTTGCATTGGCTTTTATTTTTGTTGACTTCCTTCCTCTCGTCAACTCTAACTTGTTTACCTAGAGCACTTTAAACACAGGCGTTGCTCTTACATCTATTGGGTTTCTTTTGTCTCTCGTTAGAAACAGGAATGTTTTGGCTGGGGGATAAAGGACAACGCTGTGTATTCCACTGAGTCCAAGTCTTGTTTGTGTTAATGCTCTAAAGCTTTTACTGGGTAACCCCGGGAGCTGAGCCAGGGAAGGGCAACAATGTTGTAAAAGTTGTGAAACGACGGTGTGTGAGTCGGTGTCGTGGTTCAATCGAGCGACTGAAATGATATGAAGCAGTGGCTTAGGAAGAAGAAAAAGGTCATACGAGGACTGCTAGTTTCGATAGTATGTGGTGATTATCTGAAAAACCAGACAAATAACAGACATTAATGGAACTTTAAAAAAAAAAATATGTCGCAAGCATGCAAGTATATGTATAGACCCTTTCCTACTGGACAAAAATGTAAATAGTGTTTCCAAATATTAAAATGTATTAACGTACCAAACATGCAATTGAAACAATCTCCTCTAAGCCACCAGACTCCAGTCAGACAGTAATTTGACCTCACAGATCGTCAGAAAACACACTTTATTCAAACAAAATAAAACTCATCTTTCCACTTTTCCAACAATCACCAACTCTGGTCTGAGAGGCTGAAGGACAGAATAATTAACTAACGGATATGAAAAAAAGAATGAACTATGGCATTTTCACAGTTAAACTCACAATGATAAAAGGAGTCTGTCGCTTATTTTTAGCAGATTTCCTCGTGTTCTGCGGAAAAGGGTATATGTGTGTAGGTATACTTGCTCTTTTTACTATGTGAAGTTGCTGTGAAGCCAGAGGTCATATTCTCTGCCCTCATTTTGGCACACAAGAACATTTTCCTCTGATTTGTGAAGCTTCCCACCTTGTTGTGGATTCATAGTCCGAGAGGGTACATACAAATCAGACGGCCCAGGCCTGCATATTGCCTTCTGCAACATCCTCAAAAATCCATTTCTGCTATTGGCAGGACATCGATTCCCTACGAATGGATGGTGAGTCCAGGCGGGGACAGGAGAGAATGCGGTGAGAAGGTTGCCGCAGGAGACACACACACACACTCACACAACATAACTGGTTGATAAGTGTCTGTGAGCCATGCGCTCCCTGTCCATTGCAGCACCATTAATCCAATACAATATGTCTGCTTAATGCTGTGTGCCATGAGGAGATGCAACACTTATCATCTTTAATGTCTCTGATAGGACATGACTGGGGAGGATTCGCTCCCTAAAAAAGAAGAGAGGGTGTAATCAGACTTGCCTTTAAGAGCGTAATTTAAAGGGTCGTTTCACCCACATTAAGAACAAAAGACACATTTTGTCTCGTACCTCTTGGGCCATATAGCCGTACAGACACTGTTGATGTTGCTCTATGTAGCTGTAATGGTGCAGTTTGACGTAGAAGACTGTAGAATACAGATCTTCACAGGTCTAAATTGGATCACATCAGGTTTCAAAGGTTCCCTTTGAATATGGCTCTCAGGGCTGTGTGTCGTACCCAGATAGATCTGAGCAGACTCTCTATAAGCTCAACATACGCCGATAACATAAACAAACAATTGGTTATTATCTGAGGAAAATTTGATTTGTGATTTTGGGAAATATAAAAATAAATTGAATTGAATTGAAGCCATTAAATTACCTCAAACCTAATTTGGCAATTTTGTACAGCGATTTGTTCTTGCTCGTCAGCCAATATACACTCAGAAACCGATGTTTTCAATAAGCTACTAGCAGCTGATATATCAGCCTGTCTAATGTATCTGTCTAGCTCTAATGTACTGATACTCTATTTGACTGCTTGTTAATTAATAGCAGGTCAAGCTGCAGCCCTGATTGGTGTTCTCTTTACATTCGTCCTCAGTTGCCAGAATAAATGTTATCATTGTACATTTCTGCAAACCACAGGAATTGAATACTTTGAATGTTGACTTTTCTAAACCAAAACAATGTTTCATAAACATGTTTCATATCAGCCTCGTAGCTCGCAGAAACGCACCTCGACAAATGAAACAATTGTTTGGTTTAGGCAACAAAAACCTTCAAAAAAGCATCATGGTTTGTGTTAAAATAATAGCGTATTACGTAGAATAACATAACGCAGCAGACTAAGCAACACAACAAGGTTAAAGTCAACACTTACATTTGGCCTCACATGGAACATGAACAGCGGTCTCCTGGGTGAAAGTCTTGTGTTTGTGTGTTCGTCCCATCGACCTCTACTCCCACCCACCCTACGTCAACTTAAATCCCATAATTTTAAATAGTAATCGCAAAATATACTACGTCACCTGCTTTGACCGAATGCAAAAACATTGACATTCAACGTATCTGTGTGTCGCAGAAACGTACAATGTCAACGTTTTTTCCTGGCCTCAGTTGTATTTTAGTTTGGGCCACTTTTTCTAAAAACGTATTTATGCTTGTCCACAGGTCTGAAAATGTCTGCTGTAGAAAAACTTACAATACATGATATTGTACAACAAAAAAAGAACACCATGCAACTTTTGAATTAAATGTTTAGGTTCAACAGCAATGTTTTTAAAGTTCTCACTTTGAACAAGGGTATGGTTGAGGTTAAGGAAATATTGTGGTTCTGGCAAATTAAGAATGGATAGGGTTAGGCATCTAAACGGCTGCATCCCGTGCAGAGCGCCAAGAAGATTGTGGTTGGTTAAAAAGAAACAATCCAGAGTGATTTTTTCCTTATAACAGAATGATAATGTGCGGACCCAGACCTTTCTGTAGCGCTGACACACAGTGAAGGCCTGGCTATGCGAGACTAGCTGGAACTCCCTGCTGGCAGTAACCTCCCCTCTGATAGGTGTAGAAACAAAGATTGCTCCTTAGCCATTAAAAACCACTGGATCAGGACACTGGAGGTTTCTGTTGCCACCCCAATTTGATGGAAAATAATGGATTATCACCTTTAAACACAGAAACCGGGATGTTTCTGCTGACTTAATGCTGATAGTAATAAAACACCAATTACAAAAACTAAATGATTCACATTTTCAAAGAAACACAATGGGTTTTTTTCTTTGTTCGTGAAATTTCTAGATAATTCACATAGTCTCCACCCATGTTATAATTCAAAAAATCTGCATACAATGCAATTACCTCAAGGTGATTCATAAGGAGATAAAAGGCAGGATTATAGATTCACAGAGGGGAGAATGAATGAGCAGTATTGAGCTGTAATCACCACAGATGGGTCATTATGAACATATGACGAATTAAAACCAATGTGTTTATATCCAGCACACATGATGAAACATGTGTTAGGAGGAAACATTGGTCCACACAGGTTTAAAAGGATGTATGACACTCCAATTATATAATCCTTTACTCTTTAATCTTAATTTGTAGCCTATAAGTAGTTTTCCTTGTGGTAAAAGGAATCAGCTCTCGAGGCACAACCTGTCCATTTTATTCCCTCTCGGCAGCATCCTAAAAGCAGCCAGCTGGTGTAGTAGTCTGTGACCATTTGTATATCCCTTTGTGCTCATCAGCAATCACCATAACCTACAGTCATTAGGCACGGAGAGCTGCAGGGCTGATATCAAAAGGATGAACTTCCATGATGTTTCCACCAGTTACACTTGTTCCTGTCGCTTGAGACACTCAGGCTGCTTGTTGGGGCAAAAACATACCGATAAACATGGTGTCTCTTTGTTCACAAAGTATTTAAATAATAATTATGTAGTCCAGACTGCATGCTTCCCCTTACAGGTGGCTCTCCAGCATTGCCCTCAGCTGGTCTTTAGAGCATCGTATTAACCTGGAAGTAAATAAAATCTCAGCAAACTTTGTCGGCTGTTGAATTATTTATTGCTGTTTAAA
Organism: Anarrhichthys ocellatus; assembly: GCF_004355925.1. Taxonomy (NCBI): domain Eukaryota; kingdom Metazoa; phylum Chordata; class Actinopteri; order Perciformes; family Anarhichadidae; genus Anarrhichthys; species Anarrhichthys ocellatus. Next base: position 1,030,525 of record NW_022280068.1, on the reverse strand, counting down.
AAGCCATAGACTCTACCATCCCTGACACTGCACAGAGTTAGAAATATATTACAGTTTTTTGTTATTGCCAAGACACAAAAACTGGTACTTGTGGCACAGTTATTGAAACCATTACCTCATGGAGCCTATATATCTGGTATTGTTATCTTCACTTTCTCCTCCTTGTTTCCGTTTGGTGAGCTCGTACGAGTGAGCAACGTCACATTCAGCAAACTCTCTGAACTTCAGATAACTGAATGACCAGAGTTAACATGGTGAGTGACATGGGTGTGTAAATGAGCGCGTCCATAAGGACAGTGAATTAGCATCGCTAACAACCCAATAACACCATATAAGGCTACACGTCCTGCCCCTTGTGTCCTATGATGAAGTCCTGCTTTCAGAGATCCAGAGAGGAAAGTCTCTCTTTAACAGAATTAAGGGACCTGATGAAGACGAGGAATGAGGACAAATAATGATGTTAATGTTCAAGACCCGTCACCTGAGCGTCGTACTGTCACTGAAATAAAGAGCAAAGCCATCGATGACTGCAACGGGAGGTCAGATAACACAAGATGTTCATAACTATACTGTAGTGTTATACATTTACATCAATAGACAAGTTAAATTAATGGTGATATTGTTCGGCTATATTTTTGTTGCAAGATTTCTGGAAAATGAGGCATTATCTATTGCAAACTTTTACAAGTGCTGAGAAAAAACCCATGGCATCATGTGTTCATAGTCTATATTGTCATCACGCTACAGAGGCTTTGGATAGTAATGGTGTGTAATCAGTGTGCAGTCGGTATGTGAATACATTTATTTTGGATTTATTTGGTGTTTGTAAAAACACCATTTTGAAGACATCTTTTGTGTCTGTTCGCTTTTGCAAGAAATGCAGATTTTGTGTTTTTGATTTTGTCTGAATTTTTTTTTGTATGCAGTTTTGACAAAGAGGGCCCTCGTTTCAGAAATGGGCAATTTGAAAGAAAAAGAAAATCTGTAATATGTTGCAATTAGTGGTTGCCTTGTTCAGACCGAAAAGGATTGAATCCAAACAGGATCATCACAGGAAATTGTGCAGTTTCATTTGCAAAATGAAGCGATTTACTCTCCCTGAAGGGAAGATGGTGATAAAATCTGCATCAGGAGAGAGAGAGAGAGAGAGAGAGAGAGAGAGAGAGAGAGAGA
>NW_022280068.1:1008688-1029342 GCF_004355925.1 Anarrhichthys ocellatus | reverse complement strand
GAGAGAGAGAGAGAGAGAGAGAGAGAGAGAGAGAGAGAGAGAAAAAAAAGAACCAGAATGAGATTCTCAGAAAATGTGGCTGTGAGGAGAAATAAAAGAGCAGCAGAACAAAATGACTATATTACTGACTGCTTTAATTATAGCCGAGCATATGGTGGGAAATAACAAATATGGAGAAAGTCAGTCCAGCATTATCCTCCATCTCTGTGTGGATCAGCTCCTCCCCCATGCGTGCAGGGCTTCATTTGATGAAATCCTTCAACTTGGACCACTTTTTTTTTTTTACAACACTGCATTTGAGCAACGCCACAACTTGCGCAGCACTTCCTCTTCCACAGCCGAGTGGCAATTTACACCCCGAAAAGACAAAGAGAAGAGTGAGGGAAGAGATCGTCTTGCATCCTCAGCATTCTTCTCTGCCGCCAGCGATGGACAGGGAGGTCATATTTCGCCCAAAGTGGCACAGTGCGTTTTGGTTTTTGATTTTGATGATGCTCTGTTTCTTTCATGCCGCCAAAGCTGAGATAACTTGCAGGTCGTGCCATTTTGGGAATAAGTGGCGTGCACAGGAATTAATGCTGAAATTCGACACAAGTGAATCCACAACTGGATTAGAGAGAGAAGTTTTTGGACACGGAGACGGGGCAGTGAGATCCGGGGCGGCAAGTGCCGAAAGTCGGCGGCTCCGTTGCGCAGCAGGTTCCGCTGAATGCGCTCCAGAGATTCGGGCGGAATACGCGGAGCCAAGGCTGCAACGGAATACAGACACCCGGCACGCAGAAGGCGATACTGGCGAGAGCGAGTTCGCAAAGATGAAAGTTTCCAATGTCAAAACGAGTGGTGAGCAGAAGACCAGCGCTGGGGCCACCCGCTACAGAAAGCGCGCCAGAAGGAACAGTGATGATGATGATGATGATGATGATGATGATGATAATAGGAGATCCGCCGGTTCAGCCCAAAGTCAAGACGCTGGAGAGGACATGCGCTCAGCGGCTGGACGCAGAGTGACCCGCTCTGAATTGCGCTGGAGCGGAGCGGAGCGGAGAGCTGCCGGTCCGAAGCAAGAGGAGCTAAAACTCAACAGTTCAACATTCGCCTTGACCGGGGATTCATCTCACAACCAGGCTATGGTGCACTGGTCCGGGCAGAACAGCAGTGTAAGTGACTCACCGCGTCCACTTTAAACATCGCACTGGCCATATGCGCGAATCCTCAGAGGGTTCCTAAAGTGCACTTATGCTGGCCGTCAGGTGGGCACGCGCCACCTCACGAGAGAGCGGCCGCATCTCTGTCTAAGATGAATCCGTGTTGGTACGTGTGAGTGTGTGAGTGAGTGAGAAAGAGGGACGCACACTTGTCACCCTCTGCCAGACATGGACACCTGTCACTAAACACATCACATTTCAACAACATTTGGTTCCAGAATAATAAGACAGTTACGATAATCCCAGGGGTGCTATTCTATCAGTTGGACTGACATTAGAGTTATTTTTTACTGTATTTTTTTAATACAAATTAGAATTAGACCTGAAAGTGCTTACAGCTTTGGTGAGGGCTTTGTTTGTATTTGTAGAGTGAGCGAGGCTTTCTCTCAGGACCTTCTTGGGTGTATGAGCAGCTGAACTGATGTCCGGCTACAGTTGGTCATGTGGAGCATCTCTTACCAGAGGGCAGGCTTTTCAAGTAGCGCCGTGGGTTGTGTGAGGGGTGAAGCAATTTCAGCCCTTCTCCTTCCCCTTTCCTGAAGCCAGGTTTCCGGAGCCACAGGCCTGAAGGACCTGCGCCCTTTGGAGCTGCAGAGCGGCCTCTCTTCGTAGCCTCCCTTTGCTTGTTGACCTGAGGTTCTTTTAATGTAACGGCAGCAGTGAGAGGGTCAGGGATGTGTCAGCGTGGCAGCACATTTAGGCCTACAGCAGACGATATAGGATATTGTCATTGATCGCAAATCGCAATAAAAACACTTGCAGTAAGGGCTCTTACACACCAGGGGCAATATATGTTAGAACAGTTGTTTATGTCATGAATACTTTCACACAGCGCGTGAATATTACGTGATGAGAAAGCTGTGCCGAACAGGTTGAGTTGCAGCTTTGTTTATGAGGATTATAAAACAACAATATTTAGGCTCTGTAGTCTCAGATACACCCCTCATGTTCTTACCTATCACAATAAAAGCCCTAGATGAATAATATTGGCAAGGGAGTACATCACATTTTCTTTGTCACCCCCGATGTGTAAAGGCCTTAAGTTGGTTATGGTAGAGAAGTGAAAAATAGAACCTGATTTTAAATTTACAGGAATTGTAAATGTAAAAAACAACAGATTTTATTTATGTATGCAGTGAGCTGATGATTACCTTATTAAGGATTGCTTTTTGTTTTATCACAAAAAACACATATGTGTGTCCTATCTGTGATGCAATACAAATATTTGTTCATTAACAAAAGGTAAGGTAAACATTTAGTTCTATTTTAAGAGTGTAAGCATATTTAGATGCACATTGGGATACTCTTGTGAATCCCTTTTATTTAGGACAGGAACTAGAGTAGGCAGTGATTTGTTGAACGTGGCGCACATATCCAAATCAGATGACCAACAGCTGCAGGTGTCACACCTCAATGCTTAGTTTCAATTTATAGCTTGTACCAAATCATGTACATGCTGAATGTGATGCACCGAGGACCCTTTTTTTGTCCATCCAACATTTTAAAATCCAAAGATAAAGCGTGTTCACAGATCCTGGATTTAATTATTACGTCCTGTAAAATTCTCTGTAAATACAACCAAAGAATGGGAGAAAAGGGAGTAGTGTTGGCAGTTATGTCATATCATAATGGCCATTTATATGAACTTCAATTTAGCAGAAATCTCAGCTCGAGTCCCCGACGAGCCTGTCTCCTCAGAGCATAAATGTGCAGTGTGTTTCTGCTACATTGTAGCTGGCAGTGCTGTTGAACGTGTCATTCTGGTCCAACGCATTTTATTACTTGTTTGACCAGCTGCCTCTTATGCAGCATTTTGTGCATTCTGCAGACACAACAAATACTGGATGTAGGTGGAAAGAAAAGAGATGAAAGCTGTTTTCTTGTGTTAAATCTGAGCATGAATCAGAACCTATATAACACATGCTTTATGTAGTATCCCCAAGAGATAATCTAAGCCTAAATGCAATTTAGATTATTGCTTTAAACTTTAATTAACATGGGAAGAAAAAAAGTCTTTTGGCAGAAAAGCACTGAAGCAAAGTTAAAAAGTATTCATTTGCTGTGAGCACTGATATCTCGACACGCCTGCTTCTTTTTCTCCTTCTTCAGAGTGAAAATATAATAAGCATGGACTGAGAATCCAAGGCAATGAAACGGGTGAAACGTCTTTTTGGTCTCCAAAATCTGCCGTCCTTAAAAAAAGTTTGTCCTCAAACTGCTTTCAGTGAGTCAATGTCCTGTCGGTTCCGTACTGCACAGCTCCGTGTTCCACCCACACCACTTAGCCCTGTCTGTAACAAAGCCAATTACAGTCAAACGCGTATCACCAGCTCCCATGCCCTCCACTTCGCTTCTGACTGAAATTCCGTTCTGTGCCTCAGGTGTTTTCTGTGGGCTTGACAAACTACTGTAGCTCTCCACAAAAAGTGACCTGACAGTGGAGGCAAGGGGGGATACAAAATAATATACAGTATATGAACATGTCTTTCATGCTTCTTTGTTTGCTTCTCTGCTTCTGCCAATTTGTGTTTATCCTGAAAATAAAACATTACTGTTTGAGTTAGTGATACTTGTGTAACTATGAAACAATTTGCCCCTATTCTTTCAGTTGACGCAAACAAGTAACTCGAGGCGTGCGAGAATACAGGATCTCGCATTAAATATGTAGAGTTGCTCCTATAAGCAGGAACAGACGTCCTCGTCCACAATCTGAGCTGCTGTATAAATAAACAGATGAGTCAACAACATGCCACGGAGCTTAGATAAAGGCTTCGCTGCTCTTAATATTTAACCTTTAAGGCATTTACAAAGCTCGTCTTTTAACCACCCCGCATTACTGGCAGCCTGTATGTCAGACTGGATTGGAGGTTATAATTATGACTCATGAAACATTGGCCACAGGAGTCAAATACAGGGAAACAAGAATGAGTAAAAATACTTACACACAGGCCTAAAACAGCTGAAAGGACTGTACTGATTTTAGTACTGATGGCAAAACGTCATCTCCATAGACTGTATATAAGAAGTGCACGCAATCACTGCGCCGTCACCCATTGGTTTGTGGACTGCCATCTTGAAGCCTTAAGGTCGGCCTTTTGGCCATTGCCATGTTGTTTTTTTTTGCAACCAGAAGTGACAGTAGAGGGTGGAGCTAAATATAACCAAACACTGAATAAGACATTTTTAGGAGACCAATATGTTTCAATTTAACTTTCATGAAATAAAAACACTGTGAAATGGTTAAAGTTGTAAGACAAATCCACAGCCAACCTTCAGAACAGACATCGGCGTGGTAGAGACCTGTCAGTCACAAGGTAGCCCCGCCCTAAAGCATACCCTGCTTTATGGTCTATTTGACTCTAAATGGACAATAATTTACTGAATGGACATCATGCTGTGTTGAAGGAGACTTGAAACTAGAGATTGACACCATAAACTCATGTTTACAATGTTTGCTGAGGTAATGAATCAAGAGAGAAGTAGAGTCATTTTCTCATCGACTTCTATACAACCAGAGGAGTCATTAGAGAGAAGTTTAAGACACTTCAGCATCGGCTTCACTTTATGTGTTATACATATTCATTTGTCAAAAAATCGGATCTTAAAGTTCAAACTTGTCTTTGTTGCAAAGTTTACATATAAGGGTCCGCGATCCAAGACTCCTTCACTTTAATAAGCAGGTGGCAATAAAGACACGGGAACGTGGCTTGGGTCTTGATGAGTTGGAGCATTTATTCACCAACAAACTGTACACTGCACTGCTACGGTCACAGCTGTAACGTTACTGAAACTTCTACTTATGGGTCTATTTACCCACACTCGCTCATGTTACACACACAACCTACACACTAACTACATCCTTAAAGGAGTTCGGTACTTGTATAACACATTTTTGTGTACATTTCTTTTTTAAATGCATTAAAAAAAATCCCTGATGCTCAGGCCCAGTGGACTTGTAATACACTGGAGTCTACTGGACTCTAACCAACCCTAAATATAGTTTAAATCATAATTAAAATGTGAAATGGTAGTAATAACCGTTTTTATTGCAGCTCAAGGTTTGTCCAAGCACCTTGCATAACCTTGACCAGCCTGGTCTCTTTATGTAAAGAGACCAGTAAAAAAGATTACATTTGTTTTTTACATATAACAAATACGTATCTAATAGTCTGCTGAAGTCTGTGTAGGGAGGTTGTCGTGTGGTCTAGTATAGTTAAATGGAAATGTCATTTTGTTGGAGACAGAGTTGAACTGAATCATTTAGCAAAATGTGTTTTCTTTTCATTCCAGGGTTTACTTCGTAATTTGGTCAGAATGTACTTTTTTTCGTGTATCCACTTTCTGTCAACCGTTACTTTGTGTCTGTCCATTTCAACTACTGATTTCCCTCCAGTCTATGGAAAGACCTCTGACAGCTCTGAGTAAACTGGGGTGAATGTGTTGAAATGGTAAATGGACTTGTGCTTGTATAGAGCTAGTTTTATGACCACTCAAAGCGCTTTAACACTACATGGCATTCACCCATTCACACACATTCATACACTGATGACAGGATTACCTATCACGACTCTTTAACGAACCATTCATACCCAATCATACACCTCAGGCAATTACGGGAGCAATTTGGGGTTAAGTGTCTTGCCCAAGGACACATCGACATGGACTAGTGGAGCAGGGGATCGAACCGCCGATCCTCTGATTGAAGGACAACCTTGCTCTATCACTGAGCTGCAGTTGACCCCAATTCAGCTGTGTATGCGGACAGCACTGTCGTAATAGCAGATCTAAAGAATGAGTTGTTCTGCAGTTGAGATTAATAAAGAGTCATCTGATTCAAAACCAGAACTATCAAACAGTTAATTTGTGATTTATCCCCAAATTTTCTGTCATTCTTCTCAAGTGACTAAATATTTATCTAAATTAATTTGGTACTTCAAAAAACTCTGTTGCTCTGTTTCACAAAATCAGCATTGATTTATGGCCAGTGGTTTTATAAATATTCACAGTGAGATCATTAGAGACGTCACCGGTACTTTTTGCTTAACCTCCAAATAAAGTGCTAGCTAATCTGGCTAAATGGTTTGCTTGTTTACAATCTGAACGATTGTCTCACTGTTCATTTCTCACCCCAATATACCTATTTCCAAATCTCAGCAATTATTTTGATACCATAATTGATATGTATAAGTAAATAAATAAATAACCATATTTATAAAAAAAAAAACAGGAGTGTTGGCAGGTGTTTTTTATCATGCATATATTCATGCATAGAGATACATACAGATTCTTAGTCATGCTAGCGGTGGGGCACAAGAGAGGGCATGTACTATGATAGCCAAAAGGCCTGAGTTGAAACTGGTGTAACAATTGGAATGTAAAATTATTACAATTACGTTTTTAAAGCCACTATTTGTAGAATTGTGTGATACATTATTATAATGTATTCTGATGGCATAAGTTTGATTAATATGAGACAATATACACTGTAAATACCAGTGGTGGGCTGTCAGGGCCAGCAAAGCCTTCTCTGCTGGCCTAAACAGAATCACAAAGTTATAGCTATTTTGTAATTTAATAATTTTTCATAAATACACTACATGCATTCTAATTATTTTTCCATTAGCTTATTTTCTCATTGCACAGCTACTGTCTTCCTGAGTTGCTCTGCTTCCAGCGCAGCTTGTTTTAAGTAGAGCTTTTATCCAATCAGATTTCACCACTATGTCTCTAGGTAAGAAGAGAGGCCCGATGCCTGCTCGGAAGCCTTTGCAGATTAAAGTATATGGGGATGATATTGTTGATTGTCATAGTCTTCAACCAAGCAGATCTTTAGTTTGACGTGTTGGGCGTATTCTTTGACGTGCCAGAGCTACCGAGGTAGTCTATAAGTACGTCAGCATTAACGTACGGCGTGATTGATCAGTGGGCTAGCGTGACTGTTGTGACGCTGAAGCTAGCTAGCAGAAGTTAGTATTAGTAGTAAGAGTTCAAGTTGAAAGATATGTAAGAAGTTATGACAAGACATGACATTTTTAGCGTTTTGTTTGGTGTAGATTCTTTATTTTTTTTACCTAGCTTTGTTTTTTTAACACTCAATGGCTGAAGGAGGAGAAACGGATTTGGTGGAGGATTTACTGTCAACGCCTTTCTGGAGAAGGAAAGAAAGGGTCGGCCAACGGTGCTTTTGAAAACTTTTGCTGAGACCCGAGTGTATCTACAACTCAACGAACACGTTCGCAGGAGGACCTCTGGCTGGAACTGAACCGCACCAATGTTCTGTACAACCAAAGAAAGGAGGATGGACTTTGTCTTTAAGTGAACGGCAGCTTTGGTAAGTGAAGTGCTTTGTTTTTACATCTGCAGTAGCGTTACTACTGTGTTCATTTATCTATGATGTCGTTTTTATGATATGGTTGATATTGTTCCCTCTGATGTGAATAATGTTTGAATGGCCCATGCTCTTCAGTGTGCGGTGGAATATGTGTTTTAGCACTGCAGTGTTGATGGATTGATTTGTCATGCTTTGTTGTCATATAAATATATGTGACTGGTTCTTGTGAGTTTGTTCTTGGTTTTGTGTTCATTACATTGATTTTGACTATATGCATTGTCCGTTAATGACGAAGCATCCCATCATGCTTCATGTATCTGTTTTCATTAACAAAGCAAGAATTATGATCTGGAGAAATGGGGATTGTGTGGCGATTTCACTAGCCCTGTTTGAATCAGTAGGGAACAGCTAAACGCTGCGGGGAGAGTTTGTAGTGTGTGTGCTGCTGTTGTTTTCCTGCTAAGCTAGTTTAGCATAGTGTGCGTCCCAGAACACACACGCCTCAGCAGAGTACAATGTTTTGGTTCCGGGGTGGGAGTGTCAGACAGCATGTTGCAAGGTTGAGCGTAGTCCACCGAAAAAATTATATTTCCCACTATTTACGCTTCTGCATTTTCCAAATGCACTAGTATTATTCAAACGTATTGTTCGGTTCATAAGCTTCGTATCGAACGTTTTAATACGAATACCTGTATTGTTACACCTCTAGAAACAAATAATAAGCGTAGCTGTGGCGTCATAATGAGGTTATTAGGAGGTGGTTCAACTGTAGAAGGACAGCACTGAAGGCCCAGGTATAAAATGCACGGCCCGCCACTGGTAAATACCTCAGATAGTGTTACAACCCTAGTATAGATCGTGTGTTGTCCATGTAGTCCTCAGTGATTATATTTGTAAGGACTGGAACATTTGAATACTACTATTTCATCTTTTTACATCACCATGTCAGAATGATGCACAGCAACCAACCAACTCACATCTACAATTATGGAAACGGAGAGAGAGAAGAACAACTGATCAAACACGTTTCTTGGTAGGGTATTGGCAGAGCGGCGTTGAGATTCTGAGAAAAAGGTTACGGGCAAAGAGCACTCTCACCGTGGGGCCTGTGGCATATTGCTCAAATGGAGGTACAACATGCACAGGGACAGTATTATTTGCATTATAAAATGTCAGACATTTAGTACTTTGCTCCGTCACTCAGACGGATTCAGGCTGACATATTGTCTATCAGTCTAAGAAGATTACTCTTGAGCTTTGTTGCTTGCAGATATGTAGGACATGTCCTCCTGGAACAGAAGCAGGTGAATTATAAACTGAAGCCCTGCAGAGAGAACAGTAGTGTCTCGATATATCTAAAGATTTTGTCACTAATTATTGAAGAGTCGACTATATGGCGCTCTTCGAAGCGTTGTGAGAAACGCGCTGGTCTCAGTTGACAGTCTCACACCCCCTCTCTAGGTGTTAAGGAAATCTATTTCTGGTTGTGTATGCATTCTGATAGCCATGGCAACGCCCAATTTGCCGCCAAGCCCCAGATTCATTTCACCAAAGTCACATCTTGTCTGTGCAGAGGTTTTCTCTCTACACCATCAAGCCTTCATAATCTGCTCATTTTCAGACATTTGGGGGCTCTCAATGCCACATGCCGAACACATTTGCAACCTGCTCATCCGAATGGCAGAAATCCAGCATGCCATTCAGAGCTGACATATGCTAAATATGCAAGATTTCAGCAGCAGAGGAAAGTGGTTCCATTTGAAGACAGTACAAGTCACCCTCTGATATACAGGGCAGAACTATCTGATAGTTGGTTGAGGTTGTAATATATTTGTCTTGTTGAAAAAAGGACCACTGATTGGCGGTTGCGTTAAAATGTAATGATAGCCTGCATTTGCTCAACAACTTCAGGTACATACAGACTTTTAGTCGTGCTAGCTGTCAGTCCTCCACCGCTTTGGTTACCTTGCATGGAAGCTGGATTCACATGAGATCACATGAGAATCTTGTGAAGCAATATGATTTTAAAAAAACAACACACTATTTTAAAACTATTTTCTTTTTTTATTTCTTGTAAATTTATTGATTTTTGATTATAAATATTTAAGTTTTTTTCTTAGATTATTAATATATATATTATTTATTCCTGTAAAAAAAGAAAACATCCGGAGTGCTCGGAAATTATAACTTATTATCATTAAGTATAATGAAGTTACTCATCTGGGAAAAAGTTCTAAAGCTTTTAATCAGATGGCTCTTTCATGGTGAAATTGTGAAAACATAGACGAAGCTTGTTCATGTTAATATAGAGCTGGGTTACACGTAGCGGCACCAAACAGCTTTCTTCCCATTAAAGGCTTTTTATATTTTATCCCAGAAGAGTGCCTTGATCCCTTTTAATCTGATGTAAGAGATGAGAGGTGGTTTACAGATAATTAACCTGCAAATTCCTTTGGCCTTCTGTTTCTATTTGTTGTTAAGAAGACAGACTAACACTTATTTAGGCTATTTATTCAGTTATTTTTAAAATGCTTAAATTGAACACCTAATTTATTTTATTTATTTATATATATATATCTTTTTTACCTCCTTGCTTTTTAAGAAATTCTTGTCTGAGCTCCTTGTTGCAAGAGGCCCTTACTGTAGACACAAGACAGGTGATTATCTGCTTCTATCTTATCATTTAAAAAAAAAAAATAGGTACAAATTGGAGAATCTGAATCTTAACTACTCTAGCTATTTGTTATAGATTGTCCATTTACATTATCAAACACTCTTCAGATGTTGGTGTGAACATGTGGGTCTTATCCTTCTGTTGTAAACATCTCTATAATTTGCTATATTTATAGAAGTCCTTCATTTGCCAGTTCTAAATCTGTTGTGCTTTGATTTTCTTAAATCTGTGTCCATGTTTCTTTCTACCTCTCTTCTCTCTCTCCCTCCACTTGGCTCACACTCATCTTGTGTCTTGGCCACACTCATCTTGTGTAACGCGGCAATTACACAATGTAAGCTTCCAAATCAGGTTGTGAACATCCCATTGCAACGCAAGCAGAGTCTCATCTGTGTGCTTTCAGACCTGGTACTTAACACATCCAGCTGAGAGGAGAGAATTTGAAAAACAATCCCACAGAAGAATTCAAAAAACAGAACACTGAAACAACAAACATCTCCAAAGCCTGACTGTGTGGGCTCGGCGATCCTTCGGGTATGTGCCTGGGAGTGATCAGGCAGGCGGACGCTGTCACGCTCCAATGAGCAGCGTTTACTCGCCATTGGGCTGCATATGCCCATAAACAAACTAGGCTCCCAGTCCTGCTCTCTAAAAGCCCATGTGAACGCTCACAAATATGTCATTATTTCCTTTAGTCTGAAGTTATATGCTGTAAATGTCTCTAGAGTAGTCCGAGGCTTCCTGTGGACAGGCTTTGTGGGTAATATGTCGGGGCAGTCTCAGCCGAGCCTGTGAAGCCTCAGGTGCGCACACTTTATTTCAGTAAGTGCCCTTAGGTGCTCCTGAGAATATCATTCCTATGGCTTCCTCCTTTCCATTTCTCCTTCTTATGTTCTTTCTCAATCATGCAATGACAATATTTTTCACGGCCCACTCAATTTGTGGCCCCTTCAATTTACAGTAAGTGGGGTGAATTTGTCTTAATTCACTTACAGCGTGGTTCATAGAGGACCTGGCGAAGGTGGTTTATAGAAAGTCTTGTTCGGTGGTTAACCTTTTAGATGTGTCTGCACATTGTGCTCATAATAAATATGAGGATAATAGCACACACTTGAAACCTGAAAAGAGATGGAAAATAGTTTGAAGAAGTTTGAAGAAGGCGTGCTGATCAGATTGTTGGTTTTGAAACGATTCACCCTTCAATTCTTCTGAGAGGTGTGTGTGTGTGTGCAAACTTTATGTTCTCTTCTCTCACCTACAAATGTTTTGTGTGTGTGTGTGTGTGTAAAAAACATCGTTAAATCTCCAGATTCAAGGCTCACAGATCTCACAGAAATCCATGAAAGGACCATGACTTCTTGACAGCGTATTACGTGGTGGTCCCACCAACACTGAAACAATTATGGTTTCGGGAACAAAAGTACTAGTCAGGTTTAGGAAAGATTTACATAAGTACGTTTGTTACGTTACGTGTTATTGAAGAAAAGTCAATGTTACGGGACACAAAAACAAGTCTCCTGGATGAAGGCCCTGTGTTTGACCATTCTGTCCATCCACAAGAACAGGCTCTTAGTTTGAAGCATCCTAACAGCTTAAGCCAGGCTCAACAAACACACCTTGTGGTAGGGCTACCTCTGGCTTTATTTGCAGCTTGGATGTTCCACCTTGCTGCTGTGTATGAAGTTTAATCAATTCCAAACTTTGACCTACTTAGTTGGTGACCTTTCACCAACATAATGAGAAGACAGTTACCTTTGACATCATCTGAAAGCAAGTTGTGATAGATTAGAAGCTTGTTCTCTGTAGTTTCAGAGTTCCCAAAAGTCTACAACGCCCTCTTAAAGAAACACCGCCATTTTAGCAAGAAGATTATAGCTTGTCAGAATGCTAGCAGTCAGAGGGAGATGTCTGTGAATGGGAAGAAAATTAATATACCTTTTCCTGCTACCTAGCGCACTCTGGTGACTACAGTTGGGTACATTTCCGCTGTTGCTGGTGTAGGTAACCGATCTGCTCAGCAGGACCTTGAGCTGGTCTGCCAGGCCGGACACATCTGGTACCTGCACCGCTCCGGCTCGGCATTTTTTGCAAACCGGCTGAAATGGAAATTCTCATCATGACACGTTCTGGCAAATTAAAAAGCCTATATCAGCAACTTGTGCTGATGGTGTCACAGTGCTAAATCTAGCTTGTATTGTATTAGTAATAAGCAATATGACAATGTGATCATCATAATGATATGTTTGTTTATCAACAGACTAATGTAGTCAAAGTGTCTGACAGGCAGTGCACAATTTACTGGCCAGCCGAGGCCGGCACCATGAAGTTGATCAAATTTCAGTCGAGGTTTCCTCAGAAATGTTTGTGTATTTTGGGATGACGAGACCTGACGGGGTTCCACCAGCCAGTGTTTTGCAAGTCTGTAACGGCCCGTAACGGTGTTTGGCTTATTATCAAACCGGTTTGAAATGTTTTACAGTGGAAACCTTCTCTACAGGTGACATTAAGCTCTGCGACCAGAGCCGGGCTGGCTGTTTCACTGTTTCCTCTGCTTCCAGTCTTTATGCTACGCCAAGCTAATCACCTCCTGGCTCCAGCGCCAAACGTAATGCTCAAACATGAGAGTGGTATTGATCTTTTCATATAACTCTTGGCAAGACACCAAATATTCATATTTCCTAAAATGTCAAACCATGTCCTTAACAATCAGTCACTGACAGCTCTTTGCAGAAAGGACATTAACGAAACAATAGCCAAGAGTTTCAATTTGGTCTTCTGACAAGTCACTCACCAAATTAAGGAGCTAAAGCTGATATAATGTGCTGCACGCAAAGTCTGTCATTCCAGCAGACATTGTCAGCGCCATGGAATATGAAAGGCCTGTTTCCTGATTTGTTGTTATTTGGAGCTAAAATAATCTGTCTGCTAATTTTGGATTCAAAATTAAACCAGATATCAGAACCTTAACCTCAGCCTTGACGTGTATCCTGCTTATGACCGGGTTAGTATCTCTGTATGTTATACTGCAGTGCCATTTTCTCTTTACAAATATCAGTGCACTGTATTTTCTTCTACAGCTGGTGACATCACTACTGTTGCCCCGCTGCCCTGTGACGTGATTGACACTTTGATGTGAATGATGGTGATGGAGGTGACTGGTTTGTGGGAGAGAGGAGCGCCGCACACTATTATGAGAGTATTGAAGCGCAGCTAGAGGCTGAGATGCAAGGTGGAGCACACTCACAGATCAGATTTCGTCTGACACTTGTGACAGTTATGGGAGCAAATGTAATTTATACACTACGCAGAGACCATTAAGTAAGAGCTAAATTGAATTTAGAATATCTGAAAAAGTCAAAATAGCTGGATGGAGTTCATGGAGATGTAGCTGATACCCCCTGACTGCAGATTTTCGGTCTGAGGCACAAGGATTCAATTGCAGGCTATGGTGTTTATATATTATCTGCTTCCTTACCCCTTGTAGCAATTCAGCTCAACAAGGATAATTCAGGCAGCTGTTGCAAGGCAGTCAGAGGTTTCCTTTCAGGAGGCAGAGAGTCCCATCTCACCCGCTGATCAGGTTCAGAATTGCACGGGACATTTCTGTGGCACAAAATGAATCCCTGCCAATCTGTAAACCACAGGAACGTGCCTGAAAGTGAAGATGAAAAAGGTGTTTTTCAAGAGCGGCTCACAGTGATTGAGAGAATCAGATGAGATGGCCGGTCAACTTAATTGCCCGAGTCTGATACAAGACGGAGACACAGCGTGGTAAAAATAGCCTTGACAGACCCTGAATAGCACAAAGAAGAACAGGAGACGGATGAATGTCTGCTTCTCATCACGCGGCGGTTGTTGTTATTGTTGAGCCGCTGTCTTCTTCTGATCCGTTCGCTAGTGTATCAGAGTAGGACTCAAGAACAGATCTTGTGTTGCCCACTCGTGCTCTTGAAATTGACATCTGGTATACAGAACACTTAATGTTGAAAAGTAAAAGCAACTGAGCCTTTATTCTCTGCCTTTACAACAGCCCACACACTTCCTGGCTCTGACCGAACACAGCACAATGCAAATGTTTTAATGAGCCCGTATCACATTACGATTCATTATGATCAATGCATTTCCCCACCGCCTTTGCAAAAATGCTGCTGCTTGAAGAAGTACATTACCAACAACGAATTCATTATTTTCAATTTTTCTCTTATCTTGCCGGGTGGTGAAGTTCACACAGTGATTCTTTTCTCTGTAAGCTGGCAAGGTTCTAAAGGGCTCGTGTCGGGCATCCATTGTGGGTGCGTGAGTATTTATGTCTGTGTGTCTGTGTGTCTGTGTGTGTGTGTGTGTGTGTTGTAGCCTCTGCTGCAGAACCACTGAGTAAATGACTAACTCTGAGCAGACAAACGCTAAATATCAACGCCTCGTGTTTTTTTATAATTTGATGTCAATTAACACTATTAGAAAAGTTGCAAATAATTGTCTGCTGCAAAGTCTTTGTGGTTACTTCTAATTAACATCTATGAAACACGACCGTAACTTCATCAAACATGTGGCATTTAAAATGCTTATTTCAGCGTGTGACTAATAGCCTCTGTTTAGTGGAAGTGCACGATGCCACATTAGTGCTGCAAATCAACACAATGGATTTTAATTGGCAATGCAAAAGCTAGAGTACGGAGTACAATCCAAAATAGACACTGATCGTGCAAGGAGGATATGTTTTCACATCAGTCTGTTCAGATACATGCATTCATGTTCACTTTCATTAAAGGTGCAATATACGACATGTTGAACATAAGTTCAAATGTGATCAGCTGATTGAATGGCCGTTATCAGCAGTTATCACTGTCATGGTGATGAGTTAGAACAGGCCTGTCACACCTTCTAGTAGGTTCAGACGGTCGTCATCATCTGTTCACATGGTTGATCACCAATTCCAATTGGAATCAGGTCCAAATACATCTTGGGAAAAAAATATAAAGTATTAACTCTTAGGACATGTTTACATGTGAAGTTTCATTGTCACTTTCCAAAATTGCAGTTACCAACTGTTAACACATGATATGATGCTGATTAGTATGTAGTGTGGATTTGGGGTCACAGCTATGGTGTCCATACTAAATATACTGCTTCGAAGCAGTTATCTGTATTACTAAATTTGATGATTCATGAAGCCACATCTAATATTAAAAGGAGCATCACCAGTTTGAGTGATGACACAGACATAAAGTGGTGCGGTTTCGATGCAAAACACGTCATTCGGGTGCTGAGGGTCAAAAGCGTCCAATTACAGACGATTCCACTTTCTTTCTCCACAGCTCATTTCAGTCCGTGGTCTCTGATTCTACTGATGTCCACTCAACAGGGTATGGTGTAACTTACAGCACAATAAATAAATACATATATGAAACATTACTTCATTTGTTTTAATAAGGTAACAGCTGAAAACTTGTCAACAGATTTTCATCCCAACGGCAAGCCAGAAAGGGAGTTTCAGAAGTGTGAGCACCTGTTGAAGTCATCATTGAGCAATTTGTGTTGCTCTGCAACCCCATTAAACCTCTCTAAATGCTATCACTCTGTGGTATGTGATGGTGAAGATGACGCTGCATCTTCAGAGAGTGATGCTCTGTGAGCTGTCCTAACGTTTTAAGACTGATGGCAGCTGTAAAGCCCTTTGTGAAGTAGAAATCTGTGGAATCAAAATTACACAGCCTCTTAAGTATTTATTTATTTATTTGTACAAATGAGACAGGCATTATATGTTCGGTACAAAAGATGTGGGCAAATCAAGCTGTCCTACATTCTTGCTGACTTTTGGCACCGACATCAGCTTTTCTTCTGCCATTGGCAATGCCCTGCAAGAGGTGTCCATGTGTTTTATGAACCAAGAATACTTGCCGAGGAAAAGAAATCACTTCCTGCTTCTTGGCAGGCCCCATCTGTGTATGGAGTCATCCTTGAAAAGACTCGCCGGGGACACATGAAGACATCTGGAGATACAGTACCTGCCACATCTGCTAACGTCTAAACACATTTACCTCAACCCTGTCGTTACCATTTGCATTACCATGTTTCCCTCGGATGATGCTTTGATCGGCCCAGCTCCCTGCGTCACAGCTCTTGAAGCCAGCATCCAGCCATCAGAGCCCATTAGACAGTAGCAACGTTAGGCTGTCGACACTTCAGCTACAGCAGCAGCGCTGGATCTCATTCAGAAAATATCCCTCTCCTATTAACAGCTAGTGCATATGGTGCATTCTTTTAAAACAGTTAGGAAGTCACCAGATAATGGATGGGGTGTGGCTGCTTCAGACAAATACAGGCCAGCTCAAAACATTGGGGGGGGTGGGGGTGGGGTGGGGGGGGGGGGGGATTAGTTTTACTATAAATTCTCACCTGACATTTAGCATAATGTACATTTTGCATGGACATTTAACCCCCCCTCTATCAGTCCATGTTGCTTTTAAATTATGTATTGTATTGATGTATGAGTGTAATGAAATGTAATCATTGGAAATTCAAGCAGCAAAACTAGAACCTGTAGTTATAAACTAGTTATAAACTAGAGGACACAGAACTACACGTTTTGCTTCTGAAATAATCAGTGATGTTACGCTGCTGTTCCTCATGCGTAAATGTGCACAGCGTCTCTCTTAATGGGGAAGCTGTTTGCTCTCTTTGTTCACATTTTAGAAAATGAAATAAATATTTTTCCCACCATATTGATCGCAATGTTAATTTTTGTGATGATCCGCAGCTGCTGTCCTGGTTCGGACTTGGGAGTCTATGTTCATGTGGTTCATGTGCCTGATGTTTTGGGCCCGTTCATAGTTTTACACTAAGTCTGTCCAACAACAACAAAGTCTGTTTTATTTTGAAAGATTACTCTCCCCATGTGTCTATCTATGATTTACTTCCTGTCCTGGTCTTTTCCACCACACCTGAGTTTCATTAGTTAATTAGTTCTTTGTTTCATTGTCAGGTCGTCTGCCTAAGTCTGTTTCTACGTTCCAGCCTGGTTCCCTCTGTTTGGTTTTCTGAGGTTTTTGGATTGTCCCTTTTCCCTGCCTTTTATTTATTTTTGGACCAGCTACAAGTTGAATTAAATCATTGAAGTTGCCTTCTCATCTCCTCATCTGCTTTTCGGTCCAAACCTCTTGGTCCTGAACCGTGACAGCTCTAAGGTTCTCTTTTAAACAGATGAACTGTTTTCATTCAGTTATTAATTCCACCTAATACTTTTACTTTGTTGTTCTTTTAATCAATGTTAGGACAATGAAACAAAATCCTTCTTTCTGATGTTTCACATTAAAAGCATAACCCTAAAGGAAGTGTACGTCTTAAGTTCCACCAATCAAAAGGACGGCAAAGTAGAGAGGACTATTAATCAAAGAATGAGAACAGCATTTTAGATTCAGAAGAGGAACTCAGAACAGTGGTGAGCTTGCATGACTCAGTTGATCTACTGATGGAATCAGTGCTGTGAAATGTACATTACGCTGAATTTAGTAACAGCAAGTACAGGACCTTTTGAGTTGGCATTAATGGCCTAAAACATCAAATTAGTTTAGGAAAGTAATATTAGGACTAAAGACAGTAATACATGAATAAAAAACAGTCTTAAAAATACAAGCCTTTAAATAACAAGTTAGATGAAGGCTATTTTTGAGAAATGACATTATGTTAATTCAAAGTTGGACCCACTGCTAATCACAACACTTGTACTCATTTCCATGTATCCTCCATCTATCAGATCCAAAGCCACATGTATTTTCTGTATTATAATGTTTTTTTGTGTGTGAAGCAGTGGGAGTGGAGGTGGCAGGATGATAAATTGGATACGTGTGTCTGACTACATCAGGCATTAGCTCATTAGTATTTCAGGTCTTTCTGTTGGACGTCAGGAACACAGAGGTCTAATTAATTCATCCACTCAGCAGTGAGCAAGTCCAGGGGGCAGCAAGGACCTTTATGAAGACGGACGATATCGTACCTTCTCCCCAGGGCTGAGATGGACTTGATATCGTTCAACCCACTCCAGGTAAAACAAACCCAAACCGATTGGCCATCATGCCTCTTTTAGCGCTGCTTCTGTGCGTCATACCTTTCATACTGCTGCCGGGTTAACGTGCGGAGAGTCAAAAGAAATCTGGAGTTCAAACGTATGAGATAAGGTGATGCTCCATGCGATTATCATTCTGTGAGCAGTGGTAGGCACTTCACATATTTGAGTCACCACTTGCCCGCATGGTGTGCTGTGGAGGTGTGTGATAGTGGGAGGCACATGAGAGGAGTAGTTCAGTAAGTTCAGAACAATACCTTCTAATGTTCGAAGGAAACACACAGGAGTTTGTTTTGACACTCAAGTAACAAACTTAAATCAGGAATAGATTCCAAGGCAACTCCTAAATGTGAAGAGAGCATCAGTGGTGTTTTGAGGATGTGAGATTCAGTAGTTTGACCAGTGGAAAGATAAGCTGAAATAAAGTCAACACTTGAGCTCTGTATTACAATTACTGTGACTGTTCTTTATGGCAATGTTTCTGATTCATCGGTTTACAGGAATTGATAAAATCATTTTGCGGAACTATCTTTTATTCCATTTTCTAATTATTTGATTTTAATTGTTTTATCAGGTCTTCAATTGCAAGCGCTACCTATTCAATTTCAATTCAATAGATTTTTTATACCCCAAAATCGCACCTCACAAATTTGCCTCCGAGGGCTTTACAGTCTGCACACATAGGGCATCCTCTGTCCCTGGCTTTTATGTGACAGAATCAGCGTATAGGCAAGAGGTCGGAGTGGACGAGTGGGTCTAAAAACACCAGATTCTCGCTCTCTCTCCACCGCACACTTTCTAATGTTACAGGACAGGCTATGCCAGGCAGACACACAGCTGACAACCTCACGGCTAAACTGACTGATGCGTGTGGAGACTTATTGGGAAAGTGGCTGCATGTGATCACGACAATTCACACAACATTGTGGCTGCGAACTATTCCGCACGGGTGAACTGGGAACTCAGACGCCTGTTTGGCTCATACACTGCAGCTAGCGGTAACTAATCAAATCAAACTGTTTGTGCATCGGTTATTGTTGCAGCTGGGCAGCTTGTTAGCCACTTTAACCACAGCCCCTCTGCATGCGAGGCACTAATGTTGTCGGTTAACATTTAACATTATCATCTCTAAACCATTGTATGAGGATACATTTCTCTGTTAATAGCAACATTAGACCCCTCAAACACACAAATATAACCCCTAAGATTAGTCCAGTGATATTCTACTTTTTGTAATGTACTGGTCATCAGAAAAGACCAAGACCTACTGTGATTTAGCTTTGTTCTCTCCAGTATAGAGCTGTTGCCTAAAGACTTTTAAAGACAAATAAAATTCAACAAAATTACAAAGACATCAGTGAGTGAAGCCTTTACACTGACGTGAACATACATTACTATGAACATACATTGTATTTAGAATCCTTCCCTTATATAAAAGGTTGCTGTCAGAAATGCTCGCTAATGCAACAACACTCCTGTTTGAGTAACATCTGCAAAAATCTACAGCGTCCAGCTGTTTTAGAAAATGATTCAGCCTTTTTATGAATTAATGCCATTTTATATTCATGATGTTTTTAAAGATATGTCTTCAGTAGGATCATGTGTGGCTTGAATGCCATAGACAGAAAATAATGAGAGATGGCAAATGTGGATTTTGGTCTTTTCATGGGACATTGATATGGAATATTGCCAGGCTCATACTCCTTTCTAACATAAGCTTGTTGATGTTTCAGAGAAACCTTTCAACTTTGTTTTACTCTCTTCCTTTTTAATTTGTCGTAGTGAATTAAGTGCTAATTGCTTGTCCTGACCATTGGGCCATCACCGCAATAATTCACTCTTTCATATTTGAGGACTCATCTCTTTACAAAATGGCTTCATTTCGGAAAAAAGCAGCCCCTTTCTCAGTTAGATGGACTTGGGAGCTCCAGCTGAGTTGCCCTTTGAACTTCCTGTGCTCCGTTTGGTAACCTTCCAGCCGGAGGACCTCCATGCTGAGTGGGCCCGTCCAAACACAAGTGGTATCTTTCCATATCTGGCAAACTGCCAAGGCGTTCCTTGCCAGCTTTACCAGGTGCCCGTGGCCCCGGTGTAGGGGCCTGAGTCAGGTAGCGCTCTTCAGGCCAGATGGTCTTTCCATGGCGCTTCTTCACTCAGCCCTCCTCCTGAGCCCTTCTGGAGACCACTGGTCATGCAAATGAAGGATCCTAAAAAAACAAACGGCACAGCAGAGACAAATTATGAACAAATGCATACGAGACTGTATGTATGTATATATATATATATATATATATACAGCAATTGTATATCTATATATCTATATATATCTATATATATATCTATATATCTATCTATATATCTATATATATATCTATATATATA
>NW_022280068.1:959216-1008288 GCF_004355925.1 Anarrhichthys ocellatus | reverse complement strand
ACAATTGCTGTCATTTCATTTTAAAATGAAATGACAGCAATAGTTCAAACAGTATGGCCAATCAGGACAGAAAAATTCAAAGTCCATCAATGCACTCTACCGACCTAGTAGCCACGTAGCCCTTTTTCAACACTTCTCCCAGCACTTGCTGTAAATGAAGTAAGGAACAATCAATGGTCAAATGACAGACTGCATTGCAGTGTAGCATGCTGAGGGAAGTTGGGGCTCAAAGTGATCGGGCCACTCTCCACATAATGCAACCCCCCCCCCTGCAGCCCCCAACTAAGTCAAGGTTACTGGCTGAAGAAACTGTACAAGCATATCTACCCCATATCTGTAAAACAGCAGCTTAGTCGGTGGCTCACATAAAACCTCTCCAGGGCTGCACACGGCCGATCTGTTGACACAATGTTATCCATCTGCAGATGGAGATTGTAAGCTCAGATAGAGAGCTTAATGGTTTTCAATAAAAATATATAAAGAAGATTTCTCAAGGTGATAAAAAGGGTTAAAAGTCTCAGGATCCAAATATCAATTTTATTTTGACCTTATGAATGCTGCTGACTTCAAACCAGTCCGATGTCTTAAGAGATGATTAGATTTATCTTTTGGTATTTAATGTTGGACGTAGAGATGGTCCCTCCGGGTTTTGATACCTATACATGCGTGTTGGCCGATACAGAGTACCAATCCATTACCAGTGCGTTACAAACAAATGCTCATTAAACAGGTCGTAAATCCCTCTCTAACATCTATTTCTTACTATTGCTCTGAAAACATAATGTACAAATGCAGCCACCTAGAATGTACCCTCCCAGGCGGGGTGTCACCGTGAGACGGCGCTTCAGTACACTGAAGAATTTTATTTAGACCTTTTCACACAGAGATTCTTCAGTACTGCCCGACAGAAGATTCACCGTGAAGCTGGCTAAGCTTTTACACTCTGAACCAAACAACGATCACTGGAGTAAAAGAGGCGTGACGTTTAACACAACAGCATCTATTGTGTGTGTCGCCCTGCCATACTGGCTGTCCCATGTTACATTCCACCACTAAAAATCAGGGTTGATGCTGTTACATATGTGTGTGTGTGTGTGTGTGTGTGTGTGTGTATATATATATATATATATATATATATATATATATATATATATATATTACTACAGTACTGGACATAAGTGCAATTTTGAGGTTCTTGTACCTAACTTGTGTTTCCATTATACTTATACTTCTGTTCTTCTACATCTCAGTGGCATATATTGTACTTTTTACTCCACTGCATCAATACATATTATATATTTAAAATGTATTGTTGCTAATTACTTTGTTTCTTTCTATTTTGTATCAACATATTGTTTATAGGTTAAGCCACCCAGAAGGATAAAGTTGTTGCATGCATGCATGGAGTCACATGTTTTTATGGCACTTTTCTCTCGCATGTAAATATTCTTGTCTTGCTCCCTCTCCTCTCTCTCCCTCTGACTCCCATCCTAAAGCTGCCCATGGGTTTGACATGGTTTTTCGGACAGATTTAACATCCCCCTGCAGTCCGCGCCGTCTCAGTGATATGAAACAGCGACTTCACTCAGAGGGGGCAGGGATGACACACCGCTGGTCCATTAAGTACAAACAAAAAGGACACTGTGATGCCAATGAAGTGTTTGGGCCCAGTAAGGAGCAGAGACTAGTAAAATACCGGCTCGCAGCCCTGCTCTTGAGAGAGAATCTAACCCGACCAAATGGCAAAAAAAGGCGTCCGCATTAATCATATTTTCATGACATGTCCATGACAAAATGATCATTATGGTAATAGTCATTCCAGCTCTGTGTTGGAAGCACAATCCCTGATACACATCAAATATAATAACAGCTTATTTTGTGAAGGGTTTACTATTTCCCACTGTCCGTTTCAACCAGGGCTTTGTTGGTGTTTAACCGTAAAAAACGTTTTCACTGTGGTCAAAAACTCTCCCTCAATAGAAACCTGGACTGTAAAAATGTGAAATTCGTACAGACAGTTTCCACTGATTTCATCACTATCACATCTATGGAAAAGACCCAACTGACGGTAAACACGTCAAACCTAACGAATACTGGAGCCAATAACCACAGTTTGGTCCTATGTTGCCCGGGGAGAGAATCCCCAGACTGCTTAAACAGTTATGCTGTTTCGTGAGTTGTTGTTGAGAAACTTTATATACTTTGTGTAACAGAGTCTACGTTAAAGTCATCACTTCTGCCTTGTTGTAAATTTGGCAAACATAGTATACTTTAAGTTATCTATTTCTTTGTGTAAAAAGCATTGACAGTTTGTCCCGGCCTGTTATGGTACCAATGCAGATAAATCAGCTGCTCAGATGAGTATCGCACACACAGTTATTGTTTACTGTATATGATGAATTTCTCGTATTGTATAATTTTCATGCAGGCTAATTCTGTTGAATAAAGAGCTTTCATGGACAGAATAGACAGTAATCTGTAGCTAGACGTGTGTCTCTCTCAGCTGTCTCGCTGTTTCATGCATAAAAACAACAGCGTGTGTCGGCCACGGTATCGACCTGGGCCCCGTCGCGGAGGGGGGGGACCTTCAAGGTGGTTGCATCGGTAACTCAATGCAACCTCTGCTAACGTTAGCTGTTAGCTCTGTTATTAAGCCAAGCAGGACTGTTAAGTGCTAACGTTAACAAGCCAATTTCAACAAAAGTTTGTTGTTCACAATTGAGCATTATGAGAGAAAAAATAAGGTGCACGAGAGCATCTTAACTTCAGGTGTGTAGTACTAGTTTGTACATGTGTACACTGATCGGGCAGGATGTACGGATCAGGTAGCGAGTGACACCTGTTGTTGTTGTTGTTCCTTTGTAGCCTAAATGAGCTGATAAATGATATGATGACGTGATATTGGATTGGTGCATAGACTGTATCGGAGGCATCTCTGGAACTGCTACCAGAAAAACTCTACTTTGTTGTATTTTATGTTTTGGTCCTAATAAATCAGCACGTACGTCAGTATTCTGGTGTAATAAACCCCTTAAAAAGAAGCCACATACCCACAACATACAACATGGCATCTCATATTTCTCAGTGGCAGAGGAAAGACAGGAACAGTGTTTGCTTTGTGCGCGGTACTTCTTTACATCTCCCTCTCTCCCTCCTTCCACTGTTTCTTTTTCCATCTCACTCTCTGCTGTCAGATGTTGACTGAATCAGGTTAGAGATGGGCGGTGCAGAAACAGAAGCATTGCTGATGAAAATGACAATGCATCCAGCCTGTTTGGATATTGAGATGCACAAACCTGCTTCTTTCCCCAGGAAAACACGAGTTTATGTAACCTGTGAATTCAAAAAAGAGAGACCTGCAAAATGTGTGGTGCACATGTGCAGAAGTAATTGGAAGGGGAAAAGATGTTAAGATGGATTCAAAATGTACAAGCAATGACTACTGAAATATTTATGTAAATCAGAGGTGTTCATAATCTGTAACACTTACGAAATCCAAGGATATTGTGATACAAGCCTTTTCGGATTGATGGGCAGCACAGAGACAAAAAGTAATAACGCGCTTTGCAGATAGTGGTGCGGTAACAGACTGCTTCACAGGCTTTATTTGATGTGACTGTGACATTTACTGACTTGTTATTCAAAGTCTGACACAATGAGCACAGATAGTATTGGCATTAAGGAGCTGTCTGTCTGCCTGTCTGTCTGTCTGTAGTTTCACCCGCGAAACATTCCTTCACCTGTTTTCAGCAGAGTGCTCACCTTTCTACTTGAATCTGACTTTCACCTCTCAGAATAACATGATCATCATGTGCAGTGCAGATGGCCTGAATAGCAAGAGTGAGAAAGTTCATTATTAGTGGGGAAATTAGCTGGACTCTGTTCTCTTCCGATGACTGCACTCAAGTCTTTTGAAATGAATTCAAAGGTTATGGTCCAACAGCCTGTTGAAAAGACTAACCTGGCGATTCTGAAGAAATATAATTGACAGTAAGACTAACTTTTTGTTCCTACCGTCTGGAAAAATCATTTTGAATCGCCCTGAAGTCAGTGTGAACCGTCAAAAGTCCTAAATGTTGTTATTATTGTCATCGATAGTGGTATTAAAACTTACAATTCAAATCATTTAAACAAACATCTTGGCATTACTACTGTTAATGATGTAACTTATATTGCTGCAAAAACATCTCTTTCGAACATTTATTCAGATTTCTTGACCAAAAAAAAAACCAATCTATTTCAAGAGATTACATTTGAACACATCATGAGAACGTTATAATTTACCTTTGCCCCAATACTTCACATAAATCTCACTCTCGTCTTATCAACAAAAAGAAAACATGCACTCCATCATAGTTTTTATCATCAAAGATATTTAGCTTGTCATGGTTTTCTTTTAGTCATTTAAAAATTGTCACTGATGAACATTTATCGTCCCAATTTGTACTTACTAAATGAACGCTGTCTGCCGGTTGAGCAGGTTATAACTTCAGTATATTTTGAACTGTCCCCTGCTGCTTGAATTTAGCCTCTTCCTTTACTTAAACAAAAACGTTTCCACCTGTTCCATCAGGAGGACGTTCCAAATGATAACCACACTCTGGCTTGTTTGGACCTTTTTAAAACGGCACCCATCAATGTTTCTTATACTAACAATGAATCAGCTGACTATTGCCGTACTTACTCTGTATGGCACAGCTCTACTCTACCTGACACACTCTTTTTAGCTTTTCCATTCACAAAAGTTTTGGATAGTACCTTTGGTACCACCTCCGGTTGAGGTTAGGTGGCGTTAAAACATTGCAGACCACTGATTGGTCAGAGAGAATCACAGGACATCATCAGTTTTAAATAACCAAGTTTCCCTCAATAGGAACCACAATTTGTTTTCATTCACTCAACCCAAATTAAAATAAAATGGCAGAACTACGGCAAATACTATGCATGTTGTCGTGTGATTGACCAGGTGTGGACGTTCCTCTGTTTGGTTGCCGATGGAAGGATTCAGCGAGTGTTGCTTCAAGTGATTAGCATTATTTCGGGCAGTGTTGTGGTTCTCACCAGCTGTAACAGGCGCTGATAAACCTATTACACCTTCACTATTAAACCTAGGGGAGTTTACAGTATAGATTTTGGTAAAGACCAAACAGAGCGAATATAGGACTTTCAGAATATTCGTCAGGTGGACAGAAACATGATTCAAAATGAATGGTAGTGTCTGTGCGATATGTAAATAGGAAATTGTTCAACACAGTGACTTCATAAGATGATAAAATGTCTAATGTTTTTAGCTTGTTATGCCCGCCCCCAGGTGGCCATACATATCAATGAAAGCAGCTCCAGGTCCCTATTGTAACCATCTATAGTGCATGGTGCATTTAGGGTGCTAGTTGAATGACACATCGTTATGAAGATGGTGTGGGGGAATCCTCTGAGTGTGTGACCGAGGACATGTGCTGCTTGTGACTGGAGTCTCTGTTGCTCTGTTGCTGGTGGTGATCTCCTCCGGTCGCGGCTGTCACGCCGGTGACCGGAGGAGCGCTGAGAGCGTGCTGCAGGCAGTGTTCAGTTTGGCAGCTTTTTTAGATTTAGTCTCACTTTCTACACATAATAGTTCCATCATTGTTTTATTCTAGCTTTAGTCAACTCTTTCAACTGTTACTCATTACTTTCAGCCTTCACCATTCCTTGTAGCCTATTGTGCTTTTTAAATGACGTACTGATGTACGCATGTTTGCAAAATCAAATGCTGTAGCATCCAGTTATGTAGGAGCTATGTACTATCTGAATAAAGCCCCTTTATATTTAGATAGCAGGATAATACTGCACCATTGACCTTAGACCAGGTTCCTGTTGGTCAGTGATGCGATCTCTTTCTGCTGCATCAAGACAGCAATGCGTTGGACCAAACCTCACTTTAAGACCAACACTACCACTGCTACTTACACAATGTGGGCGTGAAGATGACAATGGCTCCAGTCTGAAACTAGCAACGACAGCGCTGCAGGCGTGAGACAGGTCAAAAAGATTAAGGGCCCTTTCATTTGATACAATTTGACTGACTTTATTGACAACTAAATAATCAGGATTCCATGAAAAATAACAAAGAAGACAACGTAAACATGGAGGCATTTGACTTTGGCTCACTGTATTTAGTTAAAAAGTTGTTTAAAAAAAAAAATTAAGCAAATACATCCAACAAAAACAGGTTTCAGTACCAAAACTTGCTCCATAGCTCCTACAAGGTCAACTCTGTGCACAGAAATACTCCACGTAAAAACACGCTCTGCTTTATCAAAAGAATATCATTAGTCATGCAGAGAACTCTTAAATTCCGTTAGAGTAGAGGTGAGTTTCATAGCTGTTACAGCTTTTATAAATGCATTGTAACAGATGCAATTCTCAGGACCATCAAGTCTTTTTTGAAGATACTTCCACCAGCATCTCACAGGGCCGCAGCTTCGACTCATAGAAATAATTCTTCCCTCAGCAGGCAACTGATCAGACTTGTTCGAAGCTGTCTATTTTTATCTCCGGAGCTCTTTCTTCCTGTTATCTTGTGGAGACTTTTTTCCTGTTTATATGTGCTACGTATGCAAGAGCTTCCGTTCCTCCACCTGGGAATCCAAAATATTGCTGGTACGAGCACTTTTACTTCATCTCATGACGGGAAATTTGCAGCTTGGCAGCTTTTTTCTTTCTTTTAAGCGTCTGTTTCAGTGCCACCGAGGCATATCCAGGCAAGCGGGGAATGTCTTTGTTTCTTCAGGTTGCTACTTTTTTTTTTTCACCGTCCTTAAACTTGACTGCTGGGATTCCTTAAGCTCGAACATTGTGATGGGGCAGCAGTGTAAAAAGAAGTATTGTGCCTAATGAGATTTCCTGGTGCTGTTTCCCTTCGCCTGGGGGGCTTCAGGAGCCTTGCTTAGTTCAAGTGGAGGTCTTATTACCGTATTCCTCAATCGAAGGACTTCTTCAGATTCACACCTCAAGCAAATTCCAGCCTGTTTGATCCTTCAGCACTGCACTGATGAGTTGATCTGAGGGGGGAAAGAAATAATAAAAAAAGTGCTTCGCTCTCAGATGGTGAGAGACGGAGACATGCGGCATCTACCAGCACTTTCCAGGTTTTAATTGCTGGACAAACGGGGATCAGGTCAGAATGTCATTAGATGGAATAAGACACTTTCTGTCTTGTCAAGCAGATCCCATATGGAAAGGATGATTAGAGCAGCTTTAATTAGCATACCTTTGGATGACAGGCGGTCGCATCTTGCTATGTTGACGATATCCAAAGAAGCATTTTTTAAATCTGCAACTCGTCCCTCACAAGGTTTCATTTGTTCTGTTATAAAGTCTCAATTTTATTGCACTCTTGCAATTTTATTTGGCTTTCTGTCTGTTTCAAAGCACACACAGCTTGATACATCTGGGGACAATTTCTCTATTTCTGACAGTTTGCTGTTTACATATCCAGACACTCAAACCAACATAACTTCTGTTATTGTAATAACGCTACAGATAAAACAGATATCTCCAGCATCCATGAGGGTGTTGAACTTGGCTAATATAATTCAGAGGGGAGGAGAGTTGAGAGCAGTTTTTTTCATTACCATCAATCATGAAATTGTTAATTCCAATGATTAATGTTGGCTTCAGTCTCCTTTGCTATTTCTGCCTGTCTTTATACACATATTTAGCTCCTAGGGATGGTTCCAGCCAAAGCAATGTCACAGCAAGGAGAAATGAAGGTTTTTATTCATTTAAATTAATGTGCCAGAAATGACTGTGAATGCATAATTAGCCGTCTTCATTAACAGAAAGTGATTTAAGACTTATTGACAAATATAAATGAAACGTTTGTTTTAAGAAATAATTTAGTAAGTGATGGTTGGATGTTCACATCCCTTATCTGGAATTCAAGACGTCAACAGCTATAATTGGAATATTTGACTGAGTACAAGGGATTTAACCAAATGTATCAATATTTGAATATAAACAGATAATGCACACTTAATTAAGAGATGTGAACAAAATCTGGGCCTCAAATCCATTCCCCATTTCTCAAAGACACAACAGAACTCACAGACCTCAGAACATCAACAGACTATAACAAGCAGTAGAAAACAATTTAATACAGAAAATTGAGTCAGAAAATGAGGCGTACTGTAGAGGATTTCCCACAAGGTCCCTGTGTTTAAATTCATATACGAATACAGACATGTTGATGAAATAAACACATACAGACAAAGATGGTGGCCTTGCATTAAACGTTATATTTCTTCGTTTGGGGGCTGCACATGCAGAACACCACCTAAACTTAACAAATGTTTCACCTTCAGGTATTCATGGAGACCTGCTGCTGCGTACCTGGAAAATAATCAGCATGTGTAGGAGTTGCTTCTCACTTCTTATCACCTGCAGCAGATCTTCACGAGTACCACGATGCTAGAATCATGTCTGCATGATCGGCAGCATGGCCATGGATGTTTAATGACATCATCTCATGTGAGAAAGTGGAAGTCAAAATGAACATGAGCAATGCTGTGAAGTGCATTATGCATCAAGGCTCTCTACCTGAACCCTCCGTCACCTAGTCCACGCTGTTTTGCGGTAATTACAGTGTGGCAAACCCAACGAAGTGTCACAACAACATCTCCACGCTGCGGCTGATATGCTGCCCATTAATGTTTTCTAATAGGTTTTAACAGACTGAGAGGTCGAAGCAGGAAAAAGCAGCTGTTGTGATCCATCATTAAACCTCTCTGCAGAAGTATAACTCGCAGAAGCAGAGAAGTGTGATTAGCAGCGCCCTGCTTTGTTTCACAATCCGACCATTGTGTGTGACAAATCGAGAAATTGGATGAAATGGAGGGTGAACAATTTGCAATCCAACTCCATTTTAGCCACAAATTGGACAGACATCTGTTTTCTTTTCCATGTTGCTGTTTTTCTTTTTCTGCTCCCCCTGCGTGGGGGTGATAATCCAGCTCTTTGCTGTCATTTAAATAGCATGTTTGTACAGATCCCTGCAGTGTGATGCTTCTCTCTGATCTCCCCCCTAGAGGACCGTAACTCTCTTTATAATGTCACTGGCATTTTTTATTCTGACTCCAGCCCGTCAGCACCCCGAAGAGAGGACAGGTTGTTCATATCCATCAGTCACTGAGTGTATAGTCATTACAACAAGCCAGACATCAACTAGGTAGGAGTTTCAGCACTGTGATGTGCACCATATTGTAATGTGTGATTCTTTTTTACACCTCCTAGTTGCATCGGGTAAGATTAATGTTGCACCATAGAAGGCTTTGGGAGCTTGTTTTGTATCCTTCTCATTGCAGAATGATGGGCATATTCAGTCGACATAAGAAAACTGAAATCAGTATGTGGCACATTTACCTGGTCTAAAACACTGTGTCACCATGGGTTTCTGGTTGTAAAACCGAATTCTTGTTTTATTAAGGGTCTTGATAAGATTATAGCTGCTTGAAGCTTGCGAGGAAAACCAAGTGATAAAGCAGAATACAAGCTCTCCAGGTGAGGTTAGCTGAGCCGCTCTCGCTTTTCACAGTTTTCCCCTCATTATGACATAAAAGTTGCAGCTCGCCCACCAACAAGAAGATGTGTCAAGAGTCTCTTAAACTCGAGTAAATGCCTTCCTAAAAACACACATCAGCAATTCCTGAATGAAAATGGAAAGTTGGAGACTAAAGGTTGTTTCATTTCATCTATAGATTCAATGTGGAGGCCATTTTCTTACGATCATGGTGAAAATTAGAAACAAATGGTTTTGTCTCTCTTCCTCCTTACATGATTGATAATAGAATGTAGAGCTCCGAGTCCATTAGTGGCATATGACAGAAGAAATATGACATACATTGATGCAGAAGTACTAATCTTTGCATGCGGTTTACTAAGCTAAGAGCTTGATGACGTTTTAACTTAGGATGTTCAGTGGTGGAAGAAGTATTCAGATCTATTACTTTAGTACATTTATCAATACCACATGGTGAAAATACTCCACTACAAGTACAATCCCTGCTTACTTAAGTACATTTAGCTGATAATCCGTCTGTACTTTTAACTTTTAAAGCTGCATTAATCAATACGTTGATATGGATACAATGATGATGTGAAGGAACTGTTGCAGTTACAAACTCCCAGAGAATAATCCCTCACCTCTGCACCTCCCATCAGATTTACAGTGTTTTAGTGTCATTGTCATTGCAGTCATTGTTTTGCTTTTACGTCCACAAATACTGCTTGATCTCACCACTCTTATCAACCTTGTTTTACACGAGCAGACAGCTGTTTTGAGTGAAAACTACCTGCCCAGCACCAAATGGGAGGCCAAACTAGCGACTAGCTGTTGAGATGAGTCAATGTTTGCTAGAGACACAAACACAACTCCAAATGAATGCTAATGCGATGTGAAAAAGAATGTCAGTTTTATGTTTCAGCTCTTTCTGCTGTCCATCATCCTTATGCAGTTTGGGATTTTGAATATTAGACTGTTTATTGTAATGGGCCATTTCAACCCTGTGACATTTGGTCAGGACCCCTTGGCGTCACCTAGGTTCACGCAACAAAACTACTTGGATAGGTTTAGTAAAAGATGGTGTTTGTTATGTAACATCCCTCCTATATGGGATGTAAGTTAAATATTTACGTAATGTACTTACGTAACTTAAAATAAGTCAGCATCTTCTTTTGGTTTATCGCGGGACATAAACAGCGGTGAAAGTGCTATGATTTCTGACCACCCATCCACCCCGTCCTCCTCTCTATGTAGACTTTCTCACTTTTCATACTATGTCGCTTGACTTCCAGAGCATTTTCTCTGAGTGACTAATGATGACGTGGATGGGTTTACATTGGAGTTAGTTAAACGCCTGGTGACAAACCATTGGCATGTGACGCCCTGGGAATGAGACTGGCTGGACATTTTCACATGATGGTGTCAGTCTGTTGTGTGCAGCATTGCGTTGTAATCAGCAAGATCAGGTGGCATTACTAGTGGGGCAGTATGTTTTGAAGAGGTTCTGAGCATCAAATGTGATTCCTTTCTGTTTAGTACTTTCCATGCACTTAACAGAGAAAGCAAATCCAGACTTTTTGCGGTGTTCAGTGTGAGTTTGTTATCCTGGTTAAACAGCTGGCCCAGACAGACAGCTCTGTGCTGAACTGAAGCTGAATCTGCTTTGGGTTTGTTTTCCATATCAAAAGGCTGCAGAGAATAGGGCTTTACGGAGAATTGCATTACTCTGCATAATTACAGCATATTATGCACCATCATTTTTCATCCTGTGCTAAAATGCTCATCAGACAAAATGTTTGGTCTCAGTTGTTGCGCCATTCGTAATAATATCAAGTCCCTTTTCAGAGGAGCAACAAAGTCTGTCGAGTAATTTGTAAGGATTTTAGTGTGTTCACACAAAGGGAATGTGATTTTTTAAACTCTGCATAAAGTTAGGCAGACTACAGCTGACGTATGTTCATGATAGGTACTTATAAGCTTACTGAAGTATCAATGTTTCTCTCAATCAAAAAAAAATATATATGTGTAATATATGTGTAATTCTTTAACGCTGTCTTCTCTTCAGCACGGATCAAGTGGCGGGAAAAAAGCCTTTTTAATTGGCCTGTCTTTATAATGAGGCTTTTTTTTATAGAACACATTCATTAAATATGAATGTGAGAGTAGCATGTATGAAACTCCAAATTTCTGCCAACGCTTTCTCTACATCATGTTAATATATTCATAAAGCCATCGTATTTAAGGAAACCGTTCATTATTTATGGACCTAAGTATGAGTTGCATCGACTCATGCACTAGTCAGGAGCTTTTGAACTGTATTTTGAAAAGTCGCAGCTTCCTGCCCCTGCACTTCCCTTTTAACTGCTCTGCTTTCTTAAAATTGTATTTCGGACAGAGATACAGTATCCTGGGGAACTTAAATATAGAAATAGAAATACACAATATTACATGTATGTGATTTGCTTCAACTGACAACACTACACAGTCTGGAGGCGTTTGAATAACAGATATTGGTTTCCTAACGTATTCCCACCGAATCCCTCCCAATCCGACCGAAACAAAGCCCTAAATAACAGTAGCTTTAGCTACCATTGTTAAATCTCTGTCACTTGGTGCCCAAGAGATCCAGTGCTACAGGCCTCAGCTAAATTAGCTGTCTGTATTACTCGGGCAAGCTGGAAGAGAGAGCAACTCAACCAGGGGCTTCTGGGCTTTCCACAACATAGTACTTCATATGATTTATGTGGATTTTTTGGGGGGGGTTTAAGAAATGCGAGCAGAGTGTGTCCATGGGGTGGAACAGACTGTCATGGAGGTTTTTTAGTGTACAGTCAGTGCAACTTCAGGGCTGTACAGTAGGTTTTGGAGTTATTGAGACTCTCTTTAACTTAGTTTGTCTTTGCTGTGAAACTTTTTTTTTTCCTTCCAAAAACTCAAAAAAAAAAAGCCAATGTGTGACAGCCAATCGCGGTTATATTACTTCAATCGGTGATGGAGATCAGCATTTATGAGCCACGGTGGTTAAGATGGAGATCATCTCTTTTAAAGAGAGCAGACCGTTCCCGGAAAAACATTCAAGTTATCGATTAAAACTATAGTTCAGGTGAGTGCATTGGCATTTAATTCAGCTGTGGAGGCTAAGCAGTCTGCTAAAATGCCCTTAGCCCTGATTGATTGTCATTGGGGTACCATAGATAAAAAAAATGTCCTTTCCACTGGACTCTACAGCATGTTTCAATAGTTTAGATTCAGTCAACATGGGATGTCCTAAGTTTCGGGGTGAATGACGACCTTGCATACACAGGGATGCAAAAGTAGTAGGCCGGTTAGTTTGACGATAACATCAGTTACCAAGTGAAAGGCCTGGGCCTGCTTTACATGGAAACAGAGAAGTAAAGCAGGCCTCTCGCTTGTCTTTTTATTCTGTTGTGGGGAGGTCTGCAAATGCATGTGGTGATTTGTCCGTACCACTCTGTCCGCTGTGTGTCAGTAGCTATAGAGCCGTCATACCACCAGTGAGCGCTAGTACCCGAGCAACACTAGCCAAGGGCGACTTTCAGCCCAACGCGTCGGTCCTTGTCGTAGTTAAGACAGCAGTTGAAAACAAAAATAGAATACATAGCTGTCCTTGTGAATGACTCTTTCGTTTGTTTTTCTTCACAATGTCATATCTGACATTATCTGAATCGTCTCTGGAGGTTTGTTCGATACGCGTTCACTCATTTATGGCGTGTTTTCTGTAGTTTACGTACTTATTTAAGCCCAACCATGATGTTTTTCCTTAACCTAACGAAGTAGTTTTGTTGCCTAAATCGAATCATAACGTTTCCCTTTATGATAACACGTGGAATGTCCTTAAAAGTCTTAAAAGTGTTCTTAATAGGTTTTTCCATGGGTTCATGTTGGAAGAGCATATGACAAACGTTTCCAACTGTTCAAAAGTTTTCTCTAAATGGGGAGTTGAACAATGGTTTGTTTGAAATGTTACATTAACTACACGGCATTTGCCGTGTTTGGACTAATTCCATTGAAAATGGATGAAGAATCTTCCTGGGATGTGCAGTCTGTATTGGTCCAAAACCTCTTCCTTTATTGGTTTTGGAAGCATAATATTCAGCTCCAGATGAATTACCCCGGATCTCCAGGCCTTTCATTTGTCAGCGCTAATGACCACAGTTCCCTCCCTCTCGCTCTGCTGTTGTTTTACCTGTAATAATGGATTGATTTGCAGCTCTCAAAGCAGCAGTGAGTGAGTGAGAGAAAGTTTGCATTGAACTCATTAAAGTTTGTATTATCCAGTGTTTAGCACACTGATTATAGCAAAAGGAGCCATCTGCTTGTGGGAGTGGGGCTCCCATCACAGCTCTGTATAATTTACCAAACAACGTTTGTCGCTCCCATCAAAAATCTGCAATCTAGAGGAGTAGAGCCCAGGTTTAAACTAAAGGTGGTGTATCGCCAGTGAATGAACATTATGTAAATTATGTTTTCACGGGTTTCTCCGTGGCGCTCCCTGTGTCATTCAATTAATGCGGTTTGCTATTAATCTGTTCTTCAAAATTGAATTGGCTTACTGAGAAATGAGATTGACTTGCTTCTCATTAAAGGGTAATATTGTAGGGCTCTCCTGGAGGTCCCTCCTCTGGATGATATTAGCAGATTTCTCTCTAGCACTCTGTATGAATGACACGGTTGTTAGGGTTGTAATAAGTACAAATGATTATTTTTTGAATACTTCTACACTAATATTCACCTTCCTCGCCAAAGAAAGAACAGCATTGGTCATTTGTTCATGTGCCTAAGACCGCTGTTTCTATGAAGCAAAGGCAGAAGTAGCATAGAGTTGGAATTATTTTTCAGGGGTGGGATGGTATTGTATATACGGTATGTGCATACATGGATGTGCTTACATGCAAAAATATACTATCAATACAAAGAATATTTAGCCTTAGACAATAAGAAACAGAAAAATGCCTAAATAATATGGCATTCCATATTACAAAGGGTACATTACAGTGGAAGTAGGTGAATACTAAACATTAACAGGACCAGGCCAGGCTACATCTTACTAATGGATCTGGTATGAACGGAGCATTCGTATCGCGGTTTGTGTGGTCACAGTGACATTTGACCACCAAAATCGAATTGGTCCATCCTTGAGTTTGTGCCAAATGTAAAAACAAATCCCTCCATGCATTCCTTAGATATATGGATGGACCGAACCGGACGGACAGACAACCAGAAAGCATAATGCCTCCATCCGCGCTGTCTCCGGTGGAGAGGCAGGCATAAAAGTCATAAACGATAGGTCAATAATACACAAAGGACTAGGGATCAGATATGAATCCCCTGTTCTTACCTTAAATCAGAGGAGAAGGGACCAGAGTGGCATGGGCTCCTCCGCCTTTGCTCTCCGTCGTGGATGCTGAGGGTCGATCGCCAGCCTTAAACCACAATGCTATAAATGGCACGGGGTCAAAGCTCCAATGCAAGCCTTTAAGATCCACGTGGAGAGGAGACGAGAGACTTTTTTCACACAACTTGTTGTGAGACCTGAAGTAGAATTAATGGCAGGGAAGCCTCTCTCACTCAGATGAGGTGGGCAGGTGGCTCAGAGTCGCTTTATAAGGTTTTCGCGGCTGCTGCTCTGTTAAGTAATTTAAGTCTCAAAACTCCAGTTGGACCATCATTGCCAATGATCGCATTTTTTTTTTTAACAAAGCATGTCTTATGTTTTACATGTTGATGTAGGCCACAGTCTATTCATTTATTCATTTGTATACAGGGTGCATACTGTATGAGCAAATCTATTTTTATAGGCTATTGCTGAAATTGATTTGGTTTAATACTGCGCATATTGAAGCCATTTTCATTTCATTTAAAAGAAAAATCCTTGAATTGGTGTCCTCATTGCTCTTTAGACAATTATATCAACATAAAGTACAAAAATCCACTTCACCATCTCCTGTCAAATAGCATCGTACAGAAAGGATCTGGTTAGTCCATGCACTGTGCTTTCATTAATAGTTTAATACTATAATACTGACTGGAGTTTTTAGATTTTGGCCATAGCATGCATTTCATGTGCAAAATGGCCAATACTGTCAGCACAGTCATGATAAGATTACCACCTTTTGTACTAAGTTCTTGCAAGGACGTTAAAGCAGGGGCCTTTCTATGAGCCGATCCTTCCTTGGCAACCATATAAGCAGAACTGAACTAAGTAGCTGTTTTAAGTTAGCATTTACTTCAATCACCTTGTTTGGGAGACCGTCTTTTTTACATCTCAAAAGATCAACTGGTTCTTAAAAGACGCGTTGAGTTCACCCAACATGGATGGCTAGGAATAGACACAATTATTTATTCGACATGATGGGAAATTACAATATTTACCTTTTTTCTCGAGCTGCCGCTAGATTTCTCAAATGAGGATTTCTGGGGAGCTCACGTCTCTTTTAGTGGAAGCCAAGCCAAATTGTTTTGAAACAAATAAATATGATACCTGGACTCTGATGTGATTGCCCTAATTGAAAACAAGCTGATAAACAGTAAACCGGCTGACATGATCACCATGATGTTCTTCCAGCTTCAGATGGTCTTAGATCATCATGTTGGTTTTGAGCGGTCTTTATGGAGCGCTTGGCATGGGGAAGCAATTAAGAAATATTAATGTAACAGCTTCAGCGTCTGCCTGCATCTCTGGATTTGCTGCAAAGCTGAGTAAATCTCCGTTGTATTTCTAGCAACCTTAATTTATTTAGAAGTCAATATCAGTGTCTGATTTAAGTGCCTGCTCCATTTGTTTGAGCAAATAAAGCCAGCAGCTTCATAGGGATAGAAAAATGTTCATTACCTTTCAAAGTTCACTGGGTTTTTATCTGTCCTGTTAAGAGGGTTTTAAGTTAAGTTGCCCGTTAATTCAGCTCATATTGATCTCACATGGCCACTGTAGGGTTGGCCAACTATACCATATTTCTAAAAAACTTCCACTTGACTGTAAAATGCTTACATACTAATTATTTTTGAAATGTTGGACTTTCTACACCCCTTC
Source organism: Anarrhichthys ocellatus (assembly GCF_004355925.1). Taxonomy (NCBI): domain Eukaryota; kingdom Metazoa; phylum Chordata; class Actinopteri; order Perciformes; family Anarhichadidae; genus Anarrhichthys; species Anarrhichthys ocellatus. Next base: position 991,699 of record NW_022280068.1, on the reverse strand, counting down.
TAACCATTAGCGATCAATATTGTTTGATATTTCTCTGCACGTGGTCATTATTTTTGTCACTGCTGCAATTACTGCATGGTGGGTATTGATGCGAAGCCTTTGCTTGTCTCCGGGGTTTTACACTGTGTTAGTTAAACTTGTGATGGAAGATTTATCCCTGATCCTTGCTAAATGTACAAGTATTCGTCATCCGCTGGCCTCTTACCTCTATTTTTGCTTTCTCCTCTGTGGATCGTTCAGCCAATAGTTTTCTCAAGCACACAATTCAGTGATTCTCTGGCATTCAGACCTCCTATCACCAGTTCAGTGACGTCCGCTCACATATTTCTGACACCAGCCGTGGCACAGCAATCCAGTACCTGATGATTGCAGTGTGAGCCTCATGTGTGAGACAAAACTTTTTTTCTGTAGAAGCTATGACAAGCCAGAATAGATCAATGACAGTCAAAACAGTCAAGATTCACAAATAGCTTCTCCCCTCCTCCGTCACGAGGAGGTTTCTACATCTCTCCCTTCATTTTCACAGATGAAAGTTTCTCTCTTCCTCTTCTCCCTGTTCACCTGTCGCATTTTATGCCTGCCATAAAAATAGACACAAATTTGGTATTTTTTTACATTATATACGTTCAGCCCTATCTATTCATTTCTTTGCCTGTCAGGCAGCCTAGTTAATTAAATCCATGTCTGCAACACTACAGTCTAGGCCTGTTGCAGCTTATCTAGGGGCTGGTCCAAGGCAAACCTGAGCCAGCCCTAACTATAAGCACTATCAAGAAGGAAAGTCTTACGCCTACTCTTAAATGTGGTGAGTGTGTCTGCCCCCCGGACTGAAACGGGAAGCTGGTTCCACAAAAGAGGAGCTTGATAACAGAAGGCTCTGGCTCCCATCCTACTTTTTAAGACTCCACAAGTAACCACAAGTAACCCTGAATTTAGGGAGCGCAGCGCTCTAGGATAATATTGTACTATAAGCTCATGATGGTGCCTGACCAAAAAGCAAAAGGATTTTAAATTATATTCTAGATTTTACAGGGAGCCAGTGAAGAGAAGCTAATACAGGTGTAATATGATCTCTTTTCTTAGTTTTTGTTAGTACACGAGCTGCAGCATTCTGAATCAGCTGGAGAGATTTAAGAGAATTATTAGAGCAGCCTGGTAATAAGGAATTGCAGTAATCTAGTCTAGAAGTAACAAATGCATAATTTCTCTGCATCGCTTTGAGACAGGATGTGCCTGATTTTTTTAAATATTACGTAGGTGAAAAAAGGCAGTTCCTGAAAGTATGTTTTTTCTGGGAGTTAAAGGACAAATCCTGATCAAAGATAACTCTGAGATTCTTTACGGTGGTGCTGGATGCCAGCGCAATGCCATCTACAATAACTATATCATTAGATAATTGGTTTCGGAGGTGATCTGGGACTAGTAGAATAACTTTTTTGTCTGAGTTTAACATCAGGTAGTAGTTGCAGGTCATCAGGTTTTTATGTCCTTAAGACATGCTTGAAGTTCAGTGAGCTGGTTGGTTTGATCTGGTTTGATCGATAGCTATAATTGAGTATCTGCATAACAATGAAGGTTTATGGAGTGTTTTCTGATAATATTGCCTAAAGGAAGCATATATAAGGTGAACAAGATTGGTCCAAGTACAGAACCTTGTGGAACTCCGTGAATAAACAACAAGACAAGACTTAATTTCATCATTCCAGGACACATTACCTGTCAAGTCTGTATGATCTGAGATCAGATCTTGCTTGCATTCGGATCCGATCAGCCAGACCACATGCTGAGGTGACCTGGTGTCTCATTGATATTATACATTTTATCACTATTGTAGGCACAAAACGGGGTCTGAAACAAGCGTACGCCACTTCCCACGCAAACGTTGTGATCTATAAAAACAAAGTTGACGGGAGAATATATGCACCTGTACGGAAATTCTGACCCATGTGTACGGACACTGGTTTATATCTATTGTTAAAGATATAAACCAACTGAAACCTCAAATCAAATGTTGTTAATATTTAATCTGTTCTGTCTGCAGAGGAGAGACCGAACTATCGACACTCTGTGGTCAGCTGTGGACCAGCTGATGAAATTATCATTAGCTGTAAGATAACCTCAAATAGCATTAAATAATTAATCCTCTAATACTGTGCATGTATCATCAAGTAAATAGTTTTCATTAAGTGTTTGTGAGTCAAATCCCTGCAGTGAACACAACTTTGTTGATTCATTCATGGTTTATTCCATAGTGACAGATACAGCATACTGTGCACAGCTATGAGAGTATCAGAGCTCACTGCAGCAGAGGAGTCACCGCGGTGATTTTCACACACTTCCTCCAGTCACCTTCATCTTCATCACTTGCACACAAGGATTGTGTAAAGTGTGGAGCAAAATGTGGAAATAAAGTCAGTGACAGTTCTCACACAATCACTCCATATCCTCATTAGCAGTACTAATCATAATGACATAAGAAAACATAAGTAAATTAAATGTGTTCACCTATTAAACTTAATTTTGTTAAAATGATATCCAAGGTGGTGGATACCATTGTTGCGATCATTTAGGAATCAATTAGTCTGACTGCTGTAAACATAAACATAACGGTGAGACGTGACGTGATAGATACTGTGGCACCGTTGGGACTGCGTAAATGGAATAATTGGGACTGAACGAGTGTTCTTCCTCTCGGTAGTTGCCGTCATTCACCATAAAGACTCACTGATCAGCAGGCTCATGTTTATGCATCAGCATTCATAAGGTGCTTTGCATTGACCATTTATGGTTGAATCGGCGTGTAGAGGGCGGGATTTGAGGCTGAACCAGCTGCTCACATTTGATAGGAAATTGCTGACTGGCAGGTGTACGCAAGGTTTTATAAATCTGAATATGTTGTGGCGTACGTGCATTTGCTCCTTTGAACGTACGCAAAACATTTAGTGGGGATGCTACACGCTGTTTTATACATGAGACCCCCGGCCTGTGTATTGTGAAAATGTGTTTGTGCAGTAGTGAGTGTGCGACTGGATGAATGAGACTTTGATTATACTGCACCAGTTGTGTGAGAGTTTGTAAACGGATGCTTTGATATAGTTATGCTGTTAAACCCAATTCATCAAGACTTTTCTCCATTTTTGGATTCTCTTTTCATCATGGAGACATGAGAGGAAACGTTTTCTTCAAGAATTCAAGGTAACAGGGTTGAGTCATTGATATAGAGTCAAAGTATTCCTTTAACTGAACCCACCCTAATATATTTAAAAAACAATTATATGTATACTGTCAAAATATTAAACATCAACAACTTATCCCACCTTCATAGCAACTGAACTGCTGCGCTATATTGTCACACTGTTTACTTTGACCTATGCAGTGCATAGGTCTTGAAGGTCTGTGGTTTGCTTGTTCAGTCTGACACTTGGTACTTTGTGACTTTTATAGTTCTGTATGGAGCTTCATCTTTTTATTCCTGCAGTGGAGGTTGTTGATTACCTGGACAAAGTCACTGGTGATAAAGGTTGATATAAAAATAATGAAGAAATAAGTGACTGAAAATCAACGGGAAATAATCCTTGAAAGAGTAACGACACCAACAAATGTATAAGTATGTGTTCTTGTCTCAGATAGTCATTGATTTTAAATGCTTGTGTGTTATTTTATTAGGTTTCCTCTTAGTGAAATGCTCCGAGTGAATTTGAGGTCCCTGTGGTAAACGTTACAGTGTATAGTTCTAGGGCTTTTATTGTGAAAGGTAAGAACAGAAAGGGTGGTTAAGTTCATGTTAAAAGGAATAATACATTTTGCTGTGTTCAGACTACGGAGCCTCTGTGATGCTGTACACCGCACACACGTGATTGGTGGATGCTTTTATTCACAGTGTGAAAGCTCAGAAGAATTGACGTGCCCCGAAGAAAACATTGTATTGCTTTGTTGCTACATAATATTCTTCTGTGTGAAAGGTTTCGTGACAAAAACAACATTTCAAAAACATAAATCTATGTGCGAAATAGTCCAAAATCCACCCCAGTGTCCCTAAATCTCCTCCCTGCTGTGCACCTTCATGATTAGTCCAGGGGCACTGGTGCTCCGGCCGGCAGCCAGGTTCATGCCTGAAGCACCTTCTGTACTTGAGGGATAGACCTCTGTCCTTTTTAACCACTGAGAAGAACAATGACCTGTCCAAAGTGATTGATCTCCCTGAACTGGCAACTGGATGGCACATTTCCATTTCTTCCTCGTCCTCCAGCTGAATGTGCAGGGAGACTTGTGAAGGTCAAGCTGGCAGGCATCATTCACAGGTGACTGCCAGGAGGGTTCTTCACACACATCAGTAACAGTTTTACCTTTTAGTGACATAGAGACAAGTGTGTATTCATGTGTAGCATTAGGTTGACTCAAAATAAGATTACCTCCTCATCCCTACAGGGATGCTGCCTTTTTGCCTTGGTGTTGAGGTTAGCATTTCAAATGAAGTGGATTTCAATGGAGTGGCTGCAGTTACTGAATCCACTCTGAGCAGGCTTGGACATGCTGAGTATTTGTGAACAGAGAGCTGGTGTCCAGACTGACAGAGGACGTTGAATATAAGTGAATGGTGCTAATAAGACATGATATCTTCCTCCGAGTATTAACAGCTATGGCTAGATTTTGTTAAACTCTGGGAAAAGAATGAATAATAATTTATCATTCATCAGAATCAGATCAATTATATCATTCATAATATCATTTTCATAGTTTATAGTAGATTATTGGTGTTTTTTTCTTGCCAGATTTGATCGTGGCAAGCAGAGAAAATAGACTGAGTAGTTCTCAAAATCAGAAATTGTATGGAATACATAATATTAGCCTATAAAACTAATTCTCATGCAAAATCAAGAAGACTAATGGTTGAATTAGTTAATAAGTTTCAGCTCTTTTGTCTGGTGTGGGAAAAATGGAAACCAATGACAATATGGATCAAATGAAGACTTGACCAATCAGATTCGGCTGCGTAACTCCTCAGTCGGGGACACACCTAAGCTGTCGAATACATACAAATAGGCTATACTTTCTCTCCCAAAACTATGTCTTATAATGTGTTTTAATCATTAAGTTGACATAATAATATATTATTATAATATAATAACATACCATGCAATAAGGCCTCCTTTCCTTGTTTTTATTGGACTACGCTTACAAGGACAAGTAATTAGTGACAAAAAGCTTTCATATGACGTATACTGTGCTGGGACATTTGTACAGGCTTTACTGCATGATGTGCAGATATTCGTTTGTTTAGTTGTTACATGATCATCAACTTGTGGAATGACGTGAACTGCTCGATGCACTATGAATTGTACGAGGAACGCAGACTGTAAATGAAGATATTCTTGTAGTTGCTTTGTGATCAATGCAGAGCACACATTTAAAAAGGCACACCTCATTCACTTCTTCCTTATTAAATGGAGCACAGCCTTCTTATTGAGAGACATAAGAAGGTGTGCTCTGGGGCTTCCCTTGCTATATGCATCTTTGGCAGGCCTGTAGAAAAACACCCATACACCACCATTTGGTTTATTCTCCATGTAAAAGTCTGTGTTCATAAATTGTTAATCGTATACATAACAAGTGTTGAAGTCAAAGCCTCTCCAGGTAAATCATTTAGCACATAAACAATTCAGAAAATGCTGTCAGGCTTTGAAAAAACAAGAGTTAAAAAAACCTTTTGATTTTCTTTTGCCAGAAATCTGCGTCTGCTGCCTCCGGACCTGTGAACCTCTTTGAGAGGAAGATGACATTGATGCATGAGCCTTCCTGGGTGGTAATGATGGATACCACACATTGGAAACACTAAATTGCCACAATTTGTTTAGATCCTTGGCAGAGAATATTTTGCATTAATGAAACATTATCAATCATTAGCATGAATCCCTGTGCGGGAGCCTGTATGCAAATTAGCCTCCCGTTTTAGCCAGAGATGTGCTTCGCATAAAAATGAAAACACATATGTCTTGTCATCCGCAAGCCGCCCAAGTCTAGAAATTAGAATGAGCCAAATAAAACATGTGGGTGTGCTTGAGGCTCAGTGCTTATCATGTGTCTGGGAGATGTGCTGACAGAAGAACAAAGACTTTTTAACACTTTTTTCCCCTGTGAGAACAGTTTGTCATCATTTACAGTAATCTTTGTACTACTCGCTCACTATGATTACACCGTCATGTGATGGGGCGTCAGCGTGAATATATGACAATATGAGTTTTTGATATTTTATTTTGCGCAATTCAAAAAATAAAAGAAGCAGGCAGAAAGCCAACTGGGCTTATTTGAAGCCTCCACCTATTTAATATTACAATTTTACAAAATTACAGACAACATAAAATAAGCATAACTATATTACAATATGAAAGATAGGGATAAATGATACTGTAATAAAGAATAAGAAGACAAGATGTCTAACCCTCCTTATTACTCCAATAGATGTGTTTATTTTACTACTAACACAGTCAATATGTTTACTCCAAGTTAAATATGTCGTGGCTGTTTTGGCACAAACATTATAGAAAAGTATAGTGAAAACGTTTGGATGTGATACAGCCACCCACATCTGTATTTCTATAGTTTTTCTCGCTCTCTGGGCTGACTAATTTGAGAGAAACATAAATGACATGTAAAAAAGAAGAGATCCCCACTTGTCTTTAAATGCTGTATATGGCATATTGATGTGCTGCTTTCTGACTGAGAGAAAGTAGAGGAATCATGTCCAGCTGCATGAAACACATGCAAAGAAATCCTCTTCACAAAATGTGCTTTTTATTGATAATCTGCAGCATTAAAGACTTTGTTGAAGTAATGGTGATGTTTACATTCAATAGCTCGTCCAACTCGCTGTCTTCCTAGAGATCTACATTCTCCTCCCATCATGCTTGATCCAATACGGAGAACGCTGCTGTCTGCGACTTGGCAGTCTCGCTGGTCCTGACGCTCCCCACATGCAAATTAAATAGACAGTGTGACATTTAAGTAAGTGCTGTGCCTTCGCCTTGACTTTACTCTCCCAAGTCTCTCACTCGTGGTCTTATCTTGGAGACTAATGCAAGCAGTCCGCGCTGTGAGGGCTTTGACAGTGGAACCGCAGAGGGACACAATGTACCGTGTGGCGAAGAAGCCTTGTCCAGTGTGGAAGAGAGGTCGTCATGTCTATTCCAAGCCTTTAAAAATCCACTTCTTCTGGCAAATCACAAGGACTCATGTTGTCCTATTGAGTTCTTGAGGCTTTTAGAAGGATCCTGCTGGGCTGAAAGCCATCTACAGAGTGTGCTAAGGTCACACAGGATTGAACGAAATTGGGGAAAACGGATGAAATGCATTTCTTCCACTTCCAATTCCACTTCCAATAAGTAGTAACTTTTTGAATCTTACTTCCACCTGAGTTCTGTCAACCTGTCCCCACAATGAAGGAGAGATGAGAAGCAGGCTTTACGTTTTCAGGCCCCGCATCATTTCTTGAGGCATCTTTCCATATTCATCTGATTGGAGTGAAAAATGCACAGGCCGGCTGTGTCATAGAGAGTACGGAGTGGCCCACAGTCCTATCGAGCCCAGAGAGGGCTCATTGGAGCGCTACTGACAGCTTCCAACAAACCAGTGCCTCCCTCTACTTCTAGGTATTTGAGATAAGGCCCGGGTGGAGACGGAGAGAGGGGGGGGCAGAACATTTTCTTTTGTTAGCAACCATGCCCGAGGCTGTACGGGATTTCCCACAAGGGTCGGAGCGCAAACAGACCTTATAGAGAACTGGATGAACAAATCTCCTGACCAAACAGTAGGCTGTGCTGGGTATCATGGGACTTTAAAAAAAACAACCTTTCTGGACATCGCACTGATCGGCACCAAAGAAAACTTAATTCAATCAAGACATGCAGAGCTTGCTGCCCTTTAACAACTCAGTACTCTTACATTCACAATGCAAGAGTCCTCTTTACTCTTGTCCCCTCGTGGCTTTCAAATCAAATCATCCGGACAAACACAATACCTAGGTCATGTTGAAGTTTGTGTACTGATGAGTTTAATTGCGTCACATTGTTTCCCAGGGCTGCCCTTTGTCACCGGTCCTGTTCGTGATTTTCATGGACAGGATATCTAGGCGCAGCCTGGGGGCGGAGAACGTCAGTCTCGGGGGTCTCGGGATCGCTTCTCTGCTATTTGCAGATGATGTGGTCCTGTTAGCCTCCTCGGATCGTGACCTCCAGCATTCACTAGGGCGGTTTGCAGCCGAGTGTGAAGCGGCGGGGATGAGAGTTAGCACCTCCAAATCTGAGGCCATGGTTCTCTGCCGGAAACCGGTGGATTGCTCCCTCCAGGTGGGGACGGAGTGCCTACCTCAAGCGAAGGAGTTCAAGTATCTCGGGGTCTTGTTCACGAGTGAGGGTAAGATGGAGTGGGAGATCGAGAGACGGATCGGTGCAGCTGCAGCAGTAAAGCAGGCGCTGCACCGGACTGTCTTGGTGAAGAGGGAGCTGAGCCGGAAGGTAAAGCTCTCAATTTACCACTCGGTCTACGTTCCTACCCTCACCTATGGTCACGAACTCTGGGTCGTGACCGAAAGGACAAGGTCGCGGCTACAAGCGGCCGAAATGAGCTTCCTCCATAGGGTGGCCGGGCTCAGCCTTAGAGATAGGGTAAGGAGCTCGGTCATCAGGAGGGAGCTTGGAGTAGAGCCGCTACTCCTTCGCGTCGAAAGGAGTCAGCTGAGGTGGTTCGGGCATCTAATTAGGATGCCTCCTGGACGCCTCCCACTGGAGGTTTTCCAGGCACGTCCAACTGGGAAGAGACCCCGGGGAAGACCCAGAACACGCTGGAGAGATTACATCTCCCAGCTGGCCTGGGAACGCCTCGGGATCCCCCAGAATGAGCTGGAACATGTTGCCGGTGAGAGGGAGGTCTGGGTCGGCCTGCTTGACCTGCTGCCACCGCGACCCGACCCCGGATAAGCGGTGGAAAATGGATGGATGGATGTTTCCCAGTTGGATCAGAGATTTCAGTCTTTCTCTTTGTTCCCATAAGTCCTTGGCATATTGGAAAAGAGCCTTAAGACGCAGGCTACAGTGAACACCTTGTCAGCAGTAAAGGATTCCTTCTAATCTATCTGATCACATTAAAATGCTCCATAGCACGCGGTCGTGCTACAGCTGGCTCTCAACAGCTGTCAGTCCTGGAAATGTAGTTACTGCGTGTGTGCCAGATTTTGCGTGGAGAGGCTAATCTCACTGGAATAGAAATAAAAGGCTTTATAACATTACAAGAAGACATATAGGACAGTTGGACGGTGTAAAAACATGCAGAAATTGCATGTTCTCTAGTCACAGCTAGCGACTAGAGACGACACCCACCTGTCACTCAAAGAGGCCACGCCCTCATGTATGCCTAACTTAAAGCCTCAATATTATTTAAACAGATGAGTAGAAATCTAGATGCAGATTAAAAGCTTTTTAAACATTTTTGTTTATTGGGGACTGTGCAGTATTGGTGGGCTTTATGTGAGTGACTTCTCATTTGAATACATGTTTTATGTATAAATGTGGCCCTAGTTCTGCCCTGATGGAGAAAGCATTGCAGTATATGAAGTATCTCTAAGAGAGTATTCTAATAAAAAGTCCTTCAGGTAAATTGCAGAGACAGCAGCTTGCTGCCAGTGGGGAGAGAATGACTTTGGTGTCTGGCAGAAGTCCCCAGTCCCCTGGTGGGACACAGGACACAATTTACATAACTAACATCTTGATTTGCTGTAAAGTGAAATTAGGGCCTGCGCTATGTTCAATTACCTCCACGGATCTTCTTGTAATTAAAACTTAGCGGTCCCCCACTGTTCAATAACTCTGTGCGGGGAGGGAGATTGAGAGAGAAGTAGATGAAGAGAGGGAGGGGGAGGCAAAGAGAGGGAAGATAAACTGCTGCTTCATCATGTTTTCATCAGACATGACCTTGGCAGTCATAACGGTGGGGGGAGGATATCGCTGGAGAAGAGCCACATTATCCATAAGTTGAAAGTTAATGTGAGGAGCATCAGCCATGGTGGCCCCTTTATTGCGCCCTTGCCAGCTGTTGTATGGAGATCAGCGGCTGAGTTGCTGGCCCCTAATGAGATGTTTATCCTTAAATTGATAACATAGGGGAGGGATTATGTTGGGCTGTATATTGCTGAGTACTTTTGCTTTTAGGTAACTATTTGCTATTCCATCACAAGTCCCTTGCGCATTAGTTAATTGCTGTAATTGCAGCATATAAGAAGACATGGGACTTGTTATTTCTGATCCCTGTGGAAAGATCACACAAAGAACAAGTGGACTTATTCCTCAATAATCATCTCTTTGATTCCTGTTTTTAGATGTTGGCAAGTGATGATGAGGCAGAGCAGTGCTGCAGTGCAGTCTCAGGTCTGCGGGGTGATTCAGTGACAGTTGAAACGCTCGTGTCATTATGATATGCCGCTATTGTAAAACTGTACTTTAGCTTCCATGCTTTTCTTTTATGCAAGCCATTAATCTTTATTATACGTTTATCTGGAAATTGCAAAGTGACAGAAAGGCAGCGTCTCCTTTGCCTATACAATGCATGTAAAGTGGCTGTTTTATGGGATCGGTTAGAGAATTTTAACTAAGCCATAATCCCTAAATTGATAAAATTGCTTGCAAATATACTGCAATGTTTAATTCATGAGCAATAATATGCAGGTAATATATCCGAATATAAGCGAAAAGCGCCCCAAACTTTCTGCAACACAAAGCCATCCAAGCTTTAGATGATTTCACTTGTTTCTGAGATTGTGTGTTTGCTGATTGTTTTCATGTTTTCACTGCATGACTTCTGTTAAATACAATGCATTACATTACTTAGAAATGAGATGTCCCAAATGCTTGCGTATCGTGACTTTAAAGTGCTACGAGGTAGTTTCATTCTGTGTTGATTTTGTCGGTCTTTGTGGACAGAAGCGGTGGTGTTTCTGAGCACCTCTTATTTTACTGCAGCGGGGTCGGCCAGTCTTGCTCGGCTCAGTCCTGGTTCTGGGTCTCCCGTGCCTCCCTTCCCTCTAGTGGGCCCAGCAATACTGCCTGGGTGTCGGCTCCCAGTGGGGACCGGCGGAGCAGCGAGGTTAAAAAGAGCCACTGCCGCCAGGCGGATCTGGGTCTGTCAGCGGTGGTTCTGGTCGCTGCTGGAGTCTGAGCTGATGATTTGCTCTGATTTCGCCGGAATCTGACCCAGTGGCACAGATGACAAGCATTAAGAATAACTAGAAATAGCCAATCTTCTCTCTGATGGTCTTGTTTACTAATGTAGGTCATATAGAGGCATCGGTATTAAACAGAGACAGTAACTTTAAAATGTATTTGTTCATTCTTTTTGCATGTATTCTCTAGCTACAGACCAGCTTGGCCATATTCATTTTGTTCATGTTCAGCTTGAACCGGCAATTTCTGTCCCAAGCTTCCTCATAACATCCCCTGCTTACTATGGAATGGGTTGCATATATATTGCAATCCTTCATCTGGGGGTTCACAAGACCCAACACACAACTGTCTGGTGTTTGTGCACTTTGGGAAATAATGAACATAGTCCTACTCCTGCTAATTGTTAAGAACAGCATTCAGTTCACAGAAATGATTGTATGAACGACCTCTGTATATAATTAGATATAGGCTGCTAATGTGTAACATCCTTTCCACATACATACAGTATCTTCGAAAGTGCTGGAAGCATCAGCTACTGTGTGGGCAGCGTCTGTCCACTCAGGGCTGGCGGTAGACGCAGAGCCCTGCCGTGGAGCATTGCTCATGGATATCAAAGATCTGCTGACGGTAATGGGGGCAGTGGATGGTGGTGGGGAGCCAAAGGCACGATAACGCCTAATGGCCACACTGAGGCATCCCTCTTTGAAAGACGTTTTTTTTTAATCACAAGGAAGGTTAATCCTCAATCATTGCAAATGTAAAGCAGCAGCTTTGGGTTCGAGTGGCGCTGATAGCAGCTTAAAGGATCGCTGTCGAGGGGATCAGGCCTGGTACGACTCCTAGTCATGTCTCGCTCTGCGCACACAGGGGAAAGACTTTCTTTTCATTTTTGGATGCGCCTGAAAGGGTTGGGGAGGTAATGCTCTACATTTTCCCCGAATGCCAACCTGTGAAGGCTATTGGAGATTGTTTGCCTGATGTGGAAACCAGCGTGGTTAGAAACTGTTTTTTATTCCACATTTGAATCCTGGAGCATGATTTTCATGGCCTTATTGTTGAGGAGTTAGCGATAGGCTACACATTAGCATCGAATGCATAATGAACGTAAGTTCAAAGGCTGCTGCTCTTGTATCATACGTTCCCTTCAATGTCTTAAGATCAGGGGTGTGCATGTTGTTGTTGCAACATTTTCTTTTGCTGACACCAACAATTCTGCTAAGTCATGAAAATTCACTGCAGCTTCATATGGTAATACGTCAGCTCGTGTCAGAGCCGGATAAGGAAAGTCGGGACATTATTCACCCTTGGATCTTCATGGCTCTCACTAAGAAGCTCTGTTTAACGGTCCATAAGAGTGGCTGCATCAAAGGGAATCAGGTATAACAGGCAACATTAAAGTTACAAGTATGCATGCTGCCATTCTTAGTGTGGATTGCCGATAAACAGCAGCTTAATCTCCTTGTAACACTTTCTATGAAGCCCATGTCTATAATGCATTATAAAACATCATTATAATGTATTATAATCTGCTTAAAGCAGTGTTTGATTACAGTTGTACGAAGTCATTATTATTCATAATGCTTGACAACATTAATCATAATACATTATGAAGCATTTTTATAATGACTTATGAGGTCAGGTATCATAATTCTTGGACACTCACTGATTTTTTTTTTTCCATCATGTATTACAATTCGCATAGTTGTAATACATTATAATCTGTTAATAATTTATTTTAATCACTGATTATAATGTGATTATGAATTACTGTAAATGGTCATTGTTTGCTGTTTTTTTTTCAAAACGTTGTGGAATACATTTTTACTTCACTTTGGGAATTACACTTTGATTGTTGCAGACAAACGTGAGTCAGTGAGTGACCAGCAATTATGAAGTGTTATTACGGTGTGATAGGATCTGAATTGTAAGTTGCTTTGGATAAAAGCATCTGCTAAACAACTGTAATATAATGTTATGATGATTGACACTATAAAATGCTGCATACTGGATTATGATTATCGTTATGCAGCATTTTCAATATTTAAGCATGCTTACAACTATAATTATAGAGTGCTATTAGCAGATTATCATGCATTATGAATATGTTTTGAATCCATTATTGACCTGGGTGTCTTACAACGTTTTACCAAAGTCATATATGTTTGGGAGATGGAACCCCGTATGTATATGTGAACCTTTTCCTCTATTCTTGATGCTTTTTATAAGTTCAGCTCTCTGCTACTCGGTTTCCCCTGGCTCAGAGGACGTGGAAGCAGGAACGGCAAAATGTGTCTGAATATATATTTTTTTAGACCAACTGAGCCTCATTTTGCCGATGCCATTAGCAACCCCCCAAACTTACACTCTGGTAGAGCATCTCATTGACACTGGATCAGTGGATTCATTTATATCATGTGAACACTCCTCAGCTGGTCCACTATAAATCATAACTGCAGTGCCTCCAAGAATGGCTCAAAGCTGATATGCCTCCACCTTGACACCATTGTAATCACATTTTCCACCTGTTTGTGTAGCTGCTGGGGTATTTTTCCACCACAGAGACACCTAATTGCGAGTCATCCGATGATAACATAGTGGAATTGTTGGAAAGGCTTCCAGGATTTGCATTAGCTTTAGGTGGTGATACCATGTGCGCTTGTTTATCGTTTGCCTTTTGTGCACAGATAATAATTCACTTCCTTTGCAATAATTGCTTGTGTAGCTGCATGGAAACTACAACTACTACTATTTAACTTATCTGTGTCTAGTAGAACACATTTGACGTTATTCTTACTTATTTATCTTAACCTGATTGAGCCTCTGTAGCACGTCAGGTAGCGTCCTTCCAGGATGTTCGCAGCAGTAAAACCCCTCTTGGCATGCAATGCTGGCAGCATAGGTCTCTTTGGTAATGTTGGTCGGTTGGTCCAACACTTTAATCCAAAGATTTCTTAACAACTTAACTTTTTGTGAAGAGCTGTCATCATCAAATTCTTCATTTGTCTAAAACTTTGGTTTAAATACTTCTTTATCAGTCTCAGATGTACTTTGTGTTTTATGCTAATTACGAATGCTAACATGCTAACCCACTAAACTTAGATGAACATCATACCAGCTATAATAATTGATGTTGCAAAGGGTGAAATGCACCCATAACTGTGCTGCCAAGCAAATGGTGTTTCACTGCTCCTGTGATATTTGCAATTAGTTAAATTGGTAATGTGCAGACATTTAGCACAAAATCTGTCCCTTTCTATGCAAAAACTGTCCAATTCACAGAGGTCAGCACTAACAGCCACATGCAGTGACACTGAAGCTATTACAGTAGCGTCCTCAGAGAGTTGATGGGAACTGAGGCACATTCATAAGGAGCGTCGGCTCAAATTTATTTATTTTGGGATGCATTGACAGTTGTGTCATGAAAAATAAATGAATAAAGCTGCCCTTCTTGTCACTTTGGAAAATACATGAGAAGAAAACAAGAAATAAATGAACGCAAAATAAGGTTGTATGAACAAATTATTTCTTAGGCTTATTAAAATTTTTTAAAAATCTTAGATGACAAGCTCAAGCGTTTATTACATTTATGAAATATATAATTTTGAGAATGAACAATATGGTAAACAATTACACACATAACGAAGTCAGGAACAGAGAGTAAATATTTGACTCCCAAATAGTTTTGACCAAGATGTAGGTGGTAATAGTTTATTCTCAAGAAAGGAAAAATGAAATACTTGGTGGGTCAGCTTGCCAGATGTACAAACAATGTTTAGAGTGTGTCGAGCTCTAAATTGTTTCGGAAAAGCAGTCCGTGGAATGCTTTGCCACTGCCAGAGCTCGGTGACAATTGAAGCAGAGTGAATGTGTCTGAACTTCGACAGATGAGATATCAAATTGGCGGGCGGGAGTGTGATAATCAGGGAATTGGAGAGGGAAAATTGCATCAGAATGGAATCATAAGCCTGGCCAGAAGCGAGGATTTGCTGATCCCTGACCTTCTGTTTCAGAGCTGAGGGTTTTAGGTAATGAGATCTATGCAGTGAAACAAGCGAGTGTCTGCCGATACAAAAAGTACAGCCAATGGATCCAACACATATTTTGAAATGTGCTGTGGCAGCAATGAAAGACTCTAAGGGTTAAGGAGGTTAAGGATGACATTTTGATGAAATAAATAGACCTTGCATGAAGGTATAATATGCTGAGGGGCTTCCGTGGTGTCTAATGTTGCATAGGTTATCCACTCTCTAACCTACTGTTACAAGAAGCAGCTTCCTAAAAAAATAAATAAATGAGATATTCTTTCGTAAATTTGCACGAGGTTGTAGATGATCAACTACTGTATATACAGTATGTGTTAGCTCTATCAGTGTGTCTCACCTTTCATCAGTTAGTGAACTGGAGGTTTCCTGTGAAGGTAGAGCTCCTTGTTCCTTCACTTTTTTGTATTATCCGTCTCATTTCATGGGCATTGACAGTAGCTTAGCATTAATAGAGACGCAATGTAATAAGACCATCAGTCTTTTCTCCCCTGATCGCTTGCTAATTGCTCCTTACGTGTTATTCTGTTTGGAAATGATCCTGAATTAAGAAGCGAGTGTTTTTTTTAGCCAGACAGCGTTGAGAATCCCCTCATTAATTCTGCCTTCATTGCTGGAGTGATTAGATCACATTTAGAGAACGTTGCAAGATGGTTGAACGCCTTGAGATGTAGAATTTCACATTTTCCAGCAGTCTAGTGAAACCTTTTCAATGACATCATTTCATTTGGGTTATTAGTCTAAATAATGAACGTAATTGGACTAATTTGGTTCATTCCTTTCACAGATTGTTCAAAGCTGGCCATGTCAATTCTGTTTGTGATTCATAAAAGGTTATCACAAACAATCTAATTTCAATCTAATTTGTGATTCCAAACAGTTTCTAATCACACTATTTAAACCAGTACAATTAGCATATTTATCTAAATGGTGAGCGTCTAGCGTTTGTATGCATTTGTTTAATTATCTGTGACATATGCAGCAATAATCTAATCTTCACTGCAAGCTAAATGATGTCATAACCATCCTTTTGCTTGTGATCTTCTTCGTTGATGTTACTGCAAAAGTTTAAGGCCTCCCTGTGAAGTTTTTGGACACGAGCAGCACCATGTCAAAATATTTCAACTCAAAAAAGTTCACAATAAATTGCAGAGAGCATACATTTATATCATATCAAAGCTCTGTCAGACGCTGCTGCCCTCTGGTGATCGGATCACTTCGGGGCGATCTTGAGAAACAACAATTTGAAGATTTGAAAATAGAAACGCTCGCCCAACCCTAGATTCATGTCATGGTCTATTAGATTTGTGTGCGTCTACGATTTGCTTGTATGTCATGCATGCACACAGGGCTGCACATGCACGAGCATGTGGCAACACAATACACATATCTAACGAAGGATTTGATATATGAAGTGCTCTGACAAGTCATTGGCTGTCGCAGGATTGTAATAAGCCCGTCCAATCATGTCCTTTGGCCCAAATGTAATGATTGGACGGGCTTCCTGCCTGCACGCATTCATGTAATCATAGCTCGTTACCAGAGTCACTTACAAGCTAAAAGCTTGACAGCTGTGAGTGCTAACAGCAGCCATGTTTGTTGTTTACATTGATTATGATATGTTTACATAATGATCATTTGTGTCTTTGGAGGGAGGCCTGAAGTAAGTGTTGCCAACTTGCCAACTTCTTTGCTAGATTTAGCAACTTGTTTAGCTAATGCTAAAAACATGAAATAATTAAATCTAGTGTACTCTCACTCTCAACATTACCAACTCTGTGCTTAAAGTAATGTATCTAACCTGGGAGTAAATCTTTCACTACTAAAGGAAATACAAAAGACAAATCTATGTCACATCTATCCCGATCCACTGTTGAAAGAGCAAGCTTTAGAGACACATATTAAACAAACACTTATAATGTACATATTTATCAAAGTATTGGTTATAGTATATTTTGTATATTTAATTTATATTCTATTCTTATATTCCTAACATTTACAGCACTTTTTCTGTTGTTGTTAGTTTATTTTTATTTCATCTTAACATGTTTATTGTATCCACCAAACACCAAGACAAATGACTTGTAAATACTTGGCCGTAAACCTTATTTGGATTCTAAAGGAGGCCTCTCTCTGTGCCCCGACATATGTGGCCACCATAGAGACTCATGCTAGAGCTCCTTACAACAATCATACTGTGCTCTGCTGGTTCCAGCTAGCACTTGCCTTTAGCTCACCACAGAAGTCTGCCTAATTCCAGGCATCAGTGTAAAAAATGGGCCTGGTCCTGCCATTGAATCCCATGCGTAAAGAGACGGGGATGATTGGACAGAATGGTGGAAGACAGTGGAGGGAAACCTGCTGGAAACAAGTAGAAGGAGAGGTGCTGCCACCTTAAATGAAATTGGATGGAGGGAGAGCGAGGTGCAGCATACTGTGAAGATTGACTCTAGATTGCAGAGCAGAGAATATACGTGGCAGATTGTAAGCATGAAGAAAGATCCCCAAAAAAACGTACAGACTTCCTCCCCATCATTCACCACCACACTCCTCCAACCCCAGAGCTACTGCTCACTATCCTTCACTATCCAGGGAAGCACTGACATGTTCAACCCTTTTGTCCAGATGTGTCCAGTCTACTGCATGAACCCACCAGACCTTAAAAGAGAATAACATATAACAAACTCTTTAAAGGGACAGTTCACATTAATTGTAGTGGGGTTTTATGAGGTACTTCACCATAGTCTGTGTATAACCTACAACAGTGATTTTCAACCGCTGTGCCGCGGCACACCAGTGTGCCGTGAGAGATCATCAGGTTTGCTGGGGGAAAATGTCCAATTTCATTCAATCGGTCCAAAAAAACATTATTTAGTTGCTGCAAATAATTTGCCATTGTTGAGCGTCTGAGCTGCAACATAGTGGCTGGCTAAGTAATAAATACTCTTACATGCCAGTGGGTGGCAGTAGGTAGCGCATTAATGATCTTGTTACTTTAAAACAGTAGAATGAAATGACGCGGTGACAAGACGAACAGCGATGGAGAAATATTTGAAAAGGAAAAATGCAGACTCTGAACTGGGCCCTGGACAAAATAACCCAGATGAACAGCCTCGTATGAGTGGTGGTCAAAAGAAAAAATAAACGGTGAGTTTGAGGCAATACAGCGAAAATTATCTTTTGTTTGGATTTACTTTCACCGGGGATCGGACTGCACCGACTCCGTTATGCTTGGTGTGTGGGGAAAAGCTATCCAACTATGGTCCCGAGCAAGCTTAAATGTAATTTCCAAACAAAACACCTGTCACTTCAAAACAAAACTTGGTGTGCCGCGGGATCTTTTTAATGTAATGGTCAGAAAAGATTGAAAAACACTGACCTACAGTACATGGAGTTAGGAGAAACAGATATAAGTACCAGCACGGGAGCAAAGCAATGTACTGCTGTGGACGGGTCAGCAGCTAAACGTATACTTAACAATCAATATCAGTATATGTTCTAGACTTAGGGTAGTTTCCGATGTGGAACTGAACTGAAAGTGAAACGTATCTATACTGTTTTTGTAAAGGCAGGTGTATTTGAAGATAGCAATATAGCATATTCAATTCCCGTGAGAAAGGGCCGCCTGACAGCAAGGTAAAGCTGTGAGAATATTCTGAATATAGTGTACACTTTAACTGATATTGATTCTTTTAGTGTCTAAAATACGTCCACAGCAATGCATTGCCTTGTTCCTGTGCTCCAAACTCTATTTACTGTAGTAATACACAGGCTATGGAAAAGAACCTCACACAACCACACACACAATCCAAACTATCCCTTTAACCAAAGCACTAGGGGTGTAACAATACACGTATTCGTATTGAACCGTTCGGTGACTGACTGTAACGACACATTACCTCACTACTGAATGGAGATGAAGAGCCATGTTCTTCAGACACGCCTCCTTGTGAGTCTCAACTGCGAGGATTTGGGATTTCTGCTTTTTTGCTCTATTGAAAACGTGTCGAACCGTGGCACCACTGTGTTGTATCGAACTGCACCGATCATTTTGTGAACCGTTACACTCCTAAAAAGCACGCAACCTTTTCTTCACTTTCGATATGCAAAGTCCATCCTATCATAAAGAGTTACTTTAAGAACAGCTCTACACTGTACCATCTGCTGCTCATGCATTTTCTGCTCCGTTGAGAGGACTGTGGGTGTGTTTATGTGAGCCAAAGTGCTGTCCACACTAATCCAGCAGCACAACACTTTCCTAATTGTATCTGTTTTGAAAATGGTGAAAACAGCATGCATTTGGAACTATTGGTAAAAAAAAAACGGTTTTGAAGCTTCGAGTTTGGCATTTTGGCAACCAGAAGTGACACGAGAGGGCGGAGCTAAGTACAACCAAATGATGAGTAAGACATTTTTAAGTGACCAAAGTGCTACAATTAACTTTCATGAAGTGAAAACACACTGTGAAAATGTTAAAGTAGTAAGATGAAAACACAGACAACTTCCAGACCGGAAAACGCTGTGGTGGTGATCTGTCAATCACAGTAGCCCCGCCCTAAAGCATACCCTGCTTTATAGTCTATTTGACTCTAAATTGACCAAGTAGAGTCATTTTCTCATAGACTTCTATACAACCAGAGGAGTCGCCCCCTGATGGACAGCAGAGAGAATGCAAGTATAAGGCACTACAGCATCGGCTTCACTTTTCAGATTGGAAGGTTTCCCTTTGTTCCTACACTGCATTCCTGAATAATAATGATAGTAAAACTAATAGTGCAGTAGTCTAACAAAAAGTACCCTATCTGTCTGTGTGATGGGCTGAGGCGTCCGTCTCTCTTGGTTGCTTTGTAAGCTCTTTCTCCTGATTAACCCGTTACGTTTGAACAAATCTGTGTAGCAGTAGCAGCTGCAGATTTACTATGTATCGTAGTAGCAAACCTTTCAGTAGCAGGTGAGAGTTTTCTGTTCAGTTTTCTTCCACCTTGTTTCCAGCGGCAGCTAGCAGCTTTTTTCCATTACCTGCCCAGCACCAAACAGCAGATACACAAAGTTAGCATCTAGCTGGTGAACATAGTGGAGGAGTTAGTAGCGAAAAAGACAGATTTCTCCTTCAGCAGACACCAAACAGACCTAGAAGGAGAGTAAATACTTGACTTCCAATCATCAGGTGCCCAGGAACAAGACTCCAACGGAATTCTAGCATTACTCTGTCTTTTTGTGTAACTAAATAATTGTTTAATAACCAATTTCCATATATATTGTGATTGATTATATGTCAATCAGATTTCATTAGTTAAAAGAAAATATGTATTTAAATCATGTCTGTTGCACTATTTCTTTAAATGTTTTGTTGGACTTATTTCAATCCCTGAAAAAACTCTGAGATGTTGCCTATACAGAGGTCTGGGACCAGGTTTTTTCTAGTCCGGCGGGGCCAGGATTTAAGATTATTGGTCGTCCAGGAATGCTAAACTTTGAGGTAATGTAATTGCAAGAGATGTGCACGTCCTTCTCTGACTTTTCCGTGTAGGACATTATCTATGTTTGCTGAGGGATGCTGTCTGTGTATCTAGTCAGGGTTTACAACAGTTTTGGACTCAAGTGCCATTTCTTGTAATTGAGGACATCCTGCAGACAGTCTTATTGATACTATGAAGCCATCAGAAAAGGAATTCCTAAATTTGACTACTTTCTTACACAAATCCTTGTTTGCTGTGATTTCTCGCTCATGAGTAACAATCACCTCCTTCAGTGGGGGGCCACCTTTTAATTATAGAAGGTAAATATGCAGACAGTGAAATTGATCAGGCAGATTCTACGTAAATGCTGATAAGGCAAGTTTGGCGAGGAAAGGAAATTATTTGAATGTTGAGCCAGGCCCTTACTCCTTTCGGCGCTCATACGTCCTTTTCTAATCACAATATCTCCTGGATACACAACAGTAATTACATTTCACTGAATACATGTGCTGAAGCTGAATTTTAAAGCCACTCCATTCATATTTCTCCAACCATGGAGAACATTTGAGAATGTCATTTACTCAGCAAAAATGTGCAGATTTAGCAGGGGATTGTCAAAGCCCACAAATCAATCTGCTCACAACTATTTTGAAAAAATTAAGCGATGACCTTTTACAGATTCACTTTCTGATTTGATCATAGTCTGGATACGTTTCATTTCATCAAGTCTATGGAAAGGGGCGGCTCTGTGCCTACGAATCCAATGCATTTGTCAGACCAAGGCACATTATCTTGTCCAGAGCTTTCAGTCATTTTACGGACGAGTCCATAACAGATTTGGTCCAAACTCATCCATTCACTCCTCACCTTTGCGAGCAAAAATAAAACATGTGATACAAGGTCAGATTCCTAGTTTTATTGTGGATCTTAGAAGTTGTTCAATAAGTCATTATTGATACAAACGATACATACACGTGGCAGCTGGTAATGGCTCTGTCCATAATCTGCATAGAGCTTCCCTGAGGACTCTTTCCCTCGGTTGGTTTCAGCTGACCACAGAGGATCCCACTGGCTCACTCCACTCATCTCTAGTGAGCAAAGGTGAGCTGAGCCTTTGCTTTTTGCTATAGGAAGCCACAGTAAGCAAGAAATATACTTGCAGATTACAGAGTGTAAAGTTATGGTTACCAATAACTCTGTAGTGTATTGTTGGCCATGGCAGAGATGTATTTAGAGTCTTAAGATAAGATAAGATAATCCTTTATTAGTCCCGCAGTGGGGAAATTTACAGGATCACAGCAGCAAAGTGGACAGTGCAAACAAGCTACATGGTAAAAAAAAAAAATCAAGAGCAGCAAGTATTATAAAAAAGTAATAAACAGTAAAGAATATCAACTAACTAAAAAAGTACAAAAATCCACAATAACTAAATATAACTGCGCTCTACGTTCTGCTATAGACTCCACAATACCCTCCTAGTCAGCCACTTATTAATTTATGCATTAACTTGGAACAAGTCCCTTTTCAACTTTCCAATGGCATCCACTCAGCGGTGCAAGCTCTAATGATACCACAGTAAGTAATTGGATGGTGTTAGGAATACCATTAAAAACTATAAAGCGGCTGGCAGAAGCAGGTCAACAATCAATCACTCTCTCTTGCCGACCAGGAGGACTCCTCCCATACATCATCGCATTTCATTTCCTTTGAGTTATTTTTTGATAGGGATTTGTCTGTTTGTTTCTAACCGATTGTTAACTCGAATAATTTCATTGTAGTGTATACGTGTAATACTGGAGGTCAGCATTAGGTTCAGGTGCATAATTATAAGCTAAATATTTAACTTGCACCCCTTCTTCATAGTCATAAGTCAGTCAAATCTGAACAAACAAACACGCATTCTTGGAATCAGTATGACAAGAAGTTTAGTGATAAAACTACAAACATTTATTATTTTCCCCCAAATGGAATCGCATACAAGACAAACGGGATGTTTTTTTCTGATAGCAAGGCTAAGCTTTGTCCTCTGAACGTGGCTCACATGATCAGCTGTCCAGTCCTGTCTGGTACTAAATAATTTCCCCATACAACTAAACTGCATTTTCAATTACTTTTCAAGGGAAACGTATTTTCTCGAGGATTCCGTTTACAGTTTCAAACAAGTTGTTAACGTTGTTAATTGAAACAAAGTAAATAAAAAACTAAACAAAAATAATTTTTGTAGGTTTAGTAAATCATGGATGTCTTAAAATAACTATGTTTGTTACATTACGTAAGTGATGGATGTAAGTTAAATTAAGTTCATATTGACTTTGGTTTCACACAGGACATGAACAGAGGTGTGCTGGGTGAAAGTCCTGTGATAGTTTGACCCCACCATCCACCAGCACCTCCTTACTATGGTGACTTTTGAACTGTGATTAGAAACATATTTGTAATGCAACAAAAAGAAACATAATTCAGGAGAAAAAAGGTTTTCCTCAAAACATAACTAAGAATGCAGTGTATTTTGTAGGATTACCATAATATGACGTGACTATGGCCCTCACCTCTGAGGCAAATTTGTGATTTGTGATTTTGGGCTATACAAATAAATGGAATTTAATTGAATTCAAATGGCGAAAGGTAACCACAGAATACAATATTTTAAATGAAATTGCTATTGCTTAAAACTCCCAGCCATATTGCCATCAATGGTAATCAATCAAATCATTATTTTTGAAGGATTATAACTATCTTGGCAGGTGAGGACCATAAAATCACAGCGGTGGGAGAAGCCCATCCGTTGCATTGACCTGCGGTTCACATTGTAGGCCCCTGGTCATTTACGCCATGCTGACAGACCACAGCAGATGGACATTGATCATGTTTACCTGTGCCATCTCCATTAACGTGCAGGTAATGACCCACATCAATGGTTCTGACACCACCGTCTGTAAATGGATTCTGTGGTTGGAAGTCACTGAGCTTCTACAGATACTTAAAGAGAGAAACGACTCAATTCCTCTAATTTGCCTGTGTTTCTTTTACTTTCAGTCCTGCCAAGCTTTCTCATTTGTCCTTGGATTTATTCCTCTAATAGGGGAGCCAGCATGCCTTCTGCCTCGGCTTGTACATGCACTCAGCAGCCAATGCCGCGGCTGGCTCGACAGCCTGGGCTTGAATGACTTCCTGTGTGGGCTGGGTTGAATTCATGTCATGAGGAGATAGATCAAATGCCAATGGCTACTCAATTACTGGTAACTCATGTAAAGTCTGACAGTTTGGTTTTGACCTTAAAAGCTGTATCTGTATTTAAAATCAACAGCTGCATCACATACATTAGGTGATCTGACTACTGATACAGCTTCAGTACATGTGGGAAAAGGGCTGCTTCCCAGGCTCCCGGGGGACGACGCCTGATCATCTCATTAGTATGGCGTTGAGACAAGGTCACGACCAGCGTGATGGCAGCTTTCATTCCTCTACTACAACAACTCTTCCTTCTTGTAAAGCCTGTTCGTCTTTTGTGTTATCATCTATCTAATTGTCGATCTTGTAGATCACTTTAAACACTGTCAGTCTCTCTGAACACAGATATCCCACGCAAGTGAATTACATCTATACTAATTGCATGTGCAAGAGCAATTTACATGGCGCTTTGATGATACAGAATGATAGACAAAAAACAAAAGAGGGTCAGTGTCAGTTTTGCATTGTTGTCTGTGTTGATTAGCGGAGGCACGGTTAGTCGTTCTGAAGAAGTGCTTCTTCCTCCATCACGGCCTTGTCTAATCACCTTTAATCAGATGCAAATGGTGAGAATAGGGAATCTTTAATTCAGAATAATGGGAACAAAGGGAGAGATATTGCGGAAACATAAGAGCTTGTTAGTTACCACCATCGGTTTGCTCTTCAGGCGGGTCCTAAGGGGGCTTCTTTTAATCTAGCATTGCCTTAGGCAACATCTACCCAGCCCTAAAACGTCCAAACTGGATAGAATCAAGCAAAATCAATGGGGCCTAATTCTGCTTGAGAAAGTTGACACATTTTATTTTTCCTCTGTTACCGCGGTATCTTTGCTGGGTGAAGTTATCACACATTCCTTTATAGGCCTATTAAACAATTAGCCAACCAGAGGTTCTCCTGACAATGCCACTTTAAGTAATGAATCTACTGGCAGCAAGAGTCCTCTGGTTCCATCTCGCTGAAACGATGACGTGACGGAGATCTCCCTGATTGTCACAATGTTTATTTTCCAGGTTCCAGCAGCTTCTCTCTGTTACATGCTTTCTATCTGTGGGGCAAAGCAGTGCCTTCAGCACTTCTCACAGACTTCACAGAAGTTAAGTGTCTACAAGCAGCACTTTGGTCCATGCTTTTTATTTATCACTGCTTTTGAAAAACATCCTTGTGAAACAGCTAAATATGCTAAATGAATATGATTCAAATTCATATATTCAGTTTGTTCGTTCCAATGATCAGAATAGGGTGACAATATTTGTCTGAAACAGGATTTAGGTTTACTAGGTGAGTAACCTAGTTTACAAGTTAAACAAGGTTGTTTTAGAGCTTTTTATTCAGTGCAGGAACACATAATTCACTTGATGTGATGCTGTGTCTGTTATCAGCAGGTGTCCATGAATTTATTTTCAATAATTGTGTTGAGTGTTATCTCCCCCTTATGACAAAGCACTAAACAGTGATAAATCACCTAAATATACATTCTATCCAGGCATAACACTCCCGTAAAGCTGAGAATGTTTTACACAGGCAAGTACACATCAAATATGAGATCATATTTTAATCTGGGCCTCACATGCAAATATTCTGGGCCTCTCTCTGATGGAAGGAGGACAACCTGCATATTTAAATGAGTTTGAAATAATTTTAAAGGATCATAATCTGTCTTGATGTTGACACAGATGTTGACACAGATGGAGGCAATAGGAGATAACTGACAAAACTTCAACATGGTTCTCTGTTTGCCCTTATTAACCAGTCAGCAAAAAATGAAGACATCCATCTGAGTGGGCGATATTTATTTCAAGCAAGATCAAGATTCTTTTTTCCTGTTGGTCTTTAAGACTATTTTGCACTGAAAAATTCAAACAAACCCATTTCCCTTTTAAAAACAGATCAACAACAAATCACCACACCAAACTGTTCTCAAATTTAACTTTTTAAAAGTTAAAAATCAAAGTTTCTTTAAGTATCAATTACTTTTCAAATATTTAGCACTTTGAGATCTACATCAACCACTCTTCACATCGGCATAAATTAGATGCACAACACAGCACCTTTTTAAACAGAAAATAACTCACTTTTAACGCTGGTTCGCCAAAACTGTGGTAAAGAATACCAGAAGTTGAGCTTTCATTAAAACAACGTTATGACTGGTGTGTTCACTGCATACATTGAGCAGACACTAAACTCCCTGAGTTACCATAGGACAGGTTGCTGACAAACACTATAGAATTTAAAAGTTTCTGTTACGGAGTCTGGCGCAGTGCTGACTCCTCATAAAACCTACATGATATCACTTCCAGCAAACTTCACGGAGAAAAATGAGGATCTGTTTTAACCTTTGAGTACCGAGCGGGGACCATTTGGGGTTCCAGCGAGAAAGTTTAGCGAAGAGAGTGTCGTAGAATGCACTTTTCAGAAATGAATATAATGAATGTTACACACATGTTACATACCCAGTTAAAGAAGAGATTCTGGGCAACAATATCATGTGAACCATTTTACACACTCCAAACACAGTTCTACACAACTAATTTAATCAACTACAAGATGTACCACAATATCACGTATTTTTCGCCATGACTCGGCGAGCTACACACTCCGGACAAAGCTATGAAGACAAAGCTAAAAGCTAACACGGACAAACAATAAATCAGAAAGCAAGAGAATTCGACACAGATTCCGTTACAGAGCTATGAGCAAACAAGCACCAGAACAACAGACCGCTTTATCAATAACAATCATAAATGCTTCTCACCGTGAGCTGATTTCGTGAAGAGAACGGATAAATTCCCGGTTATTTCCATTCAAATATGTGTTCGACGTATATCCTGTTTGTCATTGAACTGTTTCCTTGAAGAAAGGGGGGTCAATCTAACTTAGGGGAGCTGGGGGAAGGGATTTGACCTTCGGAGTATCGGATTTTACGCTTCGCGAGGGACAGCGCGGTTTTGATTCTGACTGGCTAACGATTCTGTCAATCAATCCCACGTTGTCCCAGCTCAATTCTATGGACTCTGACGCGCCGAAGGAGGGTGCATTGACTGAAATCGACCAATGACAGGCTGAGATAGGCCTGCATAGACATAGGGAAACTGGAATTCAGATGAGACAGCTCCATGGATCAGAGAGATAGATTGATAGATTTTAGTGATAAAACAAGTGCAATATATAGTTATATAGTCTATACAATTACAATGGAACAGCTGGTTCCAAAATGACAATTTGGGTGACCTCGCCTGACCTCTCTGTACTAAAACCTCTCTAATTTTGTTCTGCTTCACTTTATCAAAGTCAAACTTTTCACAGAGACGGTTGACATGTTGTGCTATGATTTGGGAGACGTTTTAGGCTTGCAGCTTCATCATTCCAAAGAAATAATAACAATAAAAGTGCTTTTTTTCAGGCGAACCTAAAACTTTTCAATTTGAGCTGTGTGCCATCTTCATTTACTCTTAACCAGTAACATATACACTGATATTTACACATCTGAACAAATCTCACAAGTGTTACCTTTATTGTAACATCAAAATTATTCAAATAGACCTTGTAGTTCCAGAAATACACTCTTTTTAGTATGGGTATGCAATTTTCAAGCAGAATATTCACCAAGAGGTGAATATTCTCTGGTCTAGCTCTGACAAAAACACACCAACACTGAATCCGTCAGCACGTTAGCGTGTTGTTCACTAGTTTGTAACCGCTGTCCACAACTTTGACTTCACTTCACCTGTTCCTCCCCTGCTACGGGGAGAGCACTCTCTGTGAAACATGAGGTTTTAAAGACCAATACCAGACCGCTTAACAGTGGCGATGTCTGTGGGTGTTGGATCTATTATCTGCACTTGTCCTCGACTCTGGCAGCTTAAAGTAGAGATAGACAGTTTATTGCGTTTGGGGAGATTTTTATATGGCAGCGCTGCTAATCATTTAGCCGTATGTGCGTCAACACAAGATGTGTACGTATAAATGAGTGTGTGTGTGTGTGTGTGTGTGTGTGTGTGTGTGTGTGTGTGTGTGTGTATATATGTGAAAATACTGTATAAATTGACTGTGGAAAGGAAGTGAAAATAAAGGCATGTGAGAGAAAGTATGAAAGTAGAATGTTTATTAATGTGAGAGGCCCAGAATGATGTATAGCTTATACGGCAATTTATACACATCTGCACATGGACACAGTTTTCTCTCTCGTACATAATTAATGCAATAGTAAACTCTTGAACTCAATGAAGAGGAGACTTGTAGCTCTATCGTACTGTGTCACATCCCTAAAACCTTATGATGTGTTATCATAATGTACATTTAATCCTTTTTCTGCATACTTTTAATACGTATTAACAGTAGACATCCCCTTCATGTCTTCCTTAAGCCTTTCACGTTTTGAAATGCATTAGCAACACCACACTTGAGAGATCAGCTCCTTAACTGCAATCATTTTCACACACTGAATCCAAAGTGGGTTAACAACCAATTAGGAGCAAATAGCGAAAGATCAAGGGAAATAGCTAGCGGGAACTTTAAGACCACATCATCAACAGAAGACAAAGACAACACAGGTGACAGGTCTGCATGGATCAAACGAGCAGCACATGAAGCTGCAGACAGTCACAAAGCTCAGCTTCCTCAGTATTCTATGAGCGTCCCTGCAAACATCACACTTCCAAAAAGAATCTGCTCCAACGGAATCAAAAATAGAAAAACTTGTCTCATCTCGAGAAACAGAAATTGGAGGAATGAGATTTGGATTATATGACGGCATAACGCAACACAGTCCACAGTGAGGGAAGCATGTTTAAATTGTGCTTCGCTACTGGTTCTGTCATTGTAATGAACACTGAAAGAAATCAGGCTAAATGAGGCCACAGAAGGCCGATCATTTGCTGGCTAACAAGCAGCCTGCATTGCTGAACATTAGTATGCGACAGTATAACCTCCCTGGGACACACACCTCCGACAGGCTTGATCAATTTTGATCCCGATGAAGACATATTATCTTTAGATATGTGACAAGCACCTGAAAACCTGTTTCCTAGGTATATTTCACTTTTATATTAGCGATAGGCACAAGTAGTGAATCTTCCAAAGGAAGATGTGACATGCTAATCCACAGAGAGGAATGATCCTCATGAGCCCAACAGTTTGAGGTATTTGGAAATGTCGGCAGGTACGACTTGTTTACATCATTATACTGCATGTGTATTGCAGTGTGTTTTCCCTTTCTGAGACATCATTATAGAATTAATTTTCTGATTAAAAATGTAACTTCAAAACAGCTACATTTGTGGCGAGAAACTTTTTTTCGTTCCTCGTCGTCTTCTGTGCTCGGATCATTCTCTTCTTCTTCCTGTAATGAAATGGTGCCAAAAAGATCTGTTCCCCCGGAGAAATCTGGTCTCACGGGATTACAAAAATGAGATGTGCGAAAAACAAACAGTCCGTAATGCCTTGCAGAACATGAACACGACACATTTCCCTGTTCTGGGAGCCTCAGAATGTGTGCTAATATTCTGCATTTCACATTTGTTTATTCTGCCTTCCTATGCCCCAGGAAATGGTAATCGTTGTTTGTATATGCATGTTCGGGCATGATGATATTTTCTCTCCTCCATCCAAGGACAATTATCAAGCAGTATAGGAGATAACAGTGTTTGCTAGCAGCAAAGGCATACTTTTGATTAAAAAGAAATAATGGGGAGATATTTTAAACACCTAAAGCTTTGCACAGACACAGTTGTTACTGATCCCCACCCGGAGCAGAGGCTTCCCTTCGCATGACTAATATCGCTGCACTTTTTCTTTCTGCACTTGGAAAGCTGCTAAACAACAACCTGAGATGCATCCAAGGTTTTTGTCTTTGAACTGTGAACTCTTTATCCTTCCAAATCATGTGCAACACAGAAGCTCATCGATTGATCAGAATTGTGGGTTTTTTATCAAAGGATGAATCCGATAATGATGGAAACAAGGACAACACCAAGTGTGTTCTTAATAATTGTGTATATATACATTTTTGTATTGTTTCAAACATTTCTTTTAGTCCCAAACGGAAAACAAGCCCACACTCGTAGTTGTGTTTGAGACGCACAGAAACAGTTGAAACGGGAATAAATAATACAGTAACCGTCTGTAAAGGTGCATAGAGTTGTAAAGAGGAATGTGTGCACCTATTAGGTTAGCTGTTCACAAACAACCTTGAAGAAAATTGAGATATGTTGCTACTATGGAGTGGACTGACTCTGGAGATGTGTGAAAATGTGAGACTCTTCCACAGCAATCTGAAAAAAAATGTATTGTGTAGCAAGTTGATTTTAAGTTATAATATTAATAAAATATGTTACGTATTACATAGTGGAATGCTGTATTTTAATCGAAGTGATCATATCCATAAATTAGCTTCCAGACCAACGGAGCATAAATCACCTTGTTGAGTGATGGTCTCTGGCAAACGCATATAATCTAAAAATGATATTGTTTCATTATTAATAGCAATAACCTGAATCCTCATACTCATAAGATAAGCATGAGTGCTTTGGCCTTTTCCACAACAGACACTTCAAAGCTGCTGCAGCGCACAGTGAGCCAGTAATGCTGCAGGTAACTTTGTACCAATGATGGGCTTTTATATGCCTCTGGTGCAGAGGACAGTCATGACCGTCTGTCCGTGTATGTACATCGGTTCATTTCACCACACCAACAACAATGAGGTGAACCAACTGTATGCATGCAACACGAGCTGCTCTGACACGGTTGCTGCAGTAGGGATGTGGAGAAAGCTACAGATTGCAGCTTTAACTTTTTCCTCAGAAACTTAACAAATGTCCTTGCTGTTTGTTTCTCTTGTTATCTTGAGTGTAGCAGGCAGAGGGCTGACTGGTGATCCTGAAGCTGCTCTTCCAAGTCAGATGTCTTTGACTCATGGCAGACACTGCTGACATCATTCTGGTTGTTGTTTGGGGCATATGCATCTATGATGCCATCTTCTCTCATTTGGTCAGCGCAGCCTCCATAAAAACACACACTCACATTGTAACTCTCACTGTACGATCAGGACAGCAGTGCAGTACAATCTTTTACAAACTGTAACTACATGAGGCTTGTAACTGCAGTATTTTGAAGCATCTGTTGATCTATTCTCAAACTAACATACAGCCACATCCTCTTGATGCCTCCATGCTCTCTGCACGTCTCCAAACTGTGTCTGTCCATCGGCCGTGTCTGCTGCCCCATCGAAGTATTTACAGGAGGACAAGCCCACTGGCCTAATTGGCATGGCCAGTGATGGAGCATATGCACTATCCAGTGGGAGCCCAACTGACAGAATCCCTCACTGATGACTGCCTACATGGTCTCCATATGTGGCAGACAGAAGGGCCCGCACGCTTACTGCCCTTCAACTAATGAAGCCAAGTCACCCGGTGTATACCTCAGCCTTTTAGAGGAATTTTAGCCTTCTCCAGAATCCGGAGAAAGAGCACTGCCTCTCACAGCGCGCACACAGACAAAGACACACACACACACACACACACATAGAGGCCGCGAGGGAAAGCTCAGAGTTGTAAAAACTGCTCCCTCACCTTCACCTACATGCCGGCAGATACGGTGATTCAGAGATGCTAAAAACATAATTGCACCATTACCCTCATATCTCTCTCTCTCAAATTCAAAATTCAATTCAAAATTTGCTTTATTGGCATGAAAGTTTAAAAACAGTATTGCCAAAGCATCAACAAATTAAACATACAATAACATCAATACACAACAATATCAATATAACAATAATATTAATACAACATCTCAAAAGTGGTGTGAGACAGAGCCCCCATTGC
Organism: Anarrhichthys ocellatus; assembly: GCF_004355925.1. NCBI lineage: Eukaryota > Metazoa > Chordata > Actinopteri > Perciformes > Anarhichadidae > Anarrhichthys > Anarrhichthys ocellatus. Next base: position 959,942 of record NW_022280068.1, on the reverse strand, counting down.
TCCCACGTTACCTGTAGGCCACCGCAGCTCTCTGACACCGAAGCAAAGGGAGGAGCGAAGTGAGAGAGAGATCCATGGATAGATAGATCTCTCTCTCTCTCCGTCTCTCTCCCAATTCAACCCAAACTCAGATCTGCTCCATTGGCATGAACGCCCAGGAACGGCATCGCCAAAGCGTCACCTACTGTCCCTCAGGTTGTGGCATGCTAGTACATACTGGGCAGCAAGGTCTGCCCTCTCTCCTTCTCCTAGGAGGACTTTTAATTTTGAGATATCACTCCATTTTTTTAAATCTGAAATCACAGAGTCAAATTTGTTTAGGTAGATGTTCCTAATTTTATGGAATGTTTTGCATTTTAGGAGGAAGTGCATCTCCGTCTCAGCCTCACCGGTCCCACAGTGACCACATGTTCTGTTCTCTCTTGGTTGCCATGACTTTTTGTGTCGTCCTGTTTCAATCTCCAGTTTGTGGTCACTGAGCCTGTACTTGGTGAAGTTCTGTCTCTGCTTCATGTCTCTGACTGTAGAGAGATACTCTGCCAATTCATAGTCTCTCTCTAGGGCCAGATAAGATTCCAGTCTGCTTTGGCCCCCAGTTTCCTCTCTCCAGTGCTCCAGATAGGCTTCTTTACATCTCGCCATGATGTGTTTTACTCTGGTTGGTTACTCTCTCTCTCTGTCTCTCTCTCTCTCTCTCTCTCTCTCTCTCTCTCTCTCTCTCTCTCT